>NC_133113.1:30685055-31285055 GCF_022965805.1 Primulina eburnea
CTGACGAAATTTACAGAGAGTGAAAATCGGTATTGGTAATTAGATTTTTAGAGCTGACTTGATACAGTTGATCATGGTCGATTTCGATATCATCTTAGGAATGAATTGGTTAGCAAGAAGCAATGCGGTAGTAGATTGTAAGGGAAAGGAATATCCCTACCGATTTGGAGACCGAGTCAACTCCAGTTTCGAGGACGAAACTTCTCATAAGGAGGGAGGAATGTGAGAACCGAAATCTTTTAATAATATAATGAAATAGTTGTAAGGGAAATTTTTGAGATTTTATTACTATATTTTTGGGTATCTATATTTTGAGAAGATATATTGGAATACCTTGGAAATTCAATATTAAGTAAAACATATCATACAATTTAGAAGTAAATCCCGTCACTTGGCCACAATATTTTTCGAGAATGGCAAGGAAATTTGGAGCCAATATTAGGGGATTTGATATGATTTTTGGTATGATTTTTAGTGCCAAATTTAGCTCCACCCTCCTCCCCTATAAATAGTGCATCAACACTAGTCATTCCCCACACCTAATTTTCGAAAATCCTTGCTTCAAATTTCGAGAATTCAGCACTCTCCCTAGCCGAAACTCTGCCGAAAATCTTCCAAGAAAAATCGAGTCGTAGTACCGCCGAGTGAAGAACAAGGAACGATCCACTTCCCGAAGCCGAGCACCTACGTTTTTTTTTTTTTGCATCAATAACTACTGTAAGTGGGCTGTTTTAAAGAATTAATTCCGATTATGCATTCTTCGTTTGTTTTTGAAAATACAGTCGAGTACATGTTCTTTTCTACTCCTTTTCTTGTGTCGAATTGTCATATTGTTTTAAGCACTGTGAGGAGTCGACTGTATATGGGTGGGAATCCCAACCATGACGTACCCTTACGCGGTGGGGGATATTACCGCTATACGGCCTCGCCCCCTTAGAGGAGTAAAAATTAGGGACTGACGTCAGTAAACCATATAAGGTTAGATAAATCACAGTGGCTGGTAAAGTTTATGCATGTGTTATGAAGTACGTATGAACTCATGATTTATGATTCAAATTTTATGCATGTTGTATTTATTGTGCTCGATATTCCCCCACTTGCTGAGTATTCCCAAAATACTCACCCCCTTACAACCCTTCCCAGATAAGTCCGAAGAACAGATTGAGGAGGAAGAATCCGAGCAGTTTTGGGGATGGTGAATGCTCAAGGAAATCGATTATGTTTAAGTTATTATTAATCAGATTTACGTTTCCGCAATTAAAACTCTGTCGTCTTAATCATTTCATTTTTGTAAAGACAATGTTATTTCATTGAAATTATGATATATAAACTGGTTCGGTTTATACTGTGCTACGAAAGGCTTGTTGTTTCGATTGTGTGATTGTTAAACAACGCCGGTGTCAACTAACCCCGATCTCGGGGCGTGACATTGTATATATCATAATTGTTGTGTTCTCAGTTCATGGTAAGTGCCCCTTTGTAACCTTTATATGTTTTGCACAATCACGTACTGTTCATATCCTCTCTGAGCTTTGATTTTGAAACTTCCGACAATTACAACTGCATGGGGATTCAGATCTTTAGATGACTTTTCAAACTCATTTGGTCATTCGTAAACAACCTATAAACATTTATTTTTTTTTATCATTTCAAGTTATAGAAAAATTTAATACCATTAAACATTAGTTACAAATAAATTTATAAATAGATGCATACCGTTCTACCGTCCTTAAAGCTTTCATGGATGAGCATCACTGAAATAATCGGCCATTTTTCTACACATTTTCATTTGAATCAATTGCATATCTTAAAGCCTACAAAAAGAAAAGAAATTTAGTATAAGCGTGAATGTATATACAAGTATATTGTAATTTTGTAATCTTACCTCTCTCAAAATGAGATATCTGGTCTCTTTTATCTGGATTTTTGTTTATAGCACTAGCTTTTAAACCAATTGTTTTAATAAAGTCAAAACTCAAAGAGATTTGAGTATCTTTAATTCCAAATATATCATCTTTATTCTCCCCGGCATCCGGATGCCTCCTAAATAGATAATAAATATTGCTGGAAATATCAATATTGAAAAAATATGGCCCCAACCAATTATGGACATCGATGCTCAATATTCTGTGCATCATCTTCATAAAGGTGATAGTTGCAACAAACCCGCATTGGCCTCCAATTCTCCGATCTCTCACTGGAGAGAGATATCGGTCTAGAAAGTTAAATGACTTGATATCCCTCTGAGATTCGTTATGATATTTTTTTTAATTGTAAGTATAATATGTCAACATCATATTTTTACAAATGAGTTACGCAACATACTGGTACATCAATGCATTCACACAGTACAATTATATATATACGCAAATTGAATAATACAAATGATCTTAAAATAATCAAGTATTATGTTACTTATCCCCATTCATTGCAAGAAGAGAGCATGTATATTAGCCGACCCGAGGTGTTTGAGGTAAATCTGATATACCATTGGTTTGCTTGTTAAAAATATCATCATACAATTTGAAACAAACATCGAGACAATAGTATAAAAGATTGAGTGGGTCTCATGTGAGACCGTCTCACGGATTTTAATCTGTTTCTTATCAAAAAAAAAAAAGATACTCTTAGCATAGAAAATAATACTTTTTCATGGATAACCCAAATAAGAGATCCGTCTCACGAATATGACCCGTGAGACCGTCTCACACAAGTTTTTGCCTAAAAGATTTAATGGCAAATCACAAGTTCAACTATATGTTTGACGACATGCTTTTGGCATGATATTTCGGAAATTAGCAATCTTAAAGCTCAACTCAGTGATGAGTTTGAAACCAAGAATCTTGGTGCAACAAAGAAGATCCTTCGGATGGAGATTGTAAGACAGGAGCAGAAGAGAGTTGCATTTGACACAAAAGAATTATTTACGTAAAGTCTTGGAAAGATTTGGAAAGTTGATTTGCAAATCCCATATAGGATGCATTTCCACAGTATATGGAACATCTGGAAGCTGGAATGCAATGCTGCAACATGTGGTAGCTTTGTCTACCACAGACGCTTTATACATTGCATTTACAGAGGCTTTTAAGGAGGCTATGTGCATAAAAGGATTGGAAGAAGAACTTGGTATTGGACAAAGGACATTGGTAATTTATTGCAATAATTAAAGTGTTGTGCATTTGTCAAAGTGCCGAGTCTTCCACGAAAGGTCCAAACACAAAAACCTAAAACTACATTTTGTAAGGGAATTGATCGAGACAGGGTCTGTTGAAGTAAACAAAATTAGTATTGAGCATAATAATCCCACACGCTAATATGTGCATTGAAGTTCTTCTAAGCATTAAGTTCAATTATTGTTTGGAATTAATCAACTTAACCAGTGATGTGTAGCCCTTTAGGAGGACCATTGGAGGCTCTACTACATGGTATCGAGTTAAATAACAAATTGTGGATAAAAGTGTTACAGAACTCAATACATGACTACATGTCCATGTAACGGTTAAAAGTGTTAACTAGGATTTTGTTGTCCTAGTTAGTTGTAGATAACTCATCTCATCGGATTAAAAGCACATCACTGGCAGTAACAGGTTAAGGAGGAGGTTGAGTTAATTGAATCTTGGACCAGCCTTCGATATATGAAGCACACTCAAGTGCAGTGCAGAGGACTTGCTAAGATTATTGAGTGATAGAGATAGACTTGGCGAGAGATTTTCTTGGTGTAAATTCAAGGGCGTTTTCTTGACACCGTGAGAAAGAAAACAAGAGTGAATTAGAGAAATTCTTCATTTTATCACTGTGATGGATGTAAGCTATAATTTTGGGGCTAAAGCACCTGAAAATACTCTGTAATGTTATGGTCAGTGTTAATCCATTATCTTTCTCAGGAAAGTGGGAATTGTAGTTCAACTTGAAAGTAAGATTCACTAGAATATTTAACATCATTGCACCAATATTACCAACTAAAATTTTGAAGTGCACTAAAAATATTCAATAGATGATTTACTAGATCAGAATATGTTCTTAAATTGGAGATGCCATTGAGGCATCTTATTCATATTTAAATTTCTATTTATTTTAAAAGATGAATATTCAAAAATAAAATAAAATAAAACTTGATGCTATATGCATAACACATGGCTTTAATTTAAATATGAACATATAAAGTACAATGAGATGGGGCACACCTTTTCTCTTTCCCAGATTTAAAAAATGTTTTGATGGTACTGTGCAAAATAGCAGATGCGACTGCATAAGAAAAAGATGAAATGATTATGCTAACTCATACTTATGGGCCCCGCTCCAATCTCCTCTTAGTCGGTCTGAAAAAGAAGGAACCGACCTGGACGGTTCTTGTAGGTGAAGGGTAAAGTGAACCCGCGTCGGATGACCTTGAAATATGGAGGGAACATACCCTCGATTACCGAGAGGACAGGATCCACTATCACTTAACTTAAATTTCTCGGATACCCTGCCTTCCTTGGTCATGGAAGACTCCAAAGAGCTGCAAGTGTCCAAGATGCTAAGGGCTTCCCTGCTTGGCTAAACGCCTTTTTCGTCCAGGCGGTTTCATTCAACATTGTCTTGCCCGACTTAGATGAGTCCATAGTAGTATGATATGTTTTTCTCAGATTTCTGCACATTCGGGGTTGTTTAAACATGTTACACTTTCTTTATTTGAAATTGCTTCCACTCAGTCTTTTTTTGGCTTTCCAGGACCAACTCTGGACTTGTCCTACTTTGTTCCTCCCTTCCTGTCCGAGTACAAAGATGACCCGAGCCCTTTCTATGGCATCATTGATTTTTCAGGAATTTTTTGACAAAGTTCATCGGCCGATGAGTTGATTATACTATTTACATTGTGAAGCCATTTCTTTGTTTTTTTAAAAAAAATATATTTTTGATGGTTTCTCGTTGTTAGTTCACTCAAGTTGCATATTTGAAGACGTGAGTGATTTAGAAGGTGTTTGATTCAGTTCATAAGATGTTCATAACAACCTATTGTTGAAAGTTTAAAAGTTTTAAAATTTGTTTGGTAATTTTTTTGAAAAAGATCTTCTAACAAATAATTTTGGTTACTTTTTCAACATTCATCAAACTTTTCTCATCGGACCATATACTTTCATAATCTTGTTCGAACATTGTTTGAATTTGAATATATTAAACAAAAAAAAATCTAATTAGAAAATTGTTGAATTTCAATTAAAATAAAATATTTCAAAATGAATATATTCATCTTAAATAACGATCTAATTTGGTTATTTATTTTTACTTCACTTATTTTATTTTGGAAAGCGAACACTCGACACAATATTTGTGAAATGTTATCGCACATTATCTATGCACGTAATTTCCATCTATTTGGCAACTGATGATTATATTCCTTCCAATCAATTCATAGAAACTAGTGTTGCTTTGATAATTGTCAAGTGTGAGTTTGGTGGAAGCATTGCACCATGTCTTTGCGAGACGTTCATTTTCGATCTTCGTCTGTTGTTTGATGTTTCCTTGTGATGCCTTCACCCCCGTTATCAACACCTATCTCATTCCCTTTCTTTTTTAGTTTAAGAGGAAGGGTTTCATTGGAATTTTGGTAAAATTGAGTTTGATTGAATATAAAGCTCAATATTTGCTCGTTGGAGTATTGATAATTTAATTGAGAAGAATTTGAGGAATAAGTGTTGGGATCATCAATTATCCACGGATCCATTTTCATGTTTAGGTTCAAAATGAAATGAAAGAGGAAAGAAAGTTTGATTTTTTGAAAGAAAGTGGAAGAAATTTGTGATTTTTTGAATATGTAATGAAGTCAATTTATAGAAGTAAAGTTGGATTTTCAAAATATGATCGATGATTGTTTTTATTGTTTTTTTAGAAATTTGTTAAAAAATAGATATATATATATATATATATATATATATATATATATATATATATATATATTTTTTTGTTGCAATTTTTCGCTTTTTGTGATTTAATTATAATTTTAAATTTTTAAAAATTGAGATTGATCTGTGACTGAAAGATAATCTCAGCCATTCATTTTTTGATTTTTATTTTAGTTTCTTAAACCACATATTAACTCTTGTAGACTTATAATTACATATAAAAGAATTAAAAAAAAGACGGACAACTTTACCCCAGGGCTCACCCATATCTAGTGGTATTTACTGTCCAAATCGAAATCGAAAATTCATTTTGAACCTAACCAAACTTTTTTATTGTTTTATTTATATTTCTTCTACGTCAAAGATAGCAATGTACTTTGATTTTATTAAATTTTAATATAAAGATTGATTTTTTAAAATCATATCCCACTTATTTGTTTGGATTACAAAAAAATATTATTTTTGCTTTTTGGAGGGATTGAATCTATGCCAACATTTATGCCGCCTCCAGTGAGTGTATATTCCACTTGTGAATCCATGGTATCTATAATATATGAAAAAAGGAAAAAAAAAATTGTATTAAATTATACTATTGGTGGTAGATTTCGTCGAAGTAGTGCGGCGGAGAGGCTTATGTGGGCTTCCTAGCCCCTCACGTCCGTGAGAAGAAAAGCCTGCCTTTTATTGAGATCAAATAGCTCTCACAGTTTTTATTCATCTGTCATCTCCAGGTTCAGTGTGAAAGTGTCATCGGAGGAGGTAATTGTGCTCAATTTCTTGTTCTTGATATCTTTCTTTTCCTACTAATATACGTCGAATTTTGTGTGCGCGTGCGTGTGTGGGTTTTTTTTTTTTTTTGCTATAGATCTGGAGAATTCTAATGGATTTATGAATCTTGGGTTATTAAATTTGAATTGTGTGAGTACTGATGCGTGAAGTCTTTTTTTTTCCTGTTTAATTTTGAGTGTTGCTATAAATTTGTGGGTTTTCCCCCAATGGTGTAGCGTCTTCTTGAGTACTGAACGTCAAATGCTGAACAAATTGGTTTACGATTCTGGTTTTTGTTTTATTTTGCGGTTGGTTGAAGTATCTGGGTTTTGGTGGTGGGTTTGTGGCTAAGAATTTTACAGAACTGTAGTATTTGGAATATTTCAATTTTAGCTTAAAACGTGTGAGATATTATAAGCTTGTAATTATTGAATCATGAGCTTCTTTTCCTGTGGCCTTGGGTAAATGGGGTCTATGCTGTTGTTTGTTGGCTTGTGTCTTGACAGTTTCGTAATTCTTTTGTCATTTCAGGTTGCGAGATGACAACATCAGCAACCACCTTTTCAATTGGCTCCACATCAGCTACTGGCTCCAAAGTTGGCCCATTTTCACAACTCAAGTCATTGAGTGCCAAGTTGAAATGTGAAAACCACCTCATTAGTTTCAATGGCCTCAAAGCAGCAACCTCCATAAGACATGACTTGAAGTCTTTGTTTACGGGCAGCGAGAGCGGTGCGGTTCTGAAGCACTCTTATGTCAGAAAATCTGAAAAGCATAACAATAGAGCATACCATCATGTTCAACCTCATGCATCCTACAAGGTAGCTGTTCTTGGAGCTGCTGGTGGTATAGGCCAGCCACTAGCTCTTTTGATCAAAATGTCACCACTAGTTTCTCAATTAAATCTTTATGATATAGCAAACGTGAAGGGAGTTTCGGCTGATCTGAGTCACTGCAACACACCTTCGGTGGTTTCAGATTTTACTGGAGAATCCAATCTCCCCGATAGTTTGAAGGGTGCTGATGTTGTAGTCATACCTGCTGGTGTTCCAAGAAAGCCTGGTATGACCCGAGATGACCTATTTAACATAAATGCTAACATAGTGAAAACATTAGTCGAGGCTGTTGCTGACAACTGCCCTGATGCCTTGATTCACATCATAAGCAATCCAATAAATTCGACAGTTCCAATTGCTGCTGAGGTCTTGAAAGGGAAAGGGGTATTTGATCCCAAGAAGCTCTTCGGTGTTACCACTCTTGATGTAGTTCGAGCGAATGCTTTTGTCGCTCAAAGAAAAAGCCTGAGGCTTATTGATGTTGATGTCCCGGTTATTGGTGGCCATGCAGGAGTTACTATCCTCCCCTTGTTGTCGAAGACCAAACCATCCGTCACTTTTAGCGACGAAGAAGTGCAAGAACTGACTTTGAGGATTCAAAATGCTGGCACAGAAGTTGTGGAGGCCAAGGCTGGAGCAGGATCGGCCACTCTTTCAATGGCATATGCTGCAGCTCGGTTTGTTGAGTCGTCCCTCCGAGGTCTGGATGGCGATAGTGACGTCTACGAATGTGCTTATGTCCAGTCTGATCTTACCGAGCTGCCTTTCTTTGCCTCAAGAATTAAGCTTGGAAGAAATGGCGTGGAGGCTTTCATTCCATCGATCCTTCAAGAATTAACCGAGTACGAACAGAAGGCATTGGACGCTCTAAAGCCGGAACTGAAGTCCAGCATCGAGAAAGGCGTAGCTTTTGTTCAGAAGCAGCCTGTCGCTGTTTAGAATTTAGTGCTTTGTGGAAGCAGTATCTATCAGGAAAAATAAAGGGATGCAGCGTTACAGGTTCATCCATGTATCTCAGAATCTGCATTCCAGTTTTGTAGGCAACTTACTGGACAGTTTTTCCTACTATTGTCATGTTTAAATTTCTTCACCTATAGAAAATGAGTATTTCGTTGAGCTCTCCGGTGATTTACATGTTTGAACATCATTAATTTAGTATATTTTTAGATGACGTGATATTTATTGTAAAATGTCTGTTAAGAATAAAAAATAATTTCTCCAGAAAATAAAATCAAACATATTCGCGTACCCTCAAAACAAATATATATCGTGGAAAGTTCTATTTATAAAACACCTCAAACAAAACCGTGGCCTCAATGCGCATTTTCCACAACCTTTTCCCACATACCTACGGAAGAAAAAATATTCAACAATGGCATAAAGTCCACAACGCGAATACATGGATATAAGAGAATTGCAAATATTTAGTTCATAAAGAAGACTGTTCCGTAACATAGTTATGGATTCTTTCACCAAATTCCAGTGCATTCAAGCTTGCGCAAACTTGAAGGACAAGCAAACAGGTGACATTGTTTCACCTAAACACGAGTAAAAGTCCACCAATGTAGTCGGTAAATTAAAAGGCCATCAGATTTATAACCATCTTTCCAAATCCTTGCATGGATCTACTACCCATTAGACAAAGACCCGATCATAGCACAACATTTCACAGCAACCGTCGCTGACAAAGCGTTGGGAAAAAATAACTAAAGAAAGTAATTCAGGGTATAACACAAGCCCTTTTTGAGCTGAATCACTAGTTATTGAATGAGCCTTGATCATGGTATTGTACAAAGAAACGTCAGGATCAGGAAACTCAGAAAATATTCTGTGAGAATAAGACAAATCACGCAACGGAGGTACCCCAGAAAGGAGAGGAAAACGCGGGGGTTGTAGAAATAAGAGGTGCTATGGAGTGGAGCTGGAGCAAATGGGATTTTTTAGTACACAATTTTATGAGGGAAATCATCGTCTTTTCATCATGGAGTTTGTGTTGAACCGTTGAGTAGGTGGTGAAGAGCGGCTGGATGTAGCGATCAAGTGCGGCGAAGGCTCCGACAAAAATAGAGGTCAAGAAGGCCAGCAATGGCAGATATCTCGAGCAGTCTTGTTTTTATTTTCTTGGGCAGATGTTTGTTGGTCGAAATAGAACATGGATAATATGAAAATGAAATTTGAGCCAAATGCATATCATTTACATCACATACTGACTACAAATCTCCTAAATACTGACAACAAAATTCTGAAATCTAATCAACCGTACTATGAGCATCTTACACTTGATCAAAACATCATAAAATCACCAGAAAGAAATATAATCAGAAAACAAATACTCCAAATCTTCCTCATCAGCATCCAGGAGAGTATGGAAGCTAGAGTTTGGTGTGTTTTGATCAAAATTTGAAGGGTCGTTTATGGATTTCGAAGACGAATCAGCCACGCTTCCCATCAGCCTTCTCTTCTTATAATTTGCTTTGAAACATGCTTGCCTCAGTCTCTTGGTTTTGTCCTCCAACTGCAGATCAGGAACCTCTTCCAACAATTTCTTTTCTTGCTCTAAAATCGCTATGGCGTCTCTCAGCTTCACTTCTCCTCCATCTTTACCCAATTCCTGTCAAAATATTACCATACTTCTCATGAACCGAGCTTCGCTTGCGAGTATGGAAGGTATTTGGTTGTGTAAGATTCTCTTATGGATTGAAATTCTTGATCCATTCTTAATAATAAGTTCAAGAGATCATTATAAGGTACCTGAACATTTTTTATTAGGGTTTGGAGACTCATGAGTTTTCGATGTGGCCATCTCTGAATTCCCAACTCTCTACATCTTTTCTTCAAAAGGGTCAATCCCACATTCAGTTCCTTGGCTGCTTTTGTTATAGGCATGTAAAAATACTCGCTGATCATTTGTCTCGTCAAAATTTTAGAACTCGAACTATTTTTCACCATTACTTCTGGTCTCCATCTTTTTTTTGATTCCATATTTTCTACATCCTCCTGGTCAAGTGCTGTACATATTTTTCCATAGTCACTTAATTCCACTTCTTGGTCTTTGATTTGAACTACCTCGATCGTTTCTTCATAAATTACCGATGCTCCAGACTTGCACAAGATTTCATCTGCGTTCATCACCAACAGTTTTACGTAGTGTATACACCACTAACAGAAAAACTAAGTGAAGTACTGCTTCATCTTATATATGGGGGAAAAAAGCATGAACGAGTCCAAAACACATTTAAGTGACTGTAGCAACACTATTTATAAAAGGCGATGAATTTCAAAGTATAGAAACGCAAGGGAGGCATGGTAAATTTTTTTATGCTATTTGGATACAAAAAAAAAACACAGATTCACAAGAAAATTTAGACTTCAATCCCATGCTAGCCTCTCTCCCTCTGCACTACATATGTTGTATTTACATATATATATATATACACAGTAGATAGATGTATCATCACTGGAACAAGAATCGAGAAGATACTCTATATTTACTGACCTTGAATGAGATTAGCAGGGTTGTATGGCACAAGATCTAAAGATGGATAAAAATGGTCATTGAGAAGCATCCCTACAAACGGAACATCGTCAACGGAATCCTCCTGAATGATAAATTCATTCTGAAAATCCGTAGCAGTGAAATGTCCACTGGATTTAAACAATTATACCCCCCAAACAACAAAGGAAAAGAAAAATTAATATCATATAGGAATCAAGGAACTGTTCTATATCTGTAACTTTTTGTTGAACATAAGCAATATTGAGTATGAACAAACTAATTGAAAATAATAATCACCTGAAATCAAGTGGAGGCAATTGGGTTGGAAAAGGGAAAAGATCCTCATATTTTTCTTTGGGAAAGACTTCATAATTTGACCATGTTGAGTGCTGAGTTTCCATGAATATTCTTTACTTGTGTACCTTTGATGTTTTCGTGAATTTCTGCACTGAACTGTAATTTCAACTGAATATAAATGGAAGAAGAGAAGATTAGCGATGGAAAACTGATAGATAATTAATTTGTGAATGTAATTAAGATGATTTAGTGCATGGAAGATCGTGCGCCGTCGCATGAATTAAACGTCTGATTAACTTCGTGTTCCATGCATGCATGTATACGTATTTATATGTATACGTATACATTCATTGTTGGTTAGTGTGCGATTAAACATGATTGAGTTTTGTATTTAAGGTGAGTTTAGTGGATAACAAATAATTAAATAAATTGGAATACTAATTATTATTGTTGAAAGTTGGAACTTGAAGTCTCTCTCGAAAATAAAAATAGTTTAGATTCCTTTTAAATGATGAGGATAATGTAGAAGTTCCATATATTTTGTATTTACACACACACAGAGTGTATGGATATATTGTATACCTATCATGCACACTTATATAAGCACCGATGGGATGTCATTCGCATATTGAATGTGATTATACATAGAAAAAATGTACATCCAATAGATAAGTGACACATTATCGATATATATTTTTTAAAACAAAATTTTATAAAAGGTCACACAAATTATTCAATAGATATTTTCTATTTGGACAACACAATATATTGAAATTAAATAATCTACAAATGATTAATGAAAATATTCGTGCATGATAATTGGTAATTATATTTTGTACAGAATAGAGTAAATCATTTTGGGGGCGCTGCTTTATGTTATAATTACGCACGCTAATATAATGAGGTTTTTAGAGGTTTGGCTCAAACGTGTTATCCCATCTAATCCAGTCTAATCATTACAAACGAGATCTTTTAATTTAATCAACGACTTTTGCAGAGAAAACACGATTCTGAAAGTTAGAAAATATTTTAGGAACAACTATTTTTTTTTATTATTTCAATAGATTTTAAGACAAAATTTTAAATATACATATAGTTATAGTAATGTATTTTTCGAGACCTTTTTTTTACTAATTTAAATTATTAATAATATCATGTAACCGAAAATTAATTTCCCCTAGACAATAATGAAGTAATGATAATCACCATTTATTAATTAATGTATGAAACGTACGTACAAATTAAGGGACTATTAAATCAAAATAAGTTACATGAAAGATTGGCAGTTGGAGCATTAATATTTATCATTTCACAATGTATGTATGTGTAGAATCGCGAAATATGTTTTCATGAACTACGTCAGGTTAAAGATAAGTTGCACAAAATTGAGACGTGAGATCGTCTCACATAAGTTTTTGTGGTCGTATATAAATTTAACATATTGAAAAATGATTTCTTTTGTATTTTTATTAGTTTGTTTTTGATTTCGAAATAAATTTGAAAAATCTCAACTTATACATTTACTATCTTATTATTATTATTATTATTATTATTATTATTATTTAGTTTTTTTTATTTTTTCGAAAGGAAAATGGTAAACCTTTTTTAAAAAACAGTTAGACATTTAAGTTTAAAGAGAGAAAATTTAAAGGTACACTAGAATAATTGAAGCCTGTGAGTCGCGGGACCAAAGTCTGGCTAAATACATAGTCCAGGCCCGTAAGCCCAACACAATCCATCATTTTCTTACCGTTTCGGGGAAAGTATGATTATTATATGTTATATTCGGAGTATTTTTTTTTATAATGTTGTCAAATGTTAACAATTAGATCATTAACTTATATTTGAGAAACTCACATTATCTAATGTATTGAAATATAGACGAAAATACTCACGCTATAATATAGACTAACTCGAAAAAAAGGAGAGAGAGTAAGAGACGAAACAAATATTACCTTAATTTGAAAGATGTGATTATTATTATTATTATTATACTTTTTAAAATAAGAATGTGATTATTGAATTTTTAGGAAGTGGGTGATGAAAAAAAAAACCCTAAAATTGACACATTTATTTCCCCACAAAAACACATTTGTTTTAGTTTTTGTTTTATAATTTTTGTTATAAGTTTTATTAATAAATTAGATTTTCCATATCATCATTTTAAATAATTCCGTTATCAATCTTTAAGAATTTCCAGTAAAAATTATCTAGCCACAAAGCACAAGTTTGATTTTCTCTTTTTCTTTTTCTTTTTCTTCCTGTGTTGTATCGGCATGCCGAGTTTATTTATTTTTTCCAGCTCATTAACTATACGTAGATGTAATTAAAAAAACCACGATTAAGAACTATAAAATTAATTTAAACAGAAATAAAATTATAAGGGTAATTATGCACTGATTAATTAAAATTGTGAATAGATCATGAGTCACATAATTTAACGAGAATCGTGAAGATTTGCATGCCCAAGAATTGAATGTCCATTTGGCGAATTAGTAACATTGACAAAAACTTATGTGAGACGGTTTCACGAATCGTATTTTGTGAGACATATATCTTATTTAGGTTATACATGAAAAAATATTACTTTTTATGCTAATAGTATTACTTTTTACTGTAAATATCGGCAGGGTTGACTCGTTCACAGGTAAAGATTCTTAAGACTGTCTCACAAAAGACCTACTCTAATACATTTTATTCATTGTAATTGTAATATATAGGAACTTTTTCTGTATTTCTTCTTCTTTTTTTTTTTTTCTTTTTTTTTGGTTTGAAAATACAGATATTTATTAAAAATTAAATTACCATCTGGTCGTCTTTATTAAATCACACACACATATATATATATAGAAATGATTGAGTGGGTTTGTCAAGAAACTACCAAACATAGGTTAAATTTCAAAAGCAACCCACAATCCCGCACCAAATACAGCCTAAATAGCATAATTTATCTACTGCCATTTTAATGATAATTATTTGAAAAACTAATAAGACATAAAATGGAGGATGAATGTTCGAATCAATTCAATTTGATTTTCATTTTGTATGAGTACCACGTCAATACTGTACTTGAAAATTTTACATTATACTTTTTACAATTTTTTAATAAAATTCTGATACGACATCTCAAATTCAAAAAACATCTCACACTAAATAATAAAGGTAGATCGCATAGAAAAATTATATTTGTCAATATTCCTTTCCCCTTGTACTAACATGGTAACTCCGAGGTTGTATTTGGAGTGAGTCATTCGAAATACATGATTTCGAATTTATTTTTATTGTTAAATAAATTAAATTGAGAAAACTTCAAATCTATCTTCTAGTTATTTAAATAATAATTATATCAATCACAGTTGATTTCAAATAATTTTGATATTTTAAGCATTTGAAATTATTTACGAATGTTATAATTATAGTGGTAATGAGTAAGGAGATTGATTTAAATTTATTTTGTGTAAGTTATTTAAACAATAAAAATATTTTTAAATCCTTTCATCCAAATAACTTCTAGTAAACAATGAAATCTTATATTTAAATCATGCTTTATTATGGCGCAACATCAGCAGCTTAACGCACGAGAATTTCTCAAAAAGACAACCATTCTATGAAACTTTCACTCATGCACGCTTAACCCAACATTCTTCCTCCCCAAGAAGTATAAAAATATACTTATTGAGAGACTTGAACTCATGGTTTCGCTCTGATACTAATTGTAGGAACGAGTGTCTGCTGCTTTATCAAAATTTATAACTAATAGTAACATTACAACTCAAATATTTTAAACCGTATATGTAGTATCCCGATGCCTAATTTGAGTTAATTATTGGATTAATTGTATTTCGGTGGGATCGGAAGGACCGAACCGGGTTCGGATCGTCCGAAGTTGGTTCGGATCGTCCGAAGTGGGTTCGGATGGACCGTTCTGTTCGGAGTCAGACGAGTCATGTCATGTCAGAGTTCGGATCGTCCGATCAGGGTTCGGATCGTCCGAAGACAGGTGGCTGGACACGTGGAAGACATGCAGAGTTCGGATCTTCCGAAGTGGATCGGATCTTCCGAAGTGCACCGGATCGGATCTTCCGAAGTGGATCGGATCTTCCGATCGTTGTCTATAAATAGAAGCGCGAGGCTTCACTTTTCACTCGCCAATTCCGAGAGTTCCAGAGCGTTTTAGTCGTTTCTGATGGGTTTCTAGTCTTTTCCCGAGGTTCGGGCACTAGCGGGGAGCTACTGGTTTTGTAGCGGAGCTGTGCTCTAGTTGGGGGCTAGCGGCATCAGTGGGCTGACTACGGACGCAGGTATAGTTCTGGGTTCCCTTTGAGATTTGGGAGTATCTATTAGTCTAGTTAAGGCTTTTAGATGTGGTTTAGTGATATGGTATCACTTGGATTGTAGGCTTGATTCTAGGGCTGATTGCTAGGATCTACTGGTTTGAGGTACGAAAGTACTATCCGAGATAACAGGATTGAGTATGCTTTACTATGTGTTGCATGTTTATATGTTGCATTATTATCTGTCATATGATGCATGGTTTATTATGCGGCATTTGCATAATCATGTTGAGCCTGATTATCTTTGAGATAGCCTGTTGAGAGGGTGCTCAGCCCTCGTTTGTTGTGGATGGTTGGACCCCGTTGGCCGACGGTGGTCAGGTCACCGGTATATCCACAGGTTTATTTTGGTATGGGAGCCACCTCCTGGTGCGACGGCGCAGAGTGCTACATACCTTGACGTCATTTACCTGAGCAGTATTTCGATATACCCAGATCCTGGTATCCAGTACATTTTGCATACATGCATGTCATAGTCTTGTATACTCATGCTTTCGGTGCTGAGCGTTTTATGCTCACGTCCTCGGTTTATCTCTGTTTTGGACACCCTATTCGATGGGGCAGGTCTCAGGTTGGACGGTCCAGGAGGGAGTGGACAGGGAGCTGGCGGAGGTTGACCTGTAGTTGTTGGTATTTG
The DNA here is from genome assembly GCF_022965805.1 of Primulina eburnea. NCBI lineage: Eukaryota > Viridiplantae > Streptophyta > Magnoliopsida > Lamiales > Gesneriaceae > Primulina > Primulina eburnea. The sequence goes on from NC_133113.1 coordinate 30,701,309, forward strand.
TTCTTGGTATTTAGTTCGATCTGGTTGTTTAAGTATTTTGTACTTACAGATTCGATTGGGTTGTATTACTGTTTTTCCGCTGTTTACCTGATTCAGTTTTAAATGTTAATTTTGCATGCTTAAGTTCTGATTAGTAGGTGATTCTGGAACGGGTCACTACAGTATAACAACTTAAACACTCTTCTCATAAAAACAATTATTACAATCTAACAATTGATTTATAATTATAAATGTTTTTATATAAACATATATAACCGTCTTTGGATTCATGTGAAATATGGGCCAAGTCAAACTAGTAAAGCAATGGTGATGTGCATTAAATTACGAATTGCATATTTCAAAGCCGTAGTTGACCTGTGATGAATTAATTAATGGGTTGATAAAACCTAAGCAGAATTAAGATGGAGCCCCATGTGATTCGCCAACAAAAGTCCCGAGTCCCTTTATTTATAATTATAATAATTGGGAAAAAAACAATGGTCAAGTTTAGAAATATATACATGGATGGGAAAATAAAAATATTCTTTGTTCCGTTTTGGTAAATTAATATTTTTATATGAATATATTATAAAATTTTATTTGATGGACTTATATTTTGTAACAAAATATATCCATGATTAAAATCACATCGCTTGAAAAAAAAACCCTATTGAATAAGATGTTTTTTTTTAAAAATTCCCTGATTTTTTTTTATCCACATTTAATTTAAACTAATAAATGACCTGAAATTAAGATGCGTCGATTACAAGCAGAGCATCTCATTAATTTGTATTGAATCTATCAAGCTACTTGCAGTTGAAATGAATGCTCCACAGTTGCCTTTTAAAAGTCAAAACTACAATCCAAAACTTATGTATTTATGTTCTTCGATTAGATTATATATATTAGAAAATGTTGTGCTACTTTGATTTAGTGGGGTGTATTGAATGTAGAGATTTAATGACTTTCAATGACTTTTTTTAAAATGATAGATTTCCATGGATTTGGTAGATTTTTATTGACTTTTAGTCTTCAATCAAATATATGCATGGATTAAAGGTTATAATCTCGCTCGATGCATTGGTTTTTTAGATTCAACTTCTATTTTCGGAACTAATATATGTCAGGATAAAGTAGTTTTATTGGGTGCAATAATTGTCTTTGTTTGGTAGAGAGATCAAACCATGATACTTGAGCTACTGTGCGGTTTAAAAGATTTGAGTTGCACCATTACCACTAGCTATAGCTTTTGATAAAACGGAAAGCGATCGGTCCTACAATTTTTTTTTCAATCCTATGTTTTGTATTATTTCGAGTTTGTCATCTATTCTGTCAATTACAGTATTAATTTGTTATATTTGTTTTTATTTTTTATTTTTGCAATTTTAGTTCTTGAGCTATAACGTGTTATGTATATATTGTCAAATCAACATTCTCGATCAAAAATGACTAAAACTTGAAAAAGACATGATTAAAATTGAAATTTGATAATAAAAACAATCAAAATCTCAAAGTAACAAACATATCGGTTGCTTAACTATGACAAAAAAAAATAGAATCGATTAAAATTGCTCTTAAAGGTTAAAAAATTGTTTTAAAAGCTATGTATTTCGAAACTATATATACATATATAGAGAGAGTTTTGATTTAACATGAGATCGAACTCACGCGAAAAAGTTTACTTCACTGCACTATTTGAGTATTGTTACTTAAAAAAAGATTAAAGCAACATAATATTGATACTAAATACGAACTTTGTTTGTGTACACTCTCAAATTGGTTTATCACATGATCATGAGTTTTGCTCAGACATGATCCGGAATGATAAAAATGTTGACTATATTAACTTTAAAAAATACTATTTTTTAATTATAAGCGGCGCAAATTTGGATTCGCTTGTCTCGTATATCAATTTTACGATACGTATTTCCGACCCGATTCGTTCCGATCCATGAAATATAGTATTTTTTATGCCATTACAAAAATATCATTTTTTGTTAGTTAAGTTTTGACAAAACATTGTGCGATATATGATGGTTTTAGTGAAAAATATTATTTTTTACTACAATATTATATTATATAATATAATATTATTTGAGTGAAAAATATTACATTTTATATCAAAGTAATAATTTTAACTACAGTTGTGAATTGAGTCGATCCGTGTTAGATATATAGATAGTTGACATACTTTTTTCCAAAACCCAATTATATATGTCTCTGCTACCAAACATAGCAAAGTGTTGCTGTGTGGATAAGTTACAAAGCATTCAATTGAGTCTAACCCTATACTTATTTCCCAGAAGTTACAAGAAAAGGCACGACAAAGTACACACACTTGGTTCCGACAAATACATGGTAATTACACTTTCTCTAAAAGTCCTTCTAAAAACCACAAATAGACCCTAAAATTAGGAACATTTCACCTCATAATTTGTAGACTCATTGCAAATATTCTGCTACATCTAGTGGATACTCGTCATAATATATGACGAACATCAATTGTATTACAATAAAATATTGTAGCTAACTTCACCCAACGTGACACCAAAATATAGCAGAAAATTTGAAATGACACTCTTTATCATAATACTACGGTCTGTCCAAACTGCTGAATTGTTCTAAAGAAAGCATTTTGTTTCCACCTCAGAACAAATCAACAGTAGTTTCCACCAAAGCCAAGTCCATGAAATCACCTTCTTGCACTTGCGGGGGTGCATCATCGAACAGCCATTTCTCCAGCATACTAAAGGGCATTTGAGTCTCCTGCTGATCATGCGCTTGAGGTGTGAAACTCGCAGCATCAAACTTTGCATCCTCCGGATCCAATGAAACAGACTGAGAGATATCTGAATAATTTGATGAGTTGAAACTCAACATTCTTTCGCAGATTGTTCCTTCGCCCGGGCTCGAGCTTGATCCAATCGAAAGGTTGTTGGTAAAAGAAGCACTCTGGTTGCTCTCGTTTACACCCCTTTGCCATGAATTTGGAGACTTTTTAGTCCAGTTTTCGAGTAGACGAGCTATATTTTCCGCGCTGGATGCGTATGTGGAAGAAGGAACTGTCGTAGTTTGTAAAGTAACCGGATAGATTTCCGAATCAGGGGGTGTTTTCGGGCCTGATTTGTCTATGCACAGAGCTTCACACAAGGCTTGCTTGGCCATGTGAATATCTGTTTGGAGCCTCTTCTCCCATTGGCCTTTCGAGATTGTTGCTGAAGGATCATGTGTGCTAATACCTCCCTGCCCTTTCAGTTTATTAAGCTTCTTTTTTAGGTGAGTGTTCCAATAGTTCTTGATATCGTTATCCGTCCGGTGAGGAAGGTACGAAGCTATGGCAGCCCATCTGCAAATAAATTAAAGTTCGTAAACTTTTCATTAGAAACCAAAAATTCAATGAAAAAATGGCATTGCAACACGGGAATGATGAATCTATATTCAATTGAACGTAAAGGTTTTGATAACAATTTGTGTAAGTTGAGATATATATATATATATATATATATATATATATATATATATATATATATATATATATATATTCAAAATTTGTTCAAAATTTGCACTCCTTTTCAAATATTAAAGGATAAAAGTGACATGATTGGTGACTTTAAATTTTTAAAATTTACAGCTTTCCATAACGCAATCATTGAACTTTGCACTTCAATGGCCTGAAATCATTTACAAGTAAAATAATCTCTCCTTCTGGAATTGGATCCAATCTAGCTAGCCCTAATTTTCAAGAAACATGTCGAATCTTGCCTAGTTTTTCCTGTTAATTTAAATGATAATCATGTAAAGATTTACACCTACCGGTTACCAAGAAGTTCTTGCAGGTGGATGATCATCTTTTCCTCATGTTCCGTAAAGTTACCGCGCTTGATGCCCGGCCGAAGATAATTAGTCCACCGGAGTCTGCAACTCTTGCTGCATCTAAGCAAGCCTGAATTTTGAATAAAACCAAAAATATCAGTAAAAAGTTCATACTAAATAAGTAATTATAGACAACAAATCAAAACATAACTACATATGTTTGCACACATGCATTCAACAAGCTAGCGGTGCAGCTCTACGATATTTATTACACAGCTTTAAATGATCCTAACCAACTACTCAACAAAATCTGACCATGGGAGAAATAATTACATCTTACACAACTCCAAAACAGTAAAAAAAGATCAGATAAAGATTAAAAAATACACATGCCACCCTGTATTATAACTTGTTTCTTTTACCTGTATTGGAAGGAACAGCTCTCCAATTTCCAGCGCCTTGTTCTTGAATATAAGAAACCAAGATTATATCCTCCTCTGGAGTCCATGGCCCTTTCTTCACACCAATCGTATCGCAGCAAGGCGGTCTTCCCATTAAAATCTGGTATCTATAATCAAGAAACTAAAGATCATGAGATTTTTTCCTTGCACTCTAGGGTTTTTTTTCTTTTCTTTTTCTATTTTTCAGTGCTTAAGACCGAAGCTATGTAAGAGACAAAAGTCTTACTGAGGTGCTGGGATATGTCCAAGGGAAATATATATAGAAGAGCGAAGAGAAGAAAGAAAACGTATGTATATAAGCTGACTCTAATAGAAGAACGAGTAAAAGGGGCTAAGATTTCCAAGTTATTAAAGAAAGAGTCAAATGCTGACAGAAGTGAGCATTTACTCATATGCTTGCAAAAAGTCAGCTGCTTGCTTAGTGAAATGAAGTCCTTTTCCTTATTTTCCTCTCCTTCTGGCTGCCTCACAAAACGCGTGGCATTCAATGCACCATATTTTTTTTTTCTTTTATCTGTTTCGGGTTTATCATATCCTAGATAAGGTGAGATATATGAACTCGATATACAATACAAGATTTGTGTTATACACTTTTTTTTATCGACACCATCCTTCGACTAAAATCATACGCTTGATAAAACTACATAAGACTCTATACATACTCAAACAGATGAGATTTTTGCGGGACTCGAACTTGGATCATGCTTCACACACTCAACCATTCTTAACAATTTAATGAAACTCTTATATAATTTCCCTTATATATATATATATACCATGGTACCTGATTTCTCAAATAGTTAGGGATCCATCAATTCGCATGCATGTGATCTCTTAATCTTAAATATTTATGTCACTTCAAGTAAATCCACACACACATCTATTAAGCTACCACAACTAAAAATGGTTCGCTAGCTTCGATTTGCGTCGATTCGATTTCATTTTGATGTATAAAAATTAAAAAACGAAGAAACTTTTATTGAAGTTTTCGACAATACTATATACTATTTATTTAGATTTAGAAATAAAAGTACACTCCTATATTTAACCGTATTAATTTTATTTAATTAAAGCTAAATTAATTTTATCACCACCTTGAAATTTGTCTATGTTCTCATATTTTTCCCACGGAAAAACTACATGTTTTTTCTATGTATATGAACATACATTCTTTTACGTAAGTATCATAGACAAATACATAAATAATATTTTAGGAAAATAACAATCTTCAATTAGTTGAAAGGTAATTGTTAGTTGCTTTCTATTGATTGGATAAAATATCTGAGAGTTGCATATATGTGTTTGGACAATCCTCCCCTTTTGAGCTAGTTTTTGGAGTTGAGTTAGGTCCAAGTTCCAATATTAACATAGTATCAGAGCTCATGTTCTACAGTTATGTGTTGGACTGCTCATAGTTGGGTCACTTGTTCTGCTCATAGTTTGGTCATTTGTAAACTCTACGCTCCAAATATTTATTCATGGGCGTGAATTGAACTTTCCATAGTGGGTCACCCGTTCTGCCCATAGTTGGGTTATTTGTAAACTTCACGCTCCAAATGTTCATTCCTGGATGTGAGAGGAGTGTGTTAGTTGTCTCAAATCGGTGGAATAAAATAGCTTCATCTCCCATTGAGCTAGCTTTTAGGGTTGAGTTAAGTCCAAGTTTCAATATTAACGATAATATTAAAACTCATGAAAATCATCTTTAATAAAAGATTAGGATGTTGCTGATAACAATAATACACATATTAACTAATATTGACTTGGTCATAAAAGAGGAAGAAATTAAAAGAAGATCCCTTATTGGTTTACTTGTCAGTTGTCACACGATGAAAGAGGATATTCTAGAACGTGAGACGGTGCTAAAATAGGAGGCGGTCCAGTGACTCCTGTCGACCTAATTAAGTCAGCTTTTAGAAATAACAATTCGGTATGTATCTATACAAAATTTGAAATTAATGTATATATACAAAATTTGAAATTAATGTATATAAAAATTAAATTTAGATGACTCATCCATCAATCATGTACTACAGGCAACTCATATTTTCAACGAAATAAGATTATGATTGCGAACTGGGCTTTAAGTTTAATTAAAACAATTGTATAATGTAATTTGAGTTGTTGTATGACGTAAAAAAAAGATTTGAGAAGTTGTGCACGATTATCATCGGATATAGTTTTTGATAAAACCGTAAACATTTCGATAAAATATATGTTCATACTTATAACTTTGAAAAATTAGAATTTTAATATACAAATCTCGTGGGAAATTAGTTAACTAGTTCCATTAACTGGTCACTTCAACATCACTTTATGTAAATTAATTGTGCAATTAAGGATCTGTTTCGGGTGAGGCGGAAGACAAGTCCGCAGAGGCAGTAGATTATTTATCTCTAATTATTAGAGGTGTCGAACTTTCAGGATACAAAACTTTAAATCGAGTTACATTCATGACTGAGTTTTTTTTTCAAGTAGATATCTTGTGAGATGATCTCATGAATCTTTATCTATGAGAATGGTCAATCCTACCGATATTCACAATAAAAATTGATACTCGTAGCATAAAAAGTAATACATTTTCATAGATGACCCAAATAAGATATCCGTCTCACAAAATACGACTCATAAGACCATCTCACACAAGTTTTTGTTTTTTTTTTTTCCTTTTTTTTTTTGTTTTTATGTACAGAAGCAGTTTTAATTATGGTTGAATATAATATTTATATTCGATTTTTTTTTTTCGAGTAAAAGCGGATAAGTCATATTTATTCATGATTTTTCAATTCTTTTTTGAATTTCAAAATCCACCCAATATATTTTTTCTAAAATTAAACATCAAATGCTAAAGAGACTTCGCTTTGGAATTTGTTTCACAGTTGCATGTGTACTATCTTAAATAGCTAAACCTAGATGAAAAGACTATTTATTATAAAAAAATAAATATCATTAGATCATGTTAATCTCACGTAAGATTCGTATGTTTCAATGATTCTATTATTCATAACATCGTGTTGTGAATGGAAGGAGATCAAAATTCGTCTTCTTGAGTATATAATAAAAATCTGATTAATTCTATTATTTTCGCCACCCCAAAATATCCTCAAATAAATTTATTGCTCTCGAAAATTGTCGATTTATCCTAGTTTGTGATTAACATTATTCATTTTCAGTGGATGTCCATTTTAAAATATTATTAAAAAATTGAAAATATGATACCTAATACAGATAAATATAGGGTGTGTTTGGTTGAGTGGATTAAATAAGGATAGATTAATAGTCTAATAATTATCGTTAAAATTTTAAGATGTTTTAATAATCATTTTGACTCGGTTTAAGATTCAATTTTATTAATCAAATAGTTATCCATAAAACGACGAGTCAAGGAAATGAAAATTTCAACGCGAATCAAGCCTAATTAAAATAATCATTGACAATGGAAATCATATCTGTGGCTATTAATTAATTTGTAGCTATAAAATTATTACTTTTATTATTATTAAATCTAGAGGCTCGGATGCGACGACGGGGCAAAACAAACCAAAAGCCGGCCAATCAAAATTTTGATGTCGAAAATATCGGCCAATCGTTTTGGCTGTTTCTCTTAATGTTTAAATCGATGACTCATAAAAGAAACAAAAATAAAAGATTCATGCATTTGTTTTCTAATTTTAATTTACAATGTTTGATCTCATGTTGTTGTACACGAGTCGTATTTTATGAGTCATACATCTTATTTGGGTCATTAATGAAAAATATTACTTTTTATGATAAGAGTGTTACTTTTTCTTATGAATATCGGTAGGGTTGACTCGTCTCATAAATAAAGAATCGGAAGACCGTTTTATAAGAGACATACTCCTTGTAGGATCTTTAATTCCCACATACAGCATATAGTGATTAATATATATAATTTTTAATAATGGCCTTATATCGATATTTTTATATATAATTAATATTTTTTAGAGAAATAACAAGTACCATATAATATCGTCACGAACTTGAAATCGGGTAAAGATTATATATTTAAATTTTAATTTATGCGTTAATTTTAAAGTTTGTAGCAATTAAAAGAATGACGGTGAGTCGGCTAAAAATAACCACTTCAACAATATAAATAGTGGCCTCCTTTTAGGTTTGGATGTTTAATTTATTGAAATAGGTCAACTCTGTTACTCTCATTGGTCATTTCTTAAGGTCAAGTGTCTCACCAAACTCAAGGACTTTAGATCCATTTTATGTTGGTTACTTGCCATCAATGGTAGAAATTAAATAATATTAATCTCAATCGACATAAACCACCTCTAAAGCCTCGGCGCTAGCTAGTGAATCGATGACAAAATGTTGTTTTCTAAAAGATGTGTTCCAAGTTATATTGCGAAAAGTGTTTAGATCGATTGTTTCACAAAATAATGGATTTTTTAGGAGATATATTCATGAAATATTTGAGTAAATAATATTTCTCTGATATGACATAAATCAAGGAGAATATATAATATATGGACTTAAAACAGGACGAGAAATTATGAATTTTATTTATCCTCGGGACGAAGAAAATATTAGACAAAACATGAATAATAGTTCTTTATCTATATTTTACCATATGTAAGTATATATGGTAACAACGTGCAATATTTCCCTTACTAACACGATGAATTTGATTGTGAATGCCGAATTAATATATATATATATATATATATATATATATATATATATATATATATATATTTCAGCATAATATATCTATGGAATTACTAAATCATTGTCTTTATTTATGCGTATTGTCAAAGAGTAGCAAAATAGGACCTGCCCTACATATCTTTTATGCGGAACAGCCCATACCGGGCCTAAATGTACCACATGTAAGGCGAATGGTACAGCATGTGGCAACACATTAAATTTCCCTTGGACACGTAGAGAAGGTAATAAAAGATCGGATCGGGCCCACAAAGGCCTTAATGTCAACATTTGCGACGAGACCAAGAAATGAACCGATCGAGCTAAGTTGTTATTAGGCACTCTTTTGTCGACAACAGAAAATTTATAGACAATAAATTTTCATGTCTTAAATATATAATACTCTACCACACCCAATCTATATTATACAATTTTTTTTGTAAGATGTAATCTTTTATGAATAAATAAAGCAAGTACATTATTCCATCAATTTATGATATATTTAGTTGGTTGTGATGGGAATAAATATGTCACTTTGCTCATATTAAAAATTTTAGACAATGTTATTGAATCAGGTAAATATATTATTTACATTTGTTTTCACTAAAGTACTAACCTTTTTTAAATTAAATTATATAGTTAATTGTTAAGATTGAGAATTGGACCTAACTTAACCTTAAAAACTAGCTCAAGAGGAGATGATTGTCCAAGTATATATATGCAACTCTCAAGGATTGTATCCAACTGTTGTGGGACAACTAACACATCATCTCACGCCCATGAATGAACATCTGGAACGTGAAGTTTACAAATGAGCCAACTATGGGCAGAACGAGTGACCCAACTATTTGCAGTCCAACACATAACGGTAGAACTAGAGCTCTGATACCATGTTAAGATTGAGATTGTGCATAATTCAACCTCAAAAGTTAACTTAAGAGGAAAAGATTGTGCGAGTATATTATATATATGCTAACTCCAAATAATTTTATCCATATGACAACTAACATTAATTGCTTGTTTTTTTTAGTGTATATGATTTTAACTATTGGCCAGGTCAAACGCATATATTTTATCTCGTCAAATGTTATTTTAAAAAATTGACAGATACAACAAAGCTGAAGAATGATTACGTTATGTATTTGTATGTATTATAATTCTTAAATATAATTTATAATACGTTGTTGGCGGCACGTGCGGGCATGCTCCTAAGCTTAGTTGACGACAAAGTTCATCGACATCACTATTTTTAGCTAGCTACTGCATGCATGTCATCTATATTTTGTACACTTACTGAAACTATATATATCACATAGAAAATGCAGATTCATGCTACATCGGGTGAATTTTATTCTGTATAATCATCGCTTTTCGATTGGTGTTGGTCCTACACCAATAAATAGCTCATCGACGGAAATCCATTCTGTATAATCATCTATTTTAAAGAATATATATATATATATATATATATATATATATATATATATATATATATATATCCTTTTTGAAACATTTTTACTCATATATTTTGCGGTATCACGTAGGTGTATCTTTCCATATATAGAAGAACCTTATGAAAATGAATTTCGAAAGCATATATACATAAATATAAATGTATTTCCACAATATTTGACTGAGTGAAAGTTTGAAATATCAATGATGCCATGGTTGAACAATGAATTGTACATATCTGCAGGCAAGAAAATTCCAAAGATGTATAAAAATGGCGTCATGTAATTTTGGTATTTAATTATTATTATTTTATTATTATTTTTGAGATGGGTCGGATAAACATTCTAACACGAAAAAGTTGCATAATTGGACTCCACCCAGCCCATGTAGCAATCCGATTGGCCCCGCCCATATACTCTCCCTTGCAACTTATTTATTCTACTCATATTATGGTTCAATCAAAATTTAATAACTACAAATCCAACCAGAGCTCGAATTTATTGGGGGAAAAAAAGAGATTCAATATTTCGAGATCAAATTTATCGAATAGGCCTACTTTAATCATTCCTATTTCAAGTTTAATTTTTTTTCCCCTGCGTAAATTCATTATTTCGAGATCAAATTCAACTCTATTATACATTTGAAGTAATGCTCGTCACCAAAATACTCTTAACTTGAGGACATGATATATTATGTTCAAATATAAAAAATGTCACACGAGTTAATTTTATGAGACGGATATTCGATAAGGCTTATGAAAATATTATTTTTATGTTCAAATCATTATTTTTTATTGCAAAAATATCAATTTTTGTTAGTTATGTTATGGAGAAATGTTGTGTAATATATATTGTTTTAAGTAAAATATATTATTTTTGGGTCAAAATTATATTTTTATGATTGATTTGAATGAAAACAATATCTATATCATAAATATAACTTTTCATTATAAATATGGATTGGATCGTTTTACGAATAAATTACAACTGATACGCATGGGAATTAATCTTATGAGAAAAGTGATAGATTCTAATTTCTCCAACCGATCACATATATAAAAATATATCATATTCACCGGATTTCTTCTCGCGAAAATTGGAAATTTGAATTTGACCTTATCTATAAAAATATTTAGATTGACTCACAATTCGATTGGAAAAAGTGACTGCCACTCAAATGTATTTTACACGATTAATTAATTAAAGTTAAACCTCTTATGCTACCTAATTTTAGGTGTTTTTGTGAAACTTTTTTCAAAAATTCAAAAATATTTAAACTCCCATATATCATATTTTTATTTTCATCTTTATTTTTTTCTTCTACGATTTAATTATTAAAAAATTATAGGTGTGATATTATTTATTTATTTATTATTATTTTTTTAAAAAACTACTTTATTCTCTACGTTAAAAGCTGAATCGATGTGGCACCGCTGATCCGTACTGGAATCAGAATCCGAACCGGACCTAACCCGATATAAAAAACGGTAGTACCTCAGAATCGATGCTTCGTATTCATTTGCAGAGCCGAATAGAGAGGGGGAGAATGGCGTTGGAATCTTCGGGACAGTGGTTGGAGAAGGCATTAATGGAACTCTGCAACAAGGTGGAAACCGGCCTGCAATTAGACGGGGAAATCATATCAGGACTCGTTTCGTACTGTGAGATGGCGGCTCCACTCGATGCTAAAGAATACCTCGATGTACGAAATTTACTTAATTTGCATATTAATTTCATTCTGGTGTTGTTTTTTCGTGACTCTGTTGCTATAATTTTGATGATTATTTGGTGTGTTTTTTTATTGTATGTATGGCCATGTAAATGTTGTTTGATCTAACAAGCTCGAGAAACTCAACCAATCTCTCTTGGAATCCGATTGGCCTCAAATGAAATAGAAAATTAAAGTTTACGTCTGATTTTTCTGAAATGTGGATTTTGAACTCGAAATGTATTACCTGAATCCATCTGACTAATCTAAGAACACTAAAAAAAAATCACCAGATTTAGTGCATTTTGTTGTCTCGTTGACTTTTTAATGATTTTTCAGCTCCATCTTGTGTGGAGACTGGAGATCATCTTGTACGTTGGTCCGTTGGATAAGTAATGCAGCTGTAGTTGCTCTTGTGACAAATGGAATGTATGAAAGTATGAAACCACTGTACAACAATGCCATAGCATATAGTAGATACCAAAACTACTCCGCTGAATGAGTTATCTGACAATTATATCACTTTAGTTGATAGCTTTAAGTTAATACACACTTCTTGTTGAAGAATTGGGGACATGAGCTCAATCCCAAAGTCAAAACATACAGTTCTCAATTTTTTTTCTCAAAAGATTTAATTATGGTATAAACTATTGAATCACCATTAGTCTTAGAAATCAAATTTGTTAGTTTGCTGTACAGTTAAGAAGACCATTCATGCTTGTATACTAATAAATTTTACAGATGATTTAGACCATTGAAATCATTGGTATTTTCCAATTGTTTCTTGACACATTTTATAAATTTAACATTAAACGAAGGGGTCAATGTAGCAATGTAAAATTTTGCTTTGATTTACTTGTTTCCTGTTCATAAAACATGATGTTTGCATGATCATGAAATGTTGAGGACTGGACTATTATCTTCCAGGGTGACTACTCTTCAAGCGGGCTTGTTCCATTTAATAAAAATCTATCATTTTTTTCATTATTTTCCCACTTCAGAAATCCTTGTATAAATAAAATAATGTTTCACCTCATTCTATTTTGTATCTCCATAATTGGTCATGTTATGACTTTGTTTACCACATACTCCCGACTTCTGCAATCACAATGATCTAAAGATTTGGTTGATTTCACACATGGGACCTTATATAATGCAAAAGGATATATTTTTGCATTTACGTGTTCTTACGATCCATTACGTCATCATCAGAAATTGGAAAAACAGATACTTGGATCTTAGAGTTGAAAATAGGGTGCAGTCAAGCTGAGTAATTTGCTAGACTGGATGCAAAAACAGAACACAAACTCAACTGAGTATTTTTCTTCTTGTGAGGTCAAGCTGAGCACGAAGATAAAAACTTTATTTACGAAATAGGACTTAAAATTTTTAAAAACCGAATATTAAATTATGCAAACAATGATAACATTAAGGGTTAAATAGATAATTTCATCAGTATTTTCAACAGATAAAAGGAAAAAAATAATTCTAAAATTCCAAGTACTTGATGAGTACAGAAACGCGAGTACTCAAACCTGAAACACCAGATCTCGAGCTTGCTACAGAGAATACTCGAGCTACTTGAGTTCGATTTCTGACTTGGTGTAAATTGAACTCTAGTCGAGCTTTTAGCAGCTTGGCTCAGTTGCACCCTTTGTTGAAATTCATGCTTTTTACCTTTACCATTCCATGACTTATAGCATCTTTCTGAAATCTGCAATTTTGTTTTTTTTTTTTGAACTTTTTTTTTAGAACATTGTTGGCGAGGAAGCTGGAAAAAGCATAACTGAAGAGTACTTAAAACGGAGGGGTCTATCAAATATATATAATCCAAGCATATCTCCGTCAACTTCAAATTTACTTGCATATGTCAAACCACGTTCTGATGAGAGTGCAGTTTTTGCAGCTAAAAAACTGAACAAACCACAGAAAGAAACTATAGCTTCTACAAGTGAGGACATTCTATTAAAGAAAGAGACATTCGAACCCCAAACTATACATACTAAACATCAAGGCAATTCCAAAAAGAAAAAGACAGGAAAAGTTGTTTCTCTAGCAGAGGCTGCAAAAGGATCAATTGTATATCAGAAAGGGAAGCCGTGTTCTTGTCAAGCTCGTCGGCACAGGTTGATAAGCAATTGTTTATCTTGTGGAAAGATAGTCTGTGAGCAAGAAGGTGAAGGACCTTGTCACTTTTGCGGTGCTCTTGTGCTGAGGGAAGGAAGCACATATGCTGGTCTGGATGAAGTTGGCGTACCTATGACAGATGCAGAGGCGGCTGCAGAAGCGTTTGCGAAGAGGCTTGTTGAATATGACCGTGACTCTGCAGCTCGGACAACAGTTATAGATGACCAAAGTGATTACTATGAGATTGACGGGAACAGCTGGCTCTCATTGGAGGTATTTTTCCTGTAACCTTAAGTGCATGCACAAATCAAGAAGTCCTTGCAAGTGCTGTTGATATTAGATCCAAGTTAACATCCATTATGCTTGTTCTCAGGAAAAAGAACTTCTGAGGAAAAAAAGGGAGGAGGTAGAAGAAGCTGAACGAGCGAAGCGTAGTAAAGTAATCATGACATTTGATATGCTGGGCCGCAAGGTGATAACTTTGTCAGTACAATCTCCAACCAAAGGCAGCCACTGCCCTCATAAAAAATGTTCGGTTTCATGCGTAGATTTTTAAATTGGTTATGTTTCGCCCACTCAAACACTTGAAGTCTCTCTGGCTCGATTATATTCCTGGGTTCTACCTGATCCCTCGTCCCCTCAAAATCTTGATTGACTGCAGTAAAAGTTGTCATGATACAGATACGGTTTTTTCATTCAGATATACTGCCTTAATTAAACGTAAGTTTTATTGAGTTAACCAAGTCTATTTTTCGACCTCGACATTGCAGGTGGTCTTAAATGGCGATGAAGGTTCTGAAGAACTGCAAAATGGAATTTTTCTCGGACCATCCAAGGAAAGAGATGAGATTCGCATAAAACCGAATCCGAATCTTAAAATCCAGCCTTTTTTTATTGATCCAGGTCCTAGAACTATAAAGGATAATACTTCGAACAAAGAAATGGGCCACGGAATGTGTTTGGAGATAAGTGGTAGGGTACAACATGGCGCCAATGAACTTGAAATCGTGTGATCTCACTGGCAGTTTGGAGCAGCTGTGTTTTTGGAAGGAAGATGATGTGTCGAATGTTACAAACTATGATGAATTTTAGCCTTCTTTGTATCTATTATGTTTAAATGTTGTCCTTGTTCACATTCTCCTGAGACACTGACCATTAGTTTCCTGGCATTTCTGCTCGTTATATCAAGCTCGATGCTTAGGAGGCACACGGGTCAGTGCGCAACGCCCTTGAATAGTTTGTGACAGGTGCAGATCTGTTTTGAATTACTTGTTTTCAAATGATGAATGGGGTAGGTATCATCAATCATAGTACCTATATAAGGGGAGAACCAATTCCGCGCATTTTGATTTCAGCGATTGAAACTTTTATCGTTAAAACATCAACGATCTTTTTGAAATGGTGATAATCTTTCTGTAAAATTTTAAAGTTAAGTTTTTTTTTTTTAGAACAACTTTATCTATGTTCTTTTATGAGTGTTGAGAATGCTGCATAGGGTTGAAAATAAAGGTGGTTTTTTAATTGTTGAAAGAAATTATTTGCTATGGGAGAGTGCTGGGTTAGCTTGGATTGGAAAAGGCTGTCGCAGCGTTTGGTTGGGCGGATTAGGTGTGATAGATTATTTTATCATACTTAATCCTGCGTTTGGTACAATTTTTATTTAACCAGCTCAATCCTTCTTATGAGTGATTATCTGGTATTACGTGTGATAAAATAATACATCCTACCTCCGTAGGATTATTAATCCCTCCTCTATCCCTACTCTCTTTTCAATTTTATCCTTTTTCCATCACTGCTATTGAACCACCTCGGCTGTCGGACCGCCGCCGCCGCCCTCACCGGACCGCCGCCGCCGCCCTCGCTGGACCTCCGTTGGACCGCCGCCGCCGGACCGCCATCGTCGCCGTCGTCGGACCGACGCCGTCGCCGCCACGTCGGCTGCCGGATCCACAGCCGGACTGTCAGGACCGCCGTCGCCGGAGTGGAAGAAGAAAAAAAGAGGAAAGGCAATTTTGTCCTTTCATCAAAATTTCAAAATTACCCTACAATTAAAAATTTTACCAAACATACTACCATATATTACATATCTACGACAATCATTTTTTTTTATCATTTACATACTAATCATTAGTTTATTTTATCTTGCAACCAAAATTGTCTAAATCAGCCCATTTTATTCCGTATGATCGTACTTGTACTTATAAGAAAATGGCGAAAATGTACATCGATCATGTGGTGAGATTGCATGGTGTGCCTGTAACCATAGTATCAGATCGCGATCCCAGGTTTGCTTCGAAGTTTTGGGGTAGTTTGCAATCAGCATTGGGTTCAAAGCTGGCGATGAGTACTGTATATCACCCACAGACAGATGGTCAGTCTGAAAGGACCATTCAGACACTCGAGGATATTTTGCGAGCAGTCGTGATGGATTTCAGGGGTGGTTGGCAGGAATCATTGTCACTTGTTGAATTCTCTTACAATAACAGCTTCCAAGCAACCATCGGAATGGCACCATTTGAAGCCTTGTACGGTAGAAAATGTAGATCTCCGATATGCTGGGAAGATGTAGGAGAAAGACAGATGTCAATGCCAGAATTTATTCAAGAAATGAAAGAGAAGGTTGAAATGATTAGGAAAAGAATGAAAGCAGCACAGGATCGTCAAGCCAGCTAAGCTAATAAAAGGCGTAGGCCTTTAGAATTTCAGGTTGGCGATCAGGTTTTCTTGAAAGTATCACCGTTTCGTGGTACTATGAGATTTGGGCGCAAAGGAAAACTAGCTCCGCGTTATATTGGTCCATATGCGATTGTTGAGAGGATTGGCACGTTGGCTTATCGTTTAGACTTGCCGCAGAGTTTGTCTGCGATACATGATGTGTTTCATGTATCTATGTTACGAAAGTACGAGCCGGATCCTTCTCATGTCTTGAGGACTGATGAGGTGGAGTTGGATAGTTCCCTTAGCTATATTGAACATCCAGTGCAAATTCTTGATCGCAAAGAGAAGCAACTGAGGAATAAGACGATTCCACTTGTTATGGTGCAGTGGAGTAGACATGGGAGAGAAGAAGCTACATGGGAATTAGAGGCTAAGATGCGTCAGGAATGGCCTCATTTGTTTGAAAATGTAATAAATTATTCCATGTATTCTGATTTCCCTATGTACTATCAGTGGTAAATGTTTGTAAACCACTTTTGTATAAATATTGTGTATGTTAGATTTCGAGGACGAAATCTTTTATTAGTAGGGGAGAATGTGAGAGCCCATTTCCCTCAAAGCCCAAATGTAAACCCCAAGCCCGGCCCAATTTGATTAAGTTAAAAAAAAAAGAAAAATGAAATGATAATCATCTTCTTCTCTCTCCATCGGCAGAAAGCTGCGTTCCCTTTCTCTTTTCATTTTCAAAATTTCATCCGTCGATTGTGGCCGCTCCGCTTATCCAAAAAATTAAAGTAAATATATATTTGGAATCCTCTCGCTAAGAGCTATCCAGTGATATCCATTTTGCTAAGAAAATCGCGAGCCCCGAAAATCCCATCGGAGAACCGTCGCTGTTTTCGCCGGAAAAGTTGAAAGAAATCTCGGGTTATGCTGGGTGAAGCTTGAATATGATGTTTTGAGTAATATTCGAAATTTCAGAGGTAAAATTCAGATTTTAGGGTTTCGAATTTTGGGTATTTTGATTAATTTGAGTTCCAACAATTAATATATATTGGGTTATTGATTGTAGGTGATATATCGGAGCTAATTGGAGGTATTAACGAAATTTCAGAATTTAATTGGGAATAATTTCGAAAATTCAGAATTGTAAATTTGGGTTTTCGAATTTCAGTGTTCAATAATTAGAGGTTTGGATGCTATAGAATTGTCGCATATTAATTTTCGAAATATTAAAGCCTAAATTATGATTTTTGGAATTTTAGGCTAAATTAGTGAATATTGGAAAAATTAAATGGGACTTGATATGAAATGTATTATTTGCCACAGGATTGGAGTTTTCAGGAAATATTTAAGATATTTTGTGGTAAATTAAAGTCAGTTGAGGTACGCATGAACCGTTTTATTATGACGTCTATAGTGATGTGAAATGACGTTAAGTATTATGTATGAGTTGTGGCGTGCTTTATGTGCTTTTGTGAATAACGTGATTGCATTCACGCATTTATTGAGTTGATCTCATTAGTGCATAGCATTTCGAGCCTTAGCTCCGTTGATTGCTATTGTTACTGATCTATCGAGTTGTAGCGTCATCGATGGAGTGGGTGGGTAGGATTAGCACTCCTGATGACTTGCATGAGGACTGAGCGGGTCGCACCCGTACCCTCGATGCTACGTGCATGGATGAGCGGCGGCATGTTATTACGTTGCTGCAGTCCTGGCACGGGTGGCCACTGTTACTGTTGCTGATGCGTTTCATTTGGACTCCGCTTTGGTATCCATTATTTTGTTGTTACCGACATGCATTGCATTGCATTTCATTGCATTTTACTTGATTTTATTTCATGTCAGTTATATTTGTCGTAATATTACTGGTTCGTCGTACTGGGGCCCGACCCCTCGTTTCTTTTTATGCTGTGGTTGTTTTTGATGCCATAGCAGGTTATTCAGGAGGATTTGACGCGTCTGGTGGAGCGTCAGGTAGTGGTGTCCAGTCGTCGAGTCGTGGTTGAGAGTTCCCAGATATATATATACTATATTATGGAGTCATACATTTACCGGGGAGATGCCCCGTGTAGCTGTACTGTTATTTTTACGATGTTTTGAATTGATAGTTGTGTGATCGAGCCTTGCCGTCTCTGCGTGTGTTTAGTCCTGGCCAGTGCGGCTATAGGTTTGTGAATTGATGTTGTGACTTTATTTCGAGTATATAAATATTGGTTGTGATGTTTTGGATTTTTCTGGGATGTCCTATTTACGAATAGGTCATGCCGAAATTTCTGTAGGCCCGAAATGAAAAAATTTAATCGCTTTCGCTGTTTACATTAATAAATCCTGGTTGTTTGGTCATTAAATATTAATCAGGAGCACGGGCCCCCACATATTGCAAAATTCCAAAGCAGATCTCTTTCACTTAATTAGCTTAGAAGGAAATTCGCTCTTCAAATCTGGTTATACGCTTTACAGCTAGCTAGAACAAGTGGGATAAGTTTTTTAAGAGTAAAATGTATTCCAAACTTAGGTCATGATAACGATGGTATAAGTTTAATTTTAGCATAAGTAACCCCTCAAACAACTATACATATTCTCCCAAACCAAAGAACGTTTTCGATTAATTTCTGGTTTTGTGCATTTGATAATCTTGGGAGTTTATGCCATGAACTCATGCAAAAAATCATTAAAATGGATCGTTTTTTAAAAAAAATGGTAAGAATGCAATATGATATATATATGTGTGTATTTGAAGAATGAGTCGCTTATCAGCCATTAATATTCTCAATCACTGGAACCCAACTACCAAAAATTCCCTTGAGAATAAATTATTTGGAGCTTTAAATCATAAATTCATTATGACTTTGACATTGTAGTCCCTACTTTAGTCTCGCCAGGTCGAATGAATGGTGGGTTTTAAACCTTGGTTCTTAGCCACTTCTTAGTCTGGTGGCTTTGTAAGAATTTCCAGCTTTGCATTAAATGTATATATATATTCCTAAACCAAAGAACATGTAATAAATGTAAACGTATCATATCCAAATCTCCAGTGATGGCATTATTAATGACTAAAATTACCTGCATTTTTCTTACTCGAATGCAAAATGACAGAAGTCTGACAAATGGTTCAGTATCATTGGTTTTGTAACCTAATATATATTATATCTCCAACGATTTTGATCCATCTTTTTAGCTTTAGTTTCACTCACCCTACGAAGCTTATAATGCCACCAGTCATTGATGATGGAAATATAATTGGTTAACAAACTAGTTTTTATGCAGAAAAGAAGGGGAAAAGAGTAAAATTTTGAGGGTTTTCATCACACTGAATATGAGAGAGATGTGTGTGTGACTTGTAGCTTCTTCTAAAAAGTTCATATATGAATTAGGCAAGCTAATTTGGGACTAAAATGGACTTTAGGATGCCACAGAGAGCAAAGAACGAACTAGTTGAATAAGTAGTGGGGACGACCCTAGCTAGCTAGGATGTCCACTCATGCAGCAGTATGGTCTTATGCCTATTCGCAATGGTCATACTAATACTCCAACGGGTATATACGCTACACCAAGTGTTTTACATATTTTACTTTTTTTTAAAATCCTATATAGATATATAGAGTACTGGAATATCCCTCATAAAAATATGAAAGATTTACATTGTTCAATGATGTTGATGTTGTCTGGTGCAAATATGAACTCGTAATTTAACTTCAAAAGGGCGAGAGTGGCTTTTACTTTTTAACTATGTTGATTTCCCTGCGGCGGCCGTAAAAGTGAAACAGTCACACGAGGTCATAAACAAGTAGGCTCCACTGCCTTGCTACTTTAACCCTCTTGCCATGCCTATTTACAGGATGGCTTTTCATGCACCCATTCTATAAACTCAACACTTTGCTCGAATTTATGCTCTCAAACATTCCCATTTCTTGATGTTATAAATTTGCATTTCATTTTTCAGGCATATCTTTTATACCGGTCACATATCTCTACGTATACATTCTTCCCAGATTTTGTTGCTTCCACCAATTCATTGTAAACAAAATCGATTCAACATCCATGGAGAGTGAAGACAACATGAATCTTCGTGTCGCCTCGTTTTCATGTTACCTTGACAGAGATAAAGAAAATTTGATTCGAAGGATTTCGGCCCAAGAAACCCCTCTTGTAATGAGCTCAGGAAAAAGTAAGTCCCCTTCAATAAAATCTCCATTCCATGCCAACATTTCACACTCAAAAGACACCCAAGTTAGCCTAAAAAGCGCTCGAACGGATTCGTTTTCGTATCTCAACACTTCAGGAGAGAACTTTGTGTTTAAAGTTCCGGGGCCAATACAAGATCCCACTTCAGCATTCACATTCTCTCAAGATCACAATTCAAAAGAAGGAGAAATCAGTGTTTTTGGTGCTGACAGGTACTTCAACATGAAATTGGAATACACGTCAGGGCTGAAACGTGAATTTAACAAAAACGGGTCGGTGAATCGACCCCGGCTTTCATCGAATGCAGCTCAAGAAACTCGTAGCCAGCTTGGTTCTGAAACAAGTAGCTGGGCTAGCCAAACAACAATGCTGAGGAACCTCCCGAGAAACGATTCACTAACTAAGCAGAAAAAATCCACCAGCTGGAGAATTTTCCCCGGATTCGGTTGCCAGGTGCCGTGTTTCGACAAGAAAAATGTCAAGATCAATGATCAGATCATCCCACCCGACATCACATACAAGAACTCAAAGGGCAGCCGAACCGGATCAGATCGAATATTCGGTCATATCACCACCATCCCGGACAAAAAATCACAAAAGAATTTCATCGTAGACAAAATCAAGCTTGAAGAAGAAAAGTTAGAAGAGGCGAGAAACTCCATCGAAGTATTTGGATCAAGCATTTCATCAAAGGGAGACATAGCCATGAATTTGGAAAGAAAACTCTCAATGTTAACATGGGACGCCATTCCAGAAGGGAAAAGCCATCAGAATAATATCCCAGCTGCCTCTACTATCGGAACCAGCACAATTTGTGACGATATGGCTAGTGATGCAAGCTCCGATCTCTTCGAAATAGAGAATATCTCGGGATGTATAAATCAAATATTAGCCTCAAAAACAGATCAAGATGATGCTGTTTCTTGTTGCATGAGTCCTACATCACATTATGCACCAAGTGAAGCCAGTATTCAATGGAGTGTCATTACCGCAAGCGCTGCAGATTACTTGTCGATTCTGTCAGACACCGAAGAAAGATGTGTTAGCATTTCAGGTGGCATAGTTTCAAGAAACAACAATATGAATCCAAGAAACACAAATGGAGGGAGCAAGGAAGCACAAAAGATTCGGCCAAGCGGGCTTTTAGGATGCAAGAATCAGAAATCAGTTGATGTTGCCGATGAAACAGTGTGTGTTAAGGTTCTGGAAAAGGTAAAACAATAAGGGTTTAATTTGTCTGAATTATCCGAGGCAGCATAAATATTTATATCTTATGTGTAATTATTATGAGAATATGCACTCTTTAATTTACTCGTTATAGTATTGTTTGCATTTTGCTATTTGTAATATGATTTTCTTGAAATTTGTAGAATACAAGATTTGTGTTTCATTGGCCTTTTTTTAATTTGTGACATGAAATGTTAATTAATCTTATCTTGTCATCATAAAACAAAGCTGGTATATATATATATATATATATATATATATATATATGTATATATATATATATATATATATATATATATATATATATTTTTTTTTTTTTTTTTTTTTTTTTTTTGTCCTCAAAATTAGTCACGACATGGATACCGCAATTTTTGTACGAAAATGGAGATGGATGGATCATATATATAATTTCGGTTTTTTAATTTATCGACTGAAACTTATATATATTCAGTAGCACAAATGTGACCACTCTTGCTTTTGATATGTTCTACAATAATATATATACCTTGGAGTGGGTTTTAAAATTTATTCATTTTAGACATAATATAATATAATATAATAATTTTAAGAGAGAAAAATTATATATATTTTTTTAAAAAAATTCAATTAGATCTACTTGTCTCGTTGCTTTTCGATTTGTCCAACATTTTTGGCAACCAACAGTATGAATTCTTAAACGTTTGCCGTGCATGCATGTTAAAAAGTTGAAGGTCCTACAAAGGCACGTCTTGCTTCAAAATATCGTAATGTAACACAGATGACAGAAGTACTTATGAACCAATGAATTATATATATCTCAGCTGTGTGTGTGTTTTCTTCTGTCTGAGACATCAGATTCAATTATTCGAACAACATTATTATTGTCATATAATTAAAAAAGAGTGCATGGAGAAATGATAGAAATCGTTTAATTATTCTATTTTTCCAAAAATGGTTTAAAGGGAATATATGTATTGCTTGAAAAAAATAATTAAGCATCAGTTTTATAAATTATTGATAAACATACTATCGATTTGGGAAAACTGCACTTTTAATCATATATATATATATATATATATATATATATATATAGTTATATATATATATAGTCATCTATATTATCAGATTTAGGTTTTAGTCATATACCTTTTATTTTTTAGGCATTTTTGTATATTTTCATCGCGAGTCTTGATGTGGCGAGCGAAATCAATTTCAACAATTGTAAATTCAAGAACCAATAACTCTACTCATTAGTTAAATAACAGTAACCTCAGATACAAAAAATTTCGAAAACTATAGTTTGGGGCAATTCGAAACTCAATTCTGAAAACACAGAGAAACGAAAGCTATATATTCCGATTAAGTGTCACTCAAGCCGTCAAGTGCAACCGGATAACAGTGCCACGACGGAGACATCTCCGTAGACCGGAGTAGAATTAATCACTTATCCATTAATTAAAGGCGTTTTCATGAATGGATAAAGGCTTATCTCAGCATCCGAACATTGATTTTCCTTATATATATATATGTAACAATAGAAAAATAAATGTATTTGAGCCACAAGTATGTGATCGAGCAACTTCACTAGCAATATTGAATTCCCCAACAGCCTTGATAAGGAAAGTGGGAGCCTATCTAATCTTTCTTTCATTGTCACTTTTAAACAATTAATCATTTAAAACTGCAGATAAAATTCCTTTCACATACAGATCAATTTATGAAAGCAAGAATCTTGAATGAATGGAATATTTTATCAATGCAAAAAACTTGTGTGAACAGTCTCACGAGTCGTATTTTGTGAGACGGATCTTTTATTTGGGTCATCCATGAAATAGTATTAATTTTTATGCTAAGATTATTACTTTTTGTTGTGAATATCGGTATGATTGACTCATCTCATAGATAAAGATTCGTGAGGCCAGTTCACAAGAAACCTATTATTTTATCAAACACAAATACTCATGTGAGAAGGTTTCACGATTCTATTTTGTAAGACATATATTTTATTTGGGTTAACCATGAAAAAATATTATTTTTTATCGTAAAAAAAAACGAATTTAACCGTATGTCGATTGAAAATCTGTGAGACTATCTACCTATTCTTTATAAAATCACACAAGAAATTTTTATGCAATTTTATAAAAATGTAATTGTTTTTTTTTTTTAAAAAAAAGTACATAAAAAATGAGTGGAGATGACAAATTAAGTTGTGAAAATTACATTGCAATGATTTAAAAAAGAATGTTTTGGAGTAAGTTGACAAGTATCGAATATTAATATATGTTAGTTTCATAAGTAGATAAACGATTATGGGTGGAAAGTTTGTATTAAAGGCAAAGAGGTCCCCGGAATGGGAATGTTCTTGTAGGGGCAACCGATGTAGGTAGGTTAGATATCAATTTCTTATTTAATGGTTGGAGTAAAATTGTGAGTATAATATAATTTCACTTCTTGGACCACTTTTATTAACGACAAAATAATTTTTTTTTTGAAAAAAATTAATTCTTTTTCAAAGAGTAGGTATCTTATGAGACGATCTCACGAATCTTTATTTGTGAGACGGGTCAACCCTATCGATATTCACAATAAACAATAATATTTTTCATTCATTCATTCATGACTCAAGTAATTAAGATATATGTCTCACAAAATACGTCTCATGAGACTGTCTCACATAAGTTCGTGTCCCTTTTAAGATATTACTAGTAGTTTGTCTTCTTGTCATTTCTCAAAAATGTGGTGTCGTTGTAGTGTATTTCATCTCTATTTTAAAATTTCGTGTTCAAATTATGTGATGGATATAAAATAAATAATACATTTTAAGATATGATATCTACATTTGAAAATGACATATTTATAAAATATTAATATAACATTTTTTTTCCTTTTGAGATTGCCTCTTTAATTTGATGGGCCAAGAAAAAGAAGTTGATTTCATATGCAATTGTTTTAGTCCATCTCTAGATGGGCTATTTGTGAGCTGGATTTAACGGGTTCGGTGGGCCTTGTCCAATTGGGTGATGGGCTTGCTATTGAATTCAAATAGCCTGGAATAATGGATGATATACTACAAAAGTGCATTTCTTTTCTTTTGTTTATATAACGTAGAATAAAAGTTGTGTAAGTATTTCCAATTTATCTACAAGAAAAAAGTTCGAACTTCAACCTGAGGTATTGAATGTCTCAAGTGATTGACAATAGTCGATCAATGGGGTAGATGGTAATCAATCATTTTTCCGCAGCTGAATGTGGAAAAACGATCATCTACCTCATTGATAAATAATCGACTATACGAACATTATTTTTTCTTTAGTGTAAAAAATAATGGTATCAGTTGGCAATTTTGTCTTAAAAAATGATATGGTTGAAGGTATAGGAGCATGTTAGCAAAAAAAAAAGGTAATTCCATGGCTCCATTGTAATTATAGATGAAAAAAAAAATGAGATATAAAAATGTGTGTGAACTAAAAATAATGTGTTCATGCTTATTTGGTGGTTTATGATTGGACATCCTCGAGTTTATTCGGATAAGATATACATCGGAGCTGTTTTTTGGGGATCACCGATAATGACTCGCAATTCTCATACTTCAATTTGGGATGCTAACTTTTTTGGGACTTGTATATCTAAAGAAAGCAAAATTTGTGTGAGACGGTTTCAAAGATCGTATTTTATGAGACAGATATCTTATTTAGGACATCCATTAAAAAATGTTACTTTTTATACTAAGAGTATTACTTTTTATTGTGAATATCGATAGGGTTAACCCGTCTTATAGATAAAGATTCGTGAGTCCGTCTCACAAGAAACATACTTAAAAAAGAAATATGTTTCCTCTACCTTGATTACCAAAAACAGGAGCAAGAGCTAGTCACGTGGGAAGGCATTTAAATTTATGTTTTTAATTCTTCATCTCATTTTTTTTAAAAAATAGTTTTAACCATTATGTTCACGTATGCTATTTCACTATCATATATATGGCAAAAATTTGTGTGAGACGGTCTCACGGGTCGTATTTGTGAGACGGATCTCTTATTTGGGTCACCCATTAAAAAGTATTACTTTTTATGCTAAAAGTATTACTTTTTATTGTGAATATGGGTAGGGTTGACCCGTCTCACAGATTATGATCCGTGAGACGGTCTCACATGAGACCCACTCCATATATAATCTGTGAGACGGTCTCACATGAGACCCACTCCATATATATATATATATATATATATATATATATATATATATATATATATATATATATATATATATATATATATATATATTTGAAATAAATACTCTTAAGTTGCATTTGAATTGAATGATTTGAATTAGAAAAAGTATTTGAGGAGAATATTTTTGCATGACTCGATGTTGGAATGAATTTAAAATTCACCACAACGGCTTAAAAATAACTATTTAGGATTTCAAATTCATTACCAAAAGATTTTCTCAAACAAACCAATAAATTTGTAAACATAAATTTGAAATCTATAACTTCGAATTCAACATCCTTTGGGTAACTTGAAACTTCGTGATCTTGTTTTTGTATCCATCTTCAAGTTTCAAAATTAATAAATGATTGTTGTATATCTTCTTACCTCATTGACGGAGCGACATGGATAGGCACCCGAGCTGGCTCAATTTTTTTTTTTTAAATTATATGTAAATTTTGGATTGATATGATATTAACACGGATAGATTAATTTAAAATATAAAAAATTTTAGATTTTAAAATTCTATTTCGGGTAGAACTATATTCCTGACTCCGTCAGTGTCTGACCACATATGGCAATTGACCTGATGTTCAAATTTTACGAATAAATACTGATCACAATGAGCTCAAATCTAATTATCAATTTTGATTATTTTAAGAAATTATAATAAAACTTTAGTACCAAAAAAAAAAAAAAAAAAGGGTTTGAGCTGTCATCTTCACGAAAAGGGTGGGGGGCAAAGCTTGTGGTCTCAAAAGGAGCAGCATTGTCAACAGATCCACTAAAGCCATCACATGGGAACAGAAGCTCATCCATTTTGGTTATCTTACTCCAATCTTGTAAATTTCTTTCTTGGTGGCTTTACGTACCTTCATTGATTTGACAAACCGCATAATATATATATATATATATATATATATATATATATATATATATATATATATATATATATATATATATATATATATATATATATCTTGTGAAACGATCTCATGAATCTTTATCTTTGAGGTGGATCAACTTTACCTATATTCACAATAAAAATTAATACACTTAGCATGAAAAGTAGTATTATTTAATGTATGACCCAAATAAGAAATATGTCTCACAAAATACGACTCGTGAGACCGTCTCACACAATTTTTGTTATACTTAATATAGCATGTGGCGGTCAACATTCCTCAGTCTCGTCAATTTATTCAGCCAATTTAGCAGTTGATGGTAATAAAGTTCGTTGATTATGATCTTTAAATTCTGACCTGTTGGATGACTAAATTTTATGGTCAACTACCCCATAAAAGACTTTGGGGGGAAAACACAAATTACTTTCCTAAAAACATATATAGAAAAGACATCACATAAACATCGCAAGATATTTGTGAGAAGATATGTCATATCGATCGATGTTCATGAGTGCATATTGTAAAATCCGGTTTTTTTATACATTTGAGAAGATGTTCTCGCGAATATCGTCGAAATATTTAATAGAATAATACGTGACGTTTGAATAGATGTTCATGGAACATCTTGAGGCACCTGCTGATCGATGTGCATCACATTTTATATATATATATATATATATATATATATATATATATATATATATATATATATATATATATATATATATATAAAAACACATGCCATTCTTAATTCGAAGAGGTAGATGCATGCCAGTCTAGCAGACATACCATTTCTTATCCTAAATCTCACAAAAAGGCGTGTCCAATTAATTAATTTAAATTAAATATGTTGGCTGATCCAACCAAATCCTCCACCATCGCTAATTATAATCATTTCATCTTAAATATATTTTATGTATATTTTGATGCATTCTTGGAATATGCATACATGGGAGGAACATGAAATATTTTTTTCAAATGAGAAAAATTCATACCATTTCAATAGTCAGGGCTCAATTTGTAAATGGAATAATGATTAAGAGTGTAAAGGCAACTAAAAGAATGTTTAGTTATTGATTAAATGTCCAAAATAATAAATGATTAAGGCTAAACAAATGGCCAAAAAGCAAAGGGGCAAATTCCAACAGGAATCCCGTAAGGTGCAATACAAAGGCAAAGGCCAAAGGAAATCATTACGTGAATGGAGGAGGGTCCCGATCTCACACCACCCCCTTATTAACAACTTTTTTTTTAAAAAAAAAAATGATCAACCTAAATGAGATCCTAGTTTTTTTTTTTATATTTTATTTTATGGAAAAAATATAAATGTATGTAAAAATAATAATAATAAATTAACATGGTTTTGTATTATAAGCCATAATCATATCACGCAAGCACCATGCAACTTTATACAATCAATTCTATTAATAATTACTAGAGAATCAATCATATTACCTTTTTAATAAAATGTGATTTTATGTTGCAATGCATAATAATTAATCCACTAGTATTAAGAATCGAGTGGCTTATATATGTATATGTTCAATATATAATAATATCATCTCTGTATTCACCTTCATACTTAATATATTTGACACTTATATCTTTTATATTTTATAATTTTTACATTTAATAAGAGAAATAAGCGTCAAATATACCAATTGCAAAGAATATAGGTAATAAGATTATTTGCACTCTATTCTTTATCTGTTATATTATATATGCAGTAAGGTAACGCAGATCTTATCAAGTTTATTTAAAAAAATTAATATTAAAACTGTCTTTCATAATATATATATATATATATATATATATATATATATATATAATATATATATATATATATATATATATATATATATATATATATTATAATATATATATATATATATATATATATATATATATATAATTTTACTGTATGTAATTGTTTGAGCGTCACTCCGTTAAATATTGACTTAAGGAAGGGACCCCCATTGGACACCATTGTCTTTGGATTGAATGATAAAAAGAGAACCTCACGTGGAGTCTGAACCAAAGGCCTCTCTGTCAAACCACGATTAAAAGAAGAGGAATTGAAGAAGAAAGAAAACAATCATCCCACATATATAATTAATTCCCTTAAATAAAATTAATAATTTAACTTGAAGAATCATCACAAGTTTTCTTTTTAGTGCATTTCAACAAAGGGATTTTTGTCAAAAAGAAAGAAATTCCAAAAGAGAGAGAATCCAATCAATTGCAAAACCTTTTATTATATTGTACAACAACGACAAAATTATATCTTAAGAAATAAATTATAATATTTATTTTTTAGAAATCAAACATTTAAAAATAAAAATAAAAAATTGTCTCACTGGCACATATAGAACCCAACAAAATTAAAGCAAACTTGTTTTCTTATATTTTATATACAATATATAATTCTTTAGATTTTTAAAGCTCACCCCATATAATTCCCACTCATTATCTTTGTTGCTTAAAGCTTCTCCTCCTCCTGCCTTATCCTCTCTCTCTCTCTCTCTATTTGAACCAAAAACACATAGATTGTGAAAGAAATTCCAAAAAGAGATTTTTACAGAGCTAGGGGGATTGATATAATATGAAATTTTTCCCCAGGAAAAATACATACTTGTTTGAATTGAATTAAGGGTATATTTCCATATATATAATATAGGATCGGAGGAGCTAGCAATCTTGTTTTTAACAAAGAAAAGGGGATAAAGATTGAATTTTTGAAGCAGTGGTGTGTTTGATTTTCTTGGAGTATATCTCTAATGCGATCATGGAGGGAGGCGATGATCATCTCCACCTTCACCAGTACCACAGCCGCCACAACTTCCCCTTTCAGTTACTTGAAAAGAAAGAAGACGAACCAGCAGCCGGATGCTCAACCAGCTCCGCCTACCCTTCCCTCGCCATCTCCACTGATGTCATCTCAAACCCTAGCTCCACCACCCCACGATCAACAACACCATCCTCCAGCCTTCAAATCGCCTCAGCGGAGCCGTCCAAGAAGCCACCACCCAAACGGACGTCAACCAAAGATCGCCACACAAAGGTCGACGGCCGTGGGAGGCGCATCCGCATGCCGGCTCTATGTGCTGCTAGGGTTTTCCAACTCACACGAGAGCTGGGCCACAAGTCCGACGGCGAAACCATTGAGTGGCTGCTGCAACAAGCGGAACCGGCGGTCATCGCCGCAACGGGGACCGGCACGATTCCCGCGAACTTTACTTCACTTAATATATCTCTACGTAGCTCGGGTTCAAGCATGTCTGTGCCTACTCAATTGAGATCTGCATTTTTTAATCAAAATTACAATCTTCAGCAACGCCGTGGGATATATCCAGGCATTGGATTGTCACCGGAGAGTTCTTCCACTACTCTGCTGAATTTTCAGGTGGGGAACTTAAACCCTAGCTTGATGCAAACGAAGCAAGAAATGCGTGAGAGTAATTCCCTGGATTTAGCTGCGGAGACAACGGAGGAAGGTTTAGGATCGCGAAAGCGCAGGGCGGAGCATGAACTATTGCAGCATCCGCAACACCACCAGATTGGAAGCCATTTGCTGCAGTCAAGTACAGGGACGATTCCAGCGAGCCACTCTTCCATCCCAACGAATTTTTGGATGAGCGGCGATCCAATTTGGACGTTTCCTCCGGTTAACATCCATAACAGCGCTGCCGCCGCGTCTGATTTGTACAGAGGAACTATGTCTAGTGGGCTACATTTCATGAATTTTACGACGCCGGTGGCGCTGATGCCTACTCAGCAGTTAGGTGGGGGCGGAGGTAACGGAGGTGGTGGTGGTATTAGCTTGGGTGATAGTCAATTTGGTGGCCTTCTTGCGGGGCTAAATCCTTATCGAAGTAGTGGCGGATCAGGGGTGTCAGAATCTCCATCAACTGGATCTCACGGTGGTGGCAATGGTCGGCATGACGGAACGAGCCACCATTCTTGAATGATTACAAATCTGCCGCCAACTCGGTGTTGTTCAATTGGTTGTGCAAATCACACACGTGAGGCTTGATTAAGTAGTTTTAAATTCCATTTTTTCTTGTTTTCTTTTTATATTTTTTTTTCCTATTCTTGATGAGGTCCTAATTTTTGTGTGATTAGTATGAAGAATTTAGGGTTTTTGTTTTTTTAACAATGGGATTTTGGATGTTTGGTTTTGTGATAAGTATTTTCTCTTTTTAATTTATATTGTCACGCAATATTAATTGTCAGTATTGTTTTGAGAGAAATCTTTTTATAATCTTTTTTAACTATTCTTGATCATATTTTACATAGCTTTATTCTTTTGCATAATCTTTGAGCATAATATAATTTCGATACTTGCAAAAAGGTCGTCATTTCTTCCCTTCTAAATGAATTATCTCCTTCTATTTTGGTTTTGTTTTTTCAAATTTGTGTTTCGAAACCGTAAGGAATTTCAATCTCTTGACTATTTCATAAGAGGGATTACATATTTTCATTTCAAATATAATAGTTATACATGTCTTTTCATGAAAATCCCTGAAAAATATTTAGTTATCGAAGGCTCGTGATCGAGCTTAAATCCGATCCTAGCCATAATGTTTTTTTCCTCCCTCCCTATATGTGTATGTATATCGATTTGCCTTTCTTATATATGTTTATATACTATATGTAAACACATTCTATGGCATGAATTTGATCATAATTTTATAATATATTTTTTTAAATAAAAAACAAAAAGATGATTCAACGGCTTTGAAGTACCAAAGATTTCAACATATATGGTATCTTGTGTTTCACTTTGTGACTTGTTGTGTAAAAATATACGTGGACCACCCTTATATTTTACTAGTTGGGGAAATAAATGAAACCACATATATAACGTACGTTAAGGAACATAGGAAACTTGTTAATATGATACTCTCTATGCAATGAAAATATTGATATCATCTAGCGTGACTTGCAGGATACTGCGATAATTCGAAAGCTTATTCAGTACACATCAAATGGTAGCGGCTACAGGTTTGTACATCATAAATTATGTGTGTGTGTGTGTGTGTGTATATATATATATATATATATTATATTATATATGGCTATCATGTTTTTACAGCATCCTATGATCAAGATAGATTTTCAAGTGTACTTGGAGTGGGTGGGCCCTGAAATTGGGCTTAGGGGGGGCCCATATCTGAACATATGCTGGTGTTCTCAGGTGGTGAGGCCCACATGCTGGAGATTGGCTTCACCATTGAGCACAATTCATCAATGAGGAGCAACAGATGGATCAATCTCTTTTTATATAATATCAAGTAGGCGTTGCCTGGCGCCATGAGGATCGGTGGTGGGTTTGGTCTGGCCCACGGATGTATTCAATCTGGACCGTTAAAATCATCGATGCTCACATAGGTGTGCACGGCAGGTGTGCAGCATATCAAAGTGGACGAATAAATGAAATCCCCTAAGCTTAATATCAAGAGTTCTTTTGTGCTTCCGCTCCCCTTTGATACCCCGAAAAATGGACTAATTTCTTTTCTTAACACAGCATTAAAGTTTTAAATTTGAAGAAAGATTCGTCTACGAGCTCGTAGAGATATCCAAACAAGAACGAATGTGTTTCTATAACAACTACTTATTTTATCTATATTTAATTGTGTAATATATTCAACAACATTACGTTAACGGGGGATTTAGTCGATAATAGCTGATATTATGCATGCGACAAAATTATGCAATTTGTGCCATATTTGGGAGCAAATATTCCCCCCAAGTACTTAAAAACTTGGGCTTTAATTTTTCATGACGCTAATTATTTTGGACATGGGTTTTTAATATTATTAATGTAAAAGGCCCACCGCTGATATTGACGCGTCTCCAGCTACGTCCAATTATTGTACTAAAAGTTGTCTTTTATTTTAGAAATTTAAATAAAATAATAGGCTGTATACTACAATATATTACGTCACATTTTAATTTTTAGGGGTAAAAGAAGAAGGAAAATAAGGGAATTTCGGAAACAATTTTTTTTTTAATCAAATCGGAAAACAGAATTTGCATAGCTTTTATGACCAGATATTGGTTTATCTTCCTCGTGAATAATGGAATGTATTTCTTAATTTTTGGTTAAATGCAACATTGAATTTTCGGACCAAAATAATAAATGGTTGGATTTTGAGATTTTTTCCTATTTTTAACCGAAATATTTAGGCCTGCATTTTTATTTTAAGTCGATAATCTGTTTGAATTTTGAGTCAAAATCTAATATATTGTCACTTTAGCATTTGAAATAGAATTTGGGCTGATTATATGCATATATGGTTCATAACATAAAATACTTGAAAATATACGATAAAAGCCTCGACAACTTCTCGAAGATACCCAAAAGCTCAATTACCGGTATCACTTTTGCACAAAAAACATGAAAGCACGTATACAATATAATTATGGCAACGACAAACCAGATTTCGATAGAACATGCACATATATTAGATTATCAAACATAAGGCTATACCAGGAAAAGAGATCTTCCAGCCTACCCCAACATAAGAAAACAGAGTGTCGAGAAAACACACTGTCGACATGGTCGACGTTACCAGGCCATGTTTCGTTACTAGGTAACCATGTACAGGACAAGTAAAACACGAAACTCAACCGCGATCAGTACCTGTCATCATGATCGTACCTGTAGTTATCATCGTAGAAAGTGTAATTGCTAGTCTTAGGCACAGTTTCTCTATTAGCCTGTATAAAATAAATATAGTGAAACATAAATCAGACGACTCGTGAAAAGAAAAAAAAAACGGAAGTACTCGAGGAAATTTTCAAATGTACCCGATGGATCATCTTTTCAAATGCCTCGGGACCATTTTCCTGGATATATTTTTCTGCCGCGGTGAGAATGTCATCTGGCTTGCTGAACACGTCCTTCTTTCGTGGAACATACCATATGTTAACACTCTTTTGCCGGGTAACCAAGTAAGGTCTAACAAAATGCTCGTAGACATATGCGGCTCCACTGAAGTATGGTATAACTAACCAGCAGGTGAATATCAGCTTCATATAATGCCACAAAGGTATCCTGGGCACAACGAAATTCGAGACAAAGTTGCATATTTTGCATAACTGGCAACACTCAACAGTAAATGAAGAATGTAATGCTTCGTATGACGAACAAATATCATAGGAAATGTTTTGCAAGACATTTAACGTTAGATGACATGGGACCATTCAGAGCTATCACATATTTCCTGGGGCCAAAAAAAATAGAAGTCCAAATTTTCTTCACATTCACATTTAAGCATTCATGTGAGTCAAACCAATCATGCCTAGAAAAGCAAAGCCACACTTCAAAAATGGCATCCCGACTGTACAATAAGATGGTTAAAGAGCTATCAGAGCTTTAAAGATGATAAATATAGCAACAAATCCCTCCAGATTACTCGTACATATAATGACGGAGGCTGTGAATATAATGGTGATAATTGGTGTCATTCATCAGCCATACAGACACTATTCAGTAAAAGTAAAGGCTAAAAAATGAAAATTTTAGATTACAAAATTCTTTCAGGCGGTGTTTAGTTGGATTGATTATAATTTGACAAGTTTGAATTAGTGGATTTTAAATGCTTGTTATAAGGATTTTAAATGCCTTTAAAGATAGATCAAATTCCCAACTATTTAATGGCCAAACACACATGATGAATTTCAATAATGGACTTTAAATTCATGAAGCTCAAATCCACCAATCCAAACACAACATTAGTTCCTCCTACCTTATCCGTATTTGCTTCCAAACCCCACGTAGATAAAAAGCTTTAAGTTAAACTCATACAAAACATACTTGTTTTTAACCAAAACACTGTAGTGGGTATTTCATAGCACATGTTTCAATATATTGTCTATAAAATGTTTAACAAACGAGTGTGATAAAACAAAATCCACCCAAAGCCTACGAAGTATGGGAGAACATCCCAAATCCCAAATTAACAAAATGCTAACATTTAAGCATACGGAAAAAGTGAATCGATAATTTTTCCATATCAATAAAATCATCAAACGATACTAAGACATTTAGAAACGAAAAAAGGTGTATGATTAATTTCTCAATTGTTGCCTACATCTCATCTCTCACTTCCATGTGAATATTCTCATTGAGCTTACACTCAAAACACAAATTATTTGAGACATGTTTGAAGTTCTGATTAACTTCCCAAAAAAAAAAGCAAGGAATTTCCAAAGAATAATTCGTATTCAAACTCAAAATTGCGACAAAATCCACTGGCTCAAAAAGAAAAGGCTTACCATTCAATAAGCTTTGCAAAAGTAAGCTCAAAAAGCGTAATCATGGAGTAAAGCACCCAATAAGTAAGCCATTGCTGATCATCAACAGGCGATTTAGTCTCAATTGCCCTTATTGATGCATATCTGCTTACAAACTCAAAAGTCCATATCCATTAACCCAAAACAGTCTCAACTGAATAAACAAAAATCAACAACCCAAAAGAAATCAAATATCTTTTTGAAAACATCACATTTAGAACAAAAGGTCAGTAACATTCAAATAATCTAACTTACAGAGGATAAACCAGACTAACGACGGGCCTGCAACGAAAACAAACAAACATTAACAAGAAAAACCTCAACGCATGATATAATTATTAGAAGACACCAAATTTTTTTTAACGGGAGAAAGCAGCGGATTCATCCAACTCTATTTAAATTTTTTTTGCTATATTTAATAGAAAATTTTCAAAAGACACAAGTTTGTCATCAAATTAAATCCATCTCCTTTCTTAAGTCCTGTACACCACTTTTTCTAACTCAACATTAGCAAAATCATAACATATCAGGAATCAATCAATGTAAACCCACAAACAACATTAATTCTAAAACAAAAGTAAAACCAACCACATTAAATCAATAACCCATGAAAAGCATAAGACTCAAACTATGATAGAGATAAAACCAAGATTTACTGCGTAATTACCCAGCAAGAACGTCGAAATTGCTGGCCAGTACTTTCAGGAAGGTTCCGGCTCCAGATCCCCCCATATGCGAGTAGCAAAAGATCGATTCTTTTGGTTTTTTCTTTGATCTGGTGGAGTGTGCTCAGAGTGTTGCAAGAAATCGAGAAATCGAAAGGGGTTTGTTCTATATAGCTGAATTGTTCTGTTCGAAGGTAAAAGAGTAAAGCACAAAGAGAGTGCGGACAAGAGCAGAGAGAGACAGGTGGCTGTCATATGCTATGAAAGCAGCGAGCACTTGTAATATAATAAAGAAAAAGAAGAATCACGGCTTTTGTTTTTAAAAAAAGGAAGAAAAAAAAAAAAGAGAACAGTCTTATTTTTTTTTCTTTTTTTTAAAAAAATAATTATATTTCATTGATTATTTTTCCCTCAAATGAGTAATATACAAACCACTCATTTTATTTCATTTATTTCAAAATAATTTCGATACTACGGCTTTAGAAACCCAAATTTATCATGTCTAATTTACTTCATTATGGTGTTTACAATTTTATTTAACCAAAAAAATGTTTTCACGATAATTAAAGAAAAATTGACTATAAAAACTCTATTGAAAATGTATCATGAATATGGTTTGTTTTATGTTATCCTTATGGATAATGTTATTATCTATCCAGCACGTGACACGTGTGTTCAATGAATAAATCATGATCACTCATTCAATCAAGATATATTGAAGAATATACCGATTAACATTCAGCACGCGTGTCATGTATTGAGTTGATGTAAACACTATCGATATAGATAGCATATACCAAATATTGTGACGAATACATTGAAATGAGCTTTCTTGTAAGAAGATCAATGTTATCACTTTGTATTGCCTCAACTCCGTGCATTGAGAGTTTATATCAAGTTCGATTTTCTGAATTTGTCATATCTTGCATTTCATATGAAATAGGTGTTATTATCTCAATCCTAGGAGACTGCTCCTTACGTGGAGATGGTTAACTTTTTTTTCCATCAATATGTAAAGAAAGTGTTTTCAAATTCATTTTTTTATTATTATATTCAATATCATAATTAAACTCGTCTAATCAAATTACGCTTTTCCCAGAGTGTTGGTATATTTGTTTGCTTATGAGGGGGAAAAACCATTCTTGATGATCTTTGCCCTTTGAAATTTTGTAAATTTGTGTTTGGATTAATGATATTCAAATCTATAAATTTTAAATGTATTTTTGTTATTTAGAGAAGTGATATTATCAATTTCAAATTAACTTCTCAAATGTTTATCTAGTATTTTATGTTAGTTATAATGTACTTAAAGTTCAATCAGTGTGTTACTTGAAATTCAATATACTTTGTTTTACTAATTTGTAAATAAATAATATAGGAATTTAATATTTGATATATTGTTTCATTGTAAACAATTAAATTACATTTGAAATATATATGCATGTCTCCAAACACAACCTAAAATTAATTGAAACTTGTAAATCATGATCAAAATTCAAGAACTCAAAAAGAAAAAAAAAATCCACGTACCACATATATATATATATATATATATATATATATATATATATATATATATATATATATATATATATGTTGGTAGGGACCAGGTTGCAAATCTTCCCAACTCTTCTGCAGCCGCCAACTATTCCTGCCGCAAATTTACAGCTCACCCCCTGAATCGCCCCCACTTCCGAACAACCGCCTATGGTAATTCCCGTGGAGTATAATAAATTTCCTTTTTCATCAGTAATTTGAAATTTAGTAATTTTTTGTTAAAACTCTGAATTTGTTCTTGAACAGGAGAAATTTTACGATCATAGATTTCAGCGTACCGATCAGTGGATGCCAGTCTATTCTTGGCTAGAATCACTGGACACCGATGAGCTCATTATATCAGCAGACGTATCAAATTGGCTGAATGCTAACCCCGAAATCAGAGATCACCTGTACGCAAGGCATTCGCGCTACCATTTGATGCATTATATAAAGAAGTGCCATGTTAAGATTCTGAAACGAAAGGAAAAACAGGTAATTTTTGTTGTTGTTCTGAGATTACAATGCTTATAGCGGACCATAATGTAGTTGGGCTAGGTTTTTGTTTTCCTGGTTGCAGTGCTCTCTACTTGTTTGCTTAAATGATTACCTCATCATTGCTGAAATTGGAGTTCTTCGTGCTTGTTTCTTCAGTGCTTCTTGTGTTTTTCTAATTCCATCTTGCATTTTTCTACAAAATTAGCAATAAGAAAGTGAGGGGAAAAGGCTTTAAGGTACTGAGGTGGCGGCCGAAAAAATTGAAATTCAGAGTTCTTGTACACTCTTATTTTCGAAATTCACTGCTCTGAATGGCATAGATAGTTGCGTGTCCATAATCCTCCACTGCCGTAGTAGTCACCGTACCAACTACAACCTCCAGTACCCTTGCTTCCCTGAAGACACATCATCATAACATGTGCCATCTTAGTCTCAGTAATGCCACCACACGTCGCAAAAGCGCCCTAGCCATAATAGCAGCTCTGTGTCGGTACCACATATCGATTGAGCCACTCCAAAGTTTCTGTCATTGATCTCTCAGCAAAAGTGCTTGTTTTGGAGAGTGATATAGTATAACTGTGGCCGTGGGCAAATATTTTTCCCCCAAAAAAATGACAAGGGTAATTTCGCTGTTCACTTGTAAACCGTTCAAAATGCTCTGAAATTTCCAAAGTGGGCGGTGAGAATCACTTTTTACTTTCTCCTTAGGTGAAATATCCTATTGCTTCTTTCAACTAACAGACTGGTGAAAATGCAACTCAGCCTTTGGATTAGCCTTTTGGATATCGAATCTCTGAAGAGATCTTTGCTTGAATCTTTTGAAGGCACTAGGAAGCATAAGATTGACACGAGGTTTTCATAAGTTGTTTTGAAGTTTGACATTTTTTTTACATTCGTCGAAATCAGATTGGCGTGGGTTAAGACTCTTGGCTAAATTTCATGCTAATCCTCTTTTATTTCCTTTATTGTTTAAGATCTACAGCTGCCATTTAGTTTTTTATTTTAAAACATTTTATAGCTTTTGTGTGAAATAGACTGTTAACTCTCCATTTGTTTCCAACTTAATCAGGGATTGATTGTCGCTAAGTTGCCTCCTCCCACTAAGGTTCATCAGACTGTTCAAGTAAAAGCTACAGAGTCTCCTCATTCTACTGGTAATTCCTTAAAGTAGAAAAATGTTACTGAATTTGTTTGTCAAACATGTATTTATAGGAGATGCATTACTATCGTTGACCAAACTGTTGAATTGATTGTGTAAGTAACATACAGCCACACCTATGTCAGTGGTTTCTACATGTACTTTAACTAATGAATTGAGTCTTATTTTTATTTTATTTTTTTGCTTTATAGAAATAAGTTTCGAGTTTCATTACTTTGAGTTCAAACAATCTTGATTATCTTTCATCTTTCATCTTTCCAAAGGTTACATCATCCATGTTATCAGGACATCCATATAGACATATAGCATATTTCCTACTTGAATTCTTCTTTATATTTTAATCAGCGGGGATAAGTATTTTTGGATCTTTTGCATGAGTTTTGCATATGAAGAAGTGCTAATGGCTTGTCGATTGCTGCAGGCAATAATCCTAGTACCATGCCCAAAGGCAGCGAGATTTATAGAGCAAAACATAGTGAAGCTTCACGGAAATATGAGATGTAAGTAATTAAATACATTCTTCTTCTGCTCTGAATCTGTAAAATTTGATCCACTTTTCGCTCGCGTGATCTATTGTCCGATTGTTCCAGATTAGTGGAGTTGGAGAAACAACTCATACCTCTTTTTGGAAAGCCACTATGAGCCAGATTTTGCGGTCGCTGATTTTGTCACCGATGGATGTCGTCTATTTACGTGCAAAAGTCGAGCCTGTGATCAGACGTAGTAATCAGTGTTATTTAGAATTTTAGAAGACTCTCAGTTCGGTCTAACGATGAGAAAAACTTGTGTGGGGTTGATAGCAGGTCATTGTGATATGTGCCATTTTCACCTTTACTTCGTCTTTTCACTTTGGTTGACGGGAGAACAATTCCACAATCGGTGGTTCTTGTTCTAATTGAGACTAGCACCCATAACCAAACTGGTTGGGTTATGAATAGGGTGCTTTTTTTAACCAAAATTTTATTCCTTAATTATAATTAACTTCCGTTTTCCCTAAAGACTCCGGTTTTCACTTTAGTCAAGGAGAATGGAACCTCCCGGTCTAATGAGAAACATCGCCCCAAGGCTAAATCCAACGGCCCCAAATGACTAGTCCCTAAAGCAGTCAAAACTGGACAGAGCCACCCGCAACCTGCTACGATCCAACACTTGGCGGGTTGACATAAATGTTATCTGGACAGTGAGAAATTGTTAACTCAATCTGTTTATTTGGTGATGTGGGTTAAGAGTACATGCCCGCAATCCACCTCAACCTACCATTTGGCGGAGACGTGTCTGATCTATTTGAAAAGCTCTGCTAGCGAGTGCCCTTCATGTAACAGTAAATTTCCGCAGTCTGATTCTATTAATAACTGGATGCTAGACTAGATCTTGGTCCTCAAATAGGTCGAATACCTCCTAATGGGGCTAAAAGTGATTATAAATTATCATAATATTTTAAATCCAAACTTTTCAAAATTTTAGCTGTAATATTTGATATGGCTTACAATATCAAAATAATTTTAATCTTGACTTGCATTTAATTGATCTTGATGGAGGATATCATAATTTGAGTGAGGTGAAGATCGGAAGATAATTAATTATCAGCAATTGTATGGTTCGAAAGCTTGGGATGGTGGGAACAGATCTGGGTTTTCGACCCAACTAACAAAAATAATTATATAAAAATACTTGGAAATTAAATAAGGAAGTCAACTACTTATGATATTAGTGGAAAAAGTCAATGCGGAAACGATTGCGATTAACTGATAGTATTTTACATTACATGTGAATATAAAGAGTTTTCATATTTTTTTATTAGAAAAATAATATGAAAAAGTTCATTTATTCCAATCACAAAAACTTGATAAATCATATATGCATATACTTGCAATGGCTTATTGGCTTATTTGATAGTTTTTAATGAATTTCTCCATTGTATTAATGTCATGACATGTATTTGATAATGCTGTCGTTTGGAATTCATATATATCGAGATAATTAATCATCCTACTTCATATAAATTTTTTTGCACGCAACAGACAGTTAATTATGTTTTTAAAATGATTAATTAGTAAAAAATAATAATAATAATAATAATATTTTTGTGGTGTGATTTGATTATGTTAATAAAAAGTTGTCACTTAATATAGAATACATATGTAAAATGAAAATGATTTCTATTTATACATAATAAAATAACAATTAATTTGTAAAATTATATAACATAGTATATGACATAAGATGCTAGAAAAAGAATAAACTACGTAGCCACTCTTGGGATTGGGTAACAAATGGATACAAACTCTTAAACAAATAACCTACTAATATTATTAAGATAATCAACGACTCGCAGGCTACGAAAGAGTTTAGGACAATGTGGTCGGAATGGACGGTTTTGGAGGTCAAAAACTTTTATTTTTACTGAGATTTTTTTAATGAAGAAAACTCTATATATTAATCACCTTTCTGTTTTTTTTTTATCTTTCAATTTTTTTCAATTATTATTAAAATATATTGGTGTGTATATTTTGGATTGTATACAAATTCATTATTTCTACGTTCGTTTGCCTTACGTAAGAGGAATGTGATGGTAAGACTCCCTTTGCAACTATGTAGTAGAAATCATCGTGAGACTTGAAAGATACGATCCCTCGTAAACTTTTATATCCACGATTTTATTTTCAATTTATCGAGGAATGAAGGTAGTGTTGTCTCGATATTTTTTGTTCTATTACCATTGAATATATCTTGCGCGTTC
Organism: Primulina eburnea; assembly: GCF_022965805.1. NCBI lineage: Eukaryota > Viridiplantae > Streptophyta > Magnoliopsida > Lamiales > Gesneriaceae > Primulina > Primulina eburnea. Next base: position 30,743,592 of record NC_133113.1, read on the forward strand.
ATGAATTATTAGGTGAAGGTGATACTACGAGGAGAAAAAGCGAAAAGAAAAACAAAATATTAATTATTTTCTGAAAAAAAAAATTAAATAATGAGGGAGATTTGTGTAGTCGGTTCCTGTCCAACACAATATTAAAGTAGTAATACACAGCATGCATGCTTAAAAAGATCACACAGTATCTTTCTTGGACTCCAAAAATTAATTTCTAAATTAAAAATCTTGGATTAGGAAAATAAAATGTTATTAATATTATATATTGTAAAGAAACCAATCAGGGTTCCTCGTGAAAATGTATGGAATCCTTGCTGTTCGAAGTCACGTGACGCGACATGTTCGCTGACCAATCTTGAATGCTAATTATTTTTTATATATATATTATATATATTATATATTATATTTTATATATATTATATGGTACTAAATTTTTAATCTATATTTGCTTGAAGCTGATATAATTTTAGAATGTGAACTTGAAACGTGTTGCAGCAATTTCCTTCTCAATAAGATTGTCAAGATCATCGGTGATCACAAAAAGATTGGGCATTGATTTGGTGAAATAAAGTTCATGGTATTTCAAATTCCTAGTCCTTTTTTTGGCCACAAAATTTGAATAATTGCTCCATTTTTCTGTATCATATTTTGATTTCATGTCAGTTTCATAATCAATAATTTCCAAGTAATTAATAATTTCGACGAAACTTTTTATGCATAAATATGTATTGAAATACATACGATATGACTATTTTTTTTTACATATATATATAAAAAAAAACCCGCATACACCATATGGAATCAATCGCTTTACATGACTAACTTGGTTCGTAAGTATAAGTCAAAGTGTAATGGTAGCAGATCACCAAGTTTTTTTTAAAAAAAAAAAATTGGTACCAATCATATTTCCACCCAATTTCCGATCATCATCTCTCCATGTGTTTATGGAAAATCATGTCCAAAAATTTAAATCCTGCCTCTTTTTGTCTGAAAATTGCAATAAATATTGGTTAAATTATAATTATGTATTTGAAAAAAGTACCGCATGTGGAGTCATCCCATGTTAATATGCCAACGTAGAGTTCAGAAGTATTCCTTTTGCCTTTTTTGACTGATCAATTTAAAGATTCCCTGCGGAGATAAATAAAATGTAATATAATATAAATGCTGCTTCAATTATTAGACGAATCGCTAATATTATTAGTCATTTTTGAAGCATTTCTTAATTAGCAGTTTCTCTTCTACGACTGTTTTGAGATAACATGATCATATCGCCCGTATATGTTCACACATTAACAAGTTTAAACAATGGGAAAAAAAAATTAAGTTTGATCAGAGTAACACTTAAAAGTTTAGACCACTAACACTAACAAGATGTTACCTTGAGTTTAAATTCAGGGAAAACGATTTTTTCGGTTCACTGACTAGAGTAATTTTCAGTTTTCGTCCACTGAATTTGCAAATTTTGATTTTGGTACACTCAATTTTTCAATTGCTAATGTGAAACCCGACAAGTCAACATTTTTGGTGTGCCCAATTAATCATTTTCAGGTATCACGTCGGTATTTTGAAAAATAAAAAAACTTAATGAACCTAAACTCGAAATAGACCAAGTTAATCGACCAAAAAAATTATTTCGATCCCCTCAATTCATGCTATCAAGCTAGAAGATGTAACACCACATGTAAAATAAACTAATCTTGGATGGATATCCCACTTGGCCCCTTGATATTATTTTTAATTTGTTGAAACCCTAGCAAACTTTTGGGTGAAGAACTAACCACAAGTATTAATGATAGTGTTAGCACATCTCTAGATGCGTGGACAATTAAATAATTTACCCAATTCCTCACTTCAAATCCCTACATAAAGCCAAGCTACCGCATTGCACACTCTCATGCAATTGCATGTCTTCTTCCAAGCTAAGGCTTCACACAAGAAAAGCAACCTAGCTAAGTACAATTAATTCAGCCTACCTAGTACTTTGTTCATCTTCTCGTATCATCTTTGAAGCATATATATCTCTCTATATATAAAAAAATATAATGTCTAGCCGGAGGTCACGATCGAGGCACTCCACAGGATCTTCAAGAATCTCGGATGATCAAATTAACGAACTCGTGTCTAAGTTGCAACAGCTTCTTCCCGAGGTTCAAAACCCTCGCTCGCGCTTAGGCAAGGTACTTGTGTTTGCGTCGATTTTTGGTTTTATAGTATTTGGAACCGATATTGATCTGCATCATCAATTCACAGAGATAAATGGGACCAAATTAATCAGTCAACGTAGTGGTGAAGAAGCTTTTTCCTTTGCCGTCATAGTAGATATGCATGAGGAGTAATTACTAACTAAGAAACTCAGCAAATTTAACGTCTTTGGTAGTATTTTCTTGGGTGATGGTTTGAAGTATGGAAATACTATCAGAGTTAATTAAGACACACAAACTATATGTATTTTTTGCGTGTGGTGTTCATTTTCAGTATTTTGCTCTAACATTAACGAAGAACAATAATATATATATATATATATATATATATATATATATATATATATATATATATATATATATATATATATATATAATAAAAGAAGTGGTGAAAGTGGTGTACTCTTTGGTAAGTCGGCAGTTTATTTAAATTTGATAGATGTGTGTCACCATCCCCAACGCTTTGAAGATGAGCTTGGAACTCTGTGATGCAAATATAAAACTGAAGATTCCATTTGGATTAATCAATTAAATATTATTACAAATATTTACTCTTATATAATCTCCCAAACTCGTGATAATTCGCGCCCTGAATAGAAAAAAATATATTCTAGATTCGTCTTTTAAATATTTCGTTTCATTATTGAAAATGATGAGCTGAATTGTATTACATGCAGAAGTCGGCGACAAAAGTGTTGCAGGAGACATGCAACTACATAAGAAGCTTGCATAGGGAGGTGGATGACTTAAGCGAGAGGCTGTCGGAGTTGTTGGCAAACGCCGATACCACTCAGGCGGCTCTCATCCGAAGCTTACTCACGCAATGAACAACCACCAGTCATCTTTCTACGTACCTTAATTACCTTCTTTGTTTTATGTCTATGCTCAAAGAACATAAATTTTCTTGAAATAATATTGACTCTACTTGGTCAATCTTTTTATATTCTAATCTTTCTTTTCCCCATTGTCATCCATTTTACCAAGTTAAAAGTCTATCATTACTTGCACGTCGATCACATGATCGAAATTGAAAACATTCGAGAAAAAAAAATTTATATGCTATATATCTTAAAGAAGTTATTAATTAATTAATATACATGCAAATGGATTCCATCACGAATCATTAAACAATTTAATTAATAAATTATATTAATTTTTAAAAATTAATATAATCGAATATCGAATCAAATACATCGTGTGTGCGAGTTTTTGTTATATTTCATATTTATAGTATCTACCACTGATTTTATTTAATATCTAAGTTTTTTTTTTATGATATCATAAAAAATATTGACCCTATGGTCTCCTCGTGGGGAACTTATATAAGCCTAATTAATTAGAAAAGATCTCATATTTACGGTTAAGAAGAATTAAGTTTTGTGGTTCACAATTAATTAGCAAACTAAGACTAAAATTTGACAACATGCTGATGTATAATATTGCAAAGGCGTAAATATACATGACAAAAAATACAATTTTCTTGTGACGGGTTGATGATTGTGAGGATGATCTATAAATTAAGAATTTGATTAAACAATAACAACAATAAATCTAGCTAGTTGACTGTTCTAATATTGTAAGTTGCTTCTTCGTGTGGTCCAAAAACATATAAATTTTTAATTAATAGTGATGATAGTGATGTTATTATTTATAGTATACATTTGGATCTAAAATTTAGTAGACATTTTGATTAACTTAAAAGCATTAAATGGGACAAATACAAAGCATTTTTCAATGGTCAAAGCTGCATGAAGCCAACCACTCCCTAAGTTTCCAAATCATATACATTCTTTACATGTAATATAAATCTTCATCATCTATTATTTTTTATGAACCCCATTAAATTCAACCTAAAAACTATTAATGCTTTAATCGAAATATATGTAATTTATAAGTCTGTAATCTCGTCGACGTACGTCTGCTAAAAAGGGGGAAATGGGTAGTTAGCAAAATAACATTGGTCAAATATATATTTTTTTTTAAAAATGACATTCTCATGTGTATTTGAAAACACTCACATACGCTTGGAAATTATCGTTGATACTCACGGGAAATTTAGGGTCCGCTCCCAGCAAGTGTCACTAATCCAGACGCGGGTTTTGAAGTTATCCTGAGCCTGAAATAACAAAGAAGATCGTTAAGAGGGGGCCAGGAGGATGTCCTGGCGTAGCCCCTCCGACGCTCAAGTCAGTGACTGAGGATATATGGGGGGAGCAGCTAAGGGTGCTGCTGAAAACAATATAGTGAATTCATCCCCTAAATGAACACTCAAACCTGGTATTTATAGGAGAATACCTGGGCCCTAGATGGGCCGGTCTACACCTGGGCCCTAGATGGGCAGGTCTTCCTTTTGGGCTTGAGATGGGCCAGGGGTAGTGGGCTCATCCATGGGGTATCACCAGTCTCCCCATCCCGAGTCGAACTGAATCGCAGGTTCGAAGTTCGATTAGTCGTGCTGTCCTCGGGTTACCGGGTGCGAGTTGGGTATTTTTCCCCGGATGTTCAGTAGTCTCCACAAGTTGGTCCTCTCTCACTTCATTCTCATTTCCTCCTCAAAATTTGTTTTGCTTCTCCCCAACACCTCTCCCTCGCTAGCACCACGCCTAACACCCTCGCCTACCCTTCCCAGCTTGCGCCTTCTCGCCCTTCGCTCCATCCGCAGCGCGCCTTCGCCCAGCACACTCTCGCCCTCACCCCTCCACTCTCGCCCAACTCCCAGCCGCCGAGTCTCGCCCAAGCACGCCCACACTCGCCTTTACATCTCCTCGCCGCCAGCGCCCGAGCCTCGCCCAGCACACCCTCGCCAAGCAGCTCGCCCAGCAGCAGCTCGCCCTCGCAGCAGCAGCAGTATCCCCCAGCAGCAGTCTCGCCCAAGCTCGCCCAGCAGCAGCAGCTCGCCCTCGCAGCAGCAGCAGTCTCGCCCAGCAGCAGTCTCGCCCTCGCCGCAGCAGCAGTCTCGCCCAAGCTCGCCCTGCCTTCGCCTCGCCCTAGAACCTCACCCCCCAGCGTGCATCACACGCTCGCCCGGCATTCGCACGTCACGCCCCTTCGCACGCTCGCCCAACGCTCCCCCCGCCCTGCCTTCGCCTCGCCCTAACACCTCACCCCTAGCGCGCACCACACGCTCGCCCGGCATTCGTATGTCACGCCCCCTCGCACGCTCGCCCACGTCGATGCTCGCCCCTCACCCGAGCGCCCAGTCTCGCCCAAGCGCTGCTCCAGGCTCGCCCCTCGCCTGCTCGCCCACGCCGATGCTCGCCCCTCACCCGATCCCCGCGACTTGACCGGGCAGGTCGATCCCCGAAAACTCTGCTCCCCCAACAACTTTCGTTATCGACTAACCAAAAAAAAAATGTATATATTTTTCCTCCCCAAACTCTGCTCCTCTGCTAGGCGATGCCTTAGCAGGAAAATTTAATTCTCCTCCTCCACTCTGCTCCTCTGCTAGGCGACGCCATAGCAGGAGAATAACAATTCACCACCTCCACCATCTAACTCCTCTGCTAAGCCAGGCCTTAGCAGGAAAATAAAAACTCAACATCTCCACCCTCTAACACCTCTGCTAGGTGATGCCATAGCAGGAAGATAAAATTCAACGCGCCCACCCTCTAACTCCTCTGCTAGACGATGCCTTAGCATGAAGATAAAATCAACACCTCCATCCTCTAACTCCTCTGCTAAGCCGGGTCTTAGCAGGAAAATAAAAATTCAACATCTCCACCCTCTGACTCCTCTGCTAGGTGACGCCATAGCAGGAAAATAGGAATTCAACACCTCCACCCTCTAACTCCTCTGCTAAGCCGGGCCTTAGCAGGAAAATAAAAATTCAACATCTCCACCCTCTAACTCCTCTGCTAGGTGACGCCATAGCAGGAAAATAGGAATTCAACACATCCACCCTCTAACTCCTCTGCTAGGTGATGCCTTAGCAGGAAAATAAATATTCAACACCTCCATCCTCTAACTCCTCTGCTAGGTGAGACCTTAGCAGGAAAATAAAGATTCAACACATCCACCCTCTAACTCCTCTGCTAGGTGATGCCTTAGCAGGAAAATAAATATTCAACACCTCCATCCTCTAACTCCTCTGCTAGGTGAGACCTTAGCAGGAAAATAAAGATTCAACGCCTCCACCCTCTAACTCCTCTGCTAGAAGAGACCTTAACAGGAAAATAAAGATTCAACGCCTCCACCCTCTAACTCCTCTGCTAGGTGAGACCTTAGCAGGAAAATAAAGATTCAACACCTCCACCCTCTAACTCCTCTGCTAGGTGATACCTTAGCAGGAAAATTTAATTTCTCACGCTGCTCCTCTACTAGGCGATGCCTTAGTAGGAAAATAAAATTTTTCTCTTCTTCCAAACTCTGCTCCTCTACTAGGCGATGCCTTAGTAGGAAAATAAAATTTCTCTTGCACCCCAACTCAGCTCCTCTGCTAGGCGATGTCTTAGTAGGAAAATAAAATTTTTGCTCCTCTCCCAACTGCTCCTCTGCTAGGCGATGATGTCTTAGCAGGAAAATAAAATTTTTGCTCCTCTCCCCACTGCTCCTCTGCTAGGCGATGATGTCTTAGCAGGAAAATAAAATTTTTGCTCCTCTCCCCACTGCTCCTCTGCTAGGCGATGCCTTAGCAGGAAAATAAAATTTATTTCATCCTCACAATACAACAACATCCATGAACTTAATATAAGAACTTGGTTTTATTGAATTCCAACTAATTACATAGGAAAATGCAAAGATGAAATACATTAACAATAAATTCAAGAGCAATATTTTCTGAGGTGGTAAGCATTTCAGGGTCCCTTTTAAGCCTTGCCCTGCGCTTTCTCCAATTTTTATGCTCCTCTTATACCTCTCTGGAACAAAGTCACTCACTTCTTCCTCTCTTAATCATGTGAACCTCTACACGCGCTCTTTTCCCCTCCTCCCTCACCACCCCCTCATAACATCGACGCGCGGCTTTTTGGTCCCCACACAAGACTCCATCTGAATATTGGTGCAACAGAGCCGCATTCTCAAATCTCCCCAAATGCTCTTCGGGGTCGGTATGTCCATCATACTCTCTAACATTCGGCTGTCGAAAATTTGAAGGAAGCCTTTCTTCTAAAATGGCTAGTGAAAAAGGACTTCCTCTCTTGGGTGTCGGCGTTCTGCTCCCCAACTGCTGCCTCAACATCTGTATTTCCTTCCACATCTCTTCCATCTCCGGATTCTCCTCACTTGGGCGGGGTCGCGTCTCCTCCACCCTACTCTGACTTCCCTCCACATTCTCCTCTCGCTCCTGGCGAGCGGCCTGATCTTCTGCAAACATAGACTCTTGATTCCTCTTCATGGCCTCATCCACTGTCCGGGTGATAAATTGACCCAACTGTTCTAGGGTCAAGTTCCCCACATTCTCATTGGGACGGGGTTGCTCAACCCTTGTGTCATGAAGGGGTTGCTCGGTTCTTGTCTCTTGACGGGGTTGCTCCTGTCTTGACTCAAGATGTGGCTGTTCCTGTATTGTCTCAGCACGAGATGGTTCAGGTCCCCTCCGAGGACGTGATGATGCTGAGGTAGCTCTTCCACTCCCTCTCTTACCTACCATATCTACGTCTCAACTCAAACTTCCCACAGACGGCGCCAAGTGATACTCACGGGAAATTTAGGGTCCGCTCCCAGCAAGTGTCACTAATCCAGACGCGGGTTTTGAAGTTATCCTGAGCCTGAAATAACAAAGAAGATCGTTAAGAGGGGGCCAGGAGGATGTCCTGGCGTAGCCCCTCCGACGCTCAAGTCAGTGACTGAGGATATATGGGGGGAGCAGCTAAGGGTGCTGCTGAAAACAATATAGTGAATTCATTCCCTAAATGAACACTCAAACCTGGTATTTATAGGAGAATACCTGGGCCCTAGATGGGCCGGTCTACACCTGGGCCCTAGATGGGCAGGTCTTCCTTTTGGGCTTGAGATGGGCCAGGGGTAGTGGGCTCATCCATGGGGTATCAATCGTTTTTAAAAACTGAAGTTATTCCGTCAAATATCCAGAAAACAATGAAATTGTCTAAATTAGTATTTGACTTGGAAGTCGAATGAATTTCGATTGGATTAGATTCTTTGGTATCCATTTCACTCAAATTGATCATTCGTATTACATACATATTATGCTTGATATACTTTCCGTGTCTGAAACTATACAAGATAGCGAAAATTTCGGAAAATAATCGGTCTATTTAAACGATTTTAAATGAAAATCAATTCATGAGAAAATTAAACATCTTGCAAATAATTTAAAAAGTTGTTAAAAATATCCTTGAACGTACAAAGAAATTACAAAGTGTAAATAAATATTAATTTCACACACATAGAGTTAAAAGAGAATTTGAAAACGATATATTTACCTTAAAATCCATAAAAAGTCAAAGGATGTTTCCCCACCCCGTTTGCCATAAACGAAAGCTGTTAAAAGTATAGCTTCACATTTTGGATGAACACAATGGATCATCGAAAACGATGCTCTTGCGATGGTTAAAGGCTTAAAGCTATAGATCAACCATATCAATTCCCGACATGTCCCGTTACCTAGAGTTGTTAAAACACGTCAGATTTGGCCCGTCTCACCGTCTAAGATAAGTGAATTATTATGATAATTTTTAGATATCAGTAGAAATCGAACATTGCTTTTGATCATCTAATCTAACTGCCAGAAAGAGGTGGGGAAGTTATTCCATTGTTTTTAAAATATTTTTTTATATTAGTTTATGAAATCAAACTCATATTGGAAAAATAAATAATAAAAAGTCGTTAAATATATAATACAATAAAATTAAATAAAAAACATTACTTGGTGAGGAAGGATACACATATATAAATGGTAAGACCATTAATAATATATTAATAATGATATTCAACTCTATAAGAAATTTCTTAGAATTATCGGTTTCCCAAATGACGAATCCCTCCCCGCTTGTCATGATTTATGGATAGATTCGCTTATAATTAAATTAATCAAAATTCCAAGGGTGAAATCGTAAAAGCACATCCAACGTTCCCCGCGTCTTCCAACTGCAATACGAAACCCCGTATATAAAACAAAACCTCCCTGTAAAATTCTCCGAGAAATGGCAATGGAGCTGCGGCGAGGACTTCCTCTGTTAACCCAGCAATACAAATCGCTGCTCTTCAAGAACCTGCTTCTCTCATGGCGGAACAAGCGCTCAACATTCCTCCAGCTATTCTCGTCGCTTTTCTTCATCTCGCTGATATTTTTCATACAGAAAGCCGTCGAATCGCGGTATGCCTCCTCGTCTTCCTTTAAAGATGTTAGGGATCCGAAGCCTTTGGTTGCGCCTCCGATTCTTCCTTGTGAGGATAAGTTCTACACCAAACGGCCGTGCTATGACTTTGTCTGGAGTGGGAGTGACAGTGCGAGGATTGGTGAGATTGTGCGGAAGATTCGATTGAATAATCCGGGGAGGCCTATTCCTGAAAACAAGGTTTTCGTTTCTTCTGTTGATTAATTTGATTGTTTTTTTGTTGGAACGATGGGTGGTTTATTTATTGACTTTAATTTTCGAAAATAGCGTCCCATGGCTTGCTGATTTCTGGTGTCCTGGATAGGGATAAGATTGATTTTTTTTTTTATCATGTTCTTCTTTTGACTTTTTTACTGTGGTGGTATTTATTTTCAACTGTTTTGTTGTATCGCGATTATTGATAGCATTATGTTACCACCCTTGGTTAGGTAACTGATTGTGTTTTTGGTAATCAAGAATTTTTTTTTTTTGTGAAATTTTGTCACCTGCCTTGAGACTGGACGTAATAATAATCCATCCAATTTTTCCCTTCAATCTTGATTATAAATGATTTTCATAATCTGAAATATCAATTTTATTTTTTTTTGTTTATAGCTAAGTATGCACAATGATTAATGTCCTTCGTTAGCTAGAAATTATAAATCTGTCTGTGCTCCATTTACGAGCAGGTTAAAGATTTCAGAACACCAAGTGATGTAGACAATTGGCTTGCCAGCAACCCCATGCTTTGCTCTGGTGCTCTGCATTTTGTTGACAGAAGTGCTACGGTAATTAGCTATGGGATACAGACCAATTCTACTCCGCTTGCGAGGAGAGGAATTTTCGAAGATCCAACTCTCAAATTTCAAATTCCCCTTCAACTTGCTGCAGAGCGTGAAATTGCAAGGTTACTCATTGGAGGTATAACAGATGAGATGCTTGATTTTTGTCCATTTTAAGCATGATTTCACTTCCTTATTTTCCTTCCTGATATGAACCTGTATTTATGTTTCAAATTCAGATCCAAGCTTCAGTTGGGTCGTCAATATAAAGGAATTCGCGCATCCTGCACTTGAAACTTTTTCTGCAGTGCAACGAGCAGGACCCACCTTTTTCCTTGCAATTGCTATGTTTGCTTTTGTCTTCCAAGTTAGTGCTTTAATAACAGAGAAAGAACTCAAACTTCGTCAGGTATGAACTGATTTTCATTTCAATTTATCTAATGAAGATATTAGAACTATTGCTTCATTTTACAGAAAATTCTGGGTCTGTGTCTTACACTTTGTTTTATTGACAGGCAATGACCATGATGGGCCTTTATGATTCTGCATATTGGTTATCATGGCTCACATGGGAGGGAATCATCTCATTTATTTCATCACTTCTCACTGTTCTCTTTGGGATGATGTTTCAATTTGATTTTTTTCTGCATAACAATTTCGCAGTTGTGTTCCTCTTGTTTTTTCTTTTTCAATTGAATATGGTAGATATCTGAGCCCATCTAAATTTAATAAGATACATTATATATCGAGAAACTGATGAAACATGTGATGGTTGGAACTTTTTGCTGCTTCTTCTGCAGACTGCATTTGCCTTTATGTTGTCGGCCTTTATTAGCAAGTCTTCATCAGCCACTACCTTGGGTTACGTCATCTTTATTATTGGCTTAATCACTCAGGTTTGCAATTTTGCTCAAAATTTATCCAACAAATATCCGACTGAATGACATGGTATGACAAATCCTTATTTATTCTTTCAGATAGTCACAACCTTTGGATTTCCATACAGTGATACCTTTTCTAAGACGTACCAAACTGTGTGGTCGTTATTTCCTCCTAATCTTCTTGCTGAGGGTCTGAACTTGCTTTCTGGTGCAACTGAAACTCCTCAAGATCCAGGTGTCAGTTGGAAGGGGAGGACAAGTTGTGCACCCAATGATACAGATTGTGTCATAACAATAGTACATCCACTTGGCACATCTTTAATTTATCATTTCTCTGCATGCCATGTCAAATAGTTTTAGTTCATGTCATGTTCACTTCATTAATTTTCTAAATTTTAAGCCGTGTCCTATGATCTCTCAGTCAATTTTTTTACTTTACCAGAATGAAATTTACTTATGGCTTGTCTCTACATCCATTGTTTGGTTCATTCTCGCCATCTACTTTGACAATATTTTCCCAAATGCATCTGGAGTAAGAAAATCGGTGCTCTACTTTTTGAATCCTTGGTACTGGACTGGAAAAGGTGGAAACAAGGTGGAAGGTATTCAATAAAATGACTTTCTTATATTAAATATGTTTCTTCTTTGGCAAAAGTGATTGTTAATGCTTCAGTCACTCCTCTTCCATTTAAGAGGGAGGCATTTGCAGTTGTTCAAATTCTATTCCACCCTTGGAGAATATAGCTCCAGATGATGAAGATGTGTTAGAAGAGGAAAGAAGAGTAAAACAGCAAGCCTCAGAAGGAGTTGTTGATTCAGATGTTGCTGTTCAAATGCGCGGTCTTGTGAAAATTTATGCTGGATCTACAAAAATTGGCTGCTGCAAATGCAAGAGAACCTCACCTTACCATGCTCTCAAGGTAAACTTAAAAATTTAATGTGTTTGTAAGCCTGTTTTTGCTCCACAGAGGAAGGATCTCTTAGTTAGTACTGAAGGTTCCAACTTACAAGGGCTTGAGTTTGAGTAATAAATAATTATTCTTGGTTTAGTTGAACATCATTGAGTTGAACAATGGGGAGGATGGTTCATATGTTAGCATAAAATTTTACTAGTGTACATGCAGAGATATTGTGAGTATATCATAGTTATTAATGGTACGAGGCTTTAGGTTAGCATGGAAGCCAAAGCACGAGGTAAAGCATGTGCCTTGTTGAAGCAAGATGTTCTAAGGTGTGATACTTCTGGATTTGAGTTATATGAAGAAAATTGCATAACTTGTCACCCTGTATATACTTTACAAACTGTCGAACAATTATAAAAAAAAAAAAAAAAACTCAATACTCTACTAGCAAAGATTCAATGAATACTATGATGCATTATTATCTTGGATTCAAACAATCTCTACCTCAGGTATGTCCTTAGCCTTTGGAGCAAGGCATGTGCATCATGACCAAGGGGTGTGTTTTAGCTGATTGAGTCTAATTGCTTCTCGTGGGCTTAGTAACGAAAAAAACAAGAATTAGAAAGTTATAGTTAACATGAGAAATAGACTTTAAATTAGATGTTCCGGGCATTGTACTAGCAACTCTTGGATCTCAACCGTAGACTAGTTGTTTAAGTTGGGAAATATCATTGTTGCGTAGTTTATTATTTCATTTTGTGTATATGTCATTTAGCTTTCTTGAGATACAAGATAAACTGCACACGCAAGGACATGATGGGTGGATTATGTATCTGCAGGGTGTGTGGCTGAACTTTCCCAAGGATCAGTTATTTTGCCTTCTGGGACCCAATGGAGCTGGGAAAACTACTGCTATCAATTGTTTGACTGGAATTACACCAGTGACTGGTGGAGATGGTGAGGGCTTAGATCTGTTGAGATCAATTGCTTTGCAACTGTTTTGGTTATGTGACGAGTCTTCTGATTGTTACATGACATTAACAGCCTTAATTTATGGAAATTCTATTCGAAGCTCAACTGGGATGTTGAATATTCGCAGGATGATAGGAGTCTGTCCACAGGTGAATGTTTTTATTTTCGAAAATCATTCATTTTATTTTGGGCAATGTTGCATACTTGGCTTTCTCACTTTAAGAAAAGAATACCTCATGGGGTAAATATTAAAAGTTCAGACATGCCATTTGAGGTTTTCCATTATGCCATTGATTTCTGTTCACAAAACTATGGCTACTTAGTTTCACATTTATCCTTCTTATTATGCTTGGTATTATTGTACTTTTCTCTGCAAAATTTAGATTCTTTTATATATATATATTCAACTCTAGTTTGGTTAAACCAGTGGGCGCGTCGAACCTTGTAAATGTTCCATAAGCTTAGTTAGACAAGAATGATAAATCAACTATTTGGCTTCACAGTTATACTTTTACTGGCCTATGAATTTTTAACGGGTGGTAATGCAACAGTTTGATGTTCTTTGGGATGCATTATCTGGCCAAGAGCACCTCTATTTGTTTGCCAGCATCAAAGGTCTACTCCCTGCTTCAATTGAGTCGGTATGTACTATTCATACCTAAACTTGTTATCAATTAGTATCCATTTAATTTTACTTGATTTTTCTTGAGTTGGATTTTTTTTGCTGCATTAGTCAGTCTGCATATGGTGGCGACCAATTGCCATTGCTTGAAATCATGACCTTTTTACCCCTGAAAATGAAAGAATTTTTTTTGTCTTAATATCAGGAGGTACAGAAATTATTGGCGCAAGTTAAACTCACGGAGGCTGCCAAAATGAGAGCCAGTAGCTATAGTGGGGGAATGCGACGTCGGCTCAGTGTTGCGATTGCTTTAATTGGCAATCCCAAATTGGTTGTTTTGGATGAACCGGTGAGCCAGTTAAAAATTTCATTTGTTATTTTTTAAATAAGTTCTTTGGCCCTAAATTTTTCATTGTGGTAATTTTTGAATTCATAGACCACTGGTATGGATCCTGTAACTCGAAGACATGTCTGGGACGTCATTGAAGAGACTAAAAAGGGGCGAGCAATTGTACTGACTACCCATTCTATGGAAGAGGCTGACATTTTAAGTGATAGAATTGGAATTATGGCAAAGGGCAGACTTCGGTGCATTGGAACCTCGATAAGGTTGAAGTCACGATTTGGGACAGGTTTTATAGCTAACGTAAGCTTTTCTGTTGATGTTTATGGAACTCCAAACAGAGATACTGTAAGTACGACACCTCAGCACACAGCTGTAAAACAGTTCTTTGAATCTGTAAGTCACATTTAAGTTGATTAACTACTATATTTTGCAACCTATTATAAAGCTTCTTGATTACAATTTTGCTCTTTTTGCAGCGATTGGGTGTCTTACCCAACGAGGAGAATAAGTCCTTTATGACCTTTGTCATTCCACATGAAAAAGAGAAGCTATTGAGGGTAATCGACTCAGTTTATCAACTGCTATGTTTGAATCATTCCGGAAATGGGTGAAATGTAAATTGTCAGCGTGGAAAAGGAGGAAGTTTGTTTGTGTATTGGGTGGAACATGTGGGGTGGGGGGGGGGGGGGGGGGGGGGGTGTGGATGTGTTGATCTTACCTGCAACTGAATATCTAAAAAATCTTATTTTTGTCTCCTTTAAATGAACATTCTTGTCCATAAAGAGGGGGGAAAAAGAGATTGCTGATGTGAAGAGCTACATCTTTGGTTCATGAGCTCAAATGCAACACTAAGAATACTCATTTTCTATTCCCTCACAGATCTTCTTCGCAGAACTCCAAGATAGAGAGAAGGAATTTGGCATATCTGACATCCAACTTGGCCTCACGACCCTCGAAGAAGTTTTCCTTAACATAGCAAAACAAGCAGAGTTGGAAAATGCTTCTGCCGAAGAAAGCTTGGCCACCCTCACACTATTTTCAGGAGCATCTCTTTTGGTACTAAAAAATTTCCCCGAGTCATTGATTCACCCAACTAATATCCATAATATATGAATTCTTAAGCCTATATACGTTCTTGCAGGTACCCATAGGGGCGAGGTATATTGGTATTCCGGGGACTGAAACGACGCAGAATCCCAGGGGCCTTATGGTGGAAATATATTGGCAACAGGATGATTCTGGAGCTCTATGCATATCTGGTCACTCGGAAGAATTTCAGATACCCCCTCATATACAGCTAGGCAGCAATTCTACTCCCAGTTCACGTGGAAATATACTCCATAGAAGAAGGAAAGTACATGGAATAGTTATCGATCCTGCTCAAATTAGGGATTCGGATTTACAATGATTTTTAGGTTGGTGAAACAACAGTAAGTGATTCATGAATCATTTGATCATCTCATGTACATGTTATCTCTTGTAAAAATTTCCGAAAATAAATTTGACTTGTGCATTTGTTGTAATTGACCGTTTCCCAGTATGAAAATAGAATGGTTCGAGTTCAATTTGTAATTTTGTAAAATGTTCTTGAGTTGTCATTTGTGTTCTGCCTGCACTTTTTTATTTAAACATGAATGGATTAAAGTTACTTAAACAGGATATTCCATTCAATAACTTCTGGGAGAATCACCGAGGGAATAATGAATCATATTTTAATACAACAACCAGCTTGTCAAGTATGATATTGTAAGACAAAACTTGCTATTGACAAAAATCTTGTTCATCTTTCAAGTTTAAACTTTTATTGAAACTAGCATGATGAACGTGCGTTGCACGTAATTTCAATTATATTATAAAAATTAAAAAAATATGATTTTCTAAAAAATAATTTGAATCATTTTGTTATTTATCTGAGCTTAATTTCTTATCATATGAGACGATTTATAAGAACTTATATAACTTAGTTTCAAAATTTTTTCCCAGATGCGTTACACGTAATTTCAATTATATTATAAAAATTTTAAAAATATGATTTTCTAAAAAATAATTTGATCATTTCGTTATTTATCTGAGCTTAATTTCTTATCATATGAGACGATTTATAAGAGCTTATATAACTTACTTTCAAAATTGTTTCTCAGATTAAAATTCAAGCAGTTGATTTTATGTTAGATTATAAATTGTAATTAACATAATATATAAAACAAAATGAACTAAAACAAAAATTTTTTAAAAAAATTATATATTCAAACACAACGTATAAATCATAATAACCTAAAAATCAACCAAATTATGTATTTTACCAATGTATAAATCATAATCTACAAAAGCGAAGCGTACTAAAGACAAATAATTATCAATTTAAAATCACTATGACTAACTCTTAAAAACAATATTAATACAAATGAAATAATAATATTGATAGTAAAATATAACTCATAATATTTAATTTAACCTCTGAATTTTTTTTTTACTTTTTATTTTTACAATTCTATATATCATGGATAATAAATTCTATATATCGATCTTTCGTAAACTAACATTGATGACTGTTAATTTCTCGTTAAATAAGTTTTAAAATAATAAATGAATCAATATATGTAAAGAAACGGACATTCAAATAAGATTATATGGTAAATATCAAATAAACTCATGTAATAATTATTAAATATAGATTTGAAACTATATGATTTTAACCATTAAAATTGAAATATAACAAAAGAAATAGATGTTCATATATATTTTTGTGATACTATAATTTATTATTTAATTAGAAATCTGCAATAAATATATAATTACAAAATTACAATAAAATCATTGGAAAAACATGTAGAGAGAATTATTTGAAACTATATGATTTTAACCATTAAATTT
This sequence comes from Primulina eburnea, assembly GCF_022965805.1. Lineage (NCBI taxonomy): Eukaryota > Viridiplantae > Streptophyta > Magnoliopsida > Lamiales > Gesneriaceae > Primulina > Primulina eburnea. The sequence goes on from NC_133113.1 coordinate 30,760,440, forward strand.
GAAATATAACAAAAGAAATAGACGTTCATATATATTTTTGTGATATTATAATTTATTACTTAATTAGAAATTACAATAAATATATAATTACAAAATTACAATAAAATCATTGAAAAAACATGTAGAGAGAATTATTTGAAACTATATGATTTTAACCATTAAATTTGAAATATAACAAAAGAAATAGATGTTCATATATATTTTTGTGATACTATAATTTATTACTTAATTAGAAATTGCAGTAAATATATAATCACAAACTTACAATAAAATCATTGGAAAAACATGTAGAGAGAATTATTTGAAACATTTAAATGTAGTATAAAGATGAGTTATTTGATAAAATTAATATAGGAGTTACATTCTAATCTTGAATTGTGTATAGAAGGTTAATTTTGTCATTGCACGATTGGAAAACAATGCCCTTCATCCACACTTTTATAGGTATATAGATATAGATATAGATAAACTGGTGGAAATTGTGAATATGACACTACCAATTTGATCTCCGGTTCTTCTTATCCTACATCAAATTTATATTTTATGCAAGTCAGGAAGATTGAAGTTTTGTTAAAGGAAAACTTAATGCATGAAGATGAGGTGATAAGTGATATGTGTAAAAGAATGTTGGGAAAGTTTGAAAAGTATTGGACACAATATAGCATGGTGCTTGCATTTGGAGCCATTCTTGACCCACGGATAAAGCTTTCGATGTTGGAGTTTTTTTATTCTAAGGTTGAGAGTGATTTTGTTAAATGTCTAGAGAAGATAGAACTTGTGAAAGCAAATTTCTATAAGCTTTTTGATGAATATTCTAAGACTGACAATGCAAGTTCTTCACGACCACGATCTTCTTCTAGCACACAAATTGCTCCCCAAAGTGCAGGAGAAGGTAAAGGAAAGAGTAAAAGCATTTTTTATGTAAGTATTCTAATACTTTTTTTCTTGTATTATTTAACTGATTTATATTTTCATATCATAATTATTGCAATTAATATAGGAAATGATGACATATGAGAGCCAGACAATTACAAATGTTGGAAAATCTCAAATTGATCTTTATTTGGAGGAGCCAAAACTTGAATTTGCATATCATCAAGATTTGAATGTTTTGGAGTACTGGAAGGATAAAAAACATCGGTACCCCACCATAGCAATGATGGCATGTGATGTTTTGTCTATTCCAATTACTACTGTTGCATCAGAATCAGCTTTTTCCATCGGTGCTCGTGTGCTTACCAAGTATAGAAGTTGTACACTTCCTGAAAAAATTCAAGCTCTTATTTGCACTCGCAATTGGTTGCATGGTTACGTTGGTAATTTTGTTTGCAAATTTGTAGTTTGTTGTTGACTTAGTTGATAAATTAGTTTATTATTATTTTAATTTTAACCACATTCGTATTTTTGTATTTTAATGTTGATCAAGGTAATGAAGACGACACAAGTGTTAAAACAGCGTTGTCTAATCAGGGATCAAATGCTGATATTGATAAAGGGGGAGATGATGAAGATGGAGGAGAAGAATTTGATATGAATGATTTCATGATTAATGAAATTTAAAAAATGTATTGTTTTTTTTGTTTAGTTTGATGAACTTTAATTTCTTTGAACTAACTTTTTAGCTCTTTGTTCGTTTATTTCACTGTCAATTGTGACATTTCATGTTTTAACATTCACTAATCTTTGGATTCTTTGACCGCCAACAACCTTTTTTTATTCAGATTACAGCACAGCGTTTTTTGTCAATTGTTTTGGGTGAACTACAGTATGCAAAACTAAGCAAATGTATTGAAATTGTTTAGATTTTTTTAGACCCGTGGGTTGGCCCAATCCAACCCGCGGCCCATCTTTTGGTGGGCTGGGCTGGGATTTCCCGACCCACCAACCCAATGGGCCGGCCCGCCACGGGCCGACCACTTCTCAACCCGAGTCGGGCCGACCCACCCGACACGGGCCGGCCCGATTGACAGCTCTAATCATGATATCGAAGTTAACTATTTTATGTATCTCAAATCTAATAATATATATATATATATATATATATATATATATATATATATATATGTGTGTGTGTGTGTGTGTATGTATGTATGACCTTATTCTTAATATTTGACAAAAATTATCATTTATTTAATTTTTTAATGAAAATTTAAAAGGTAAAGAATGTTCATTTTAACATGACAAGTTACTGCTATTTTATAGGAGTGTGTATCATTTGAGATCGTCACACAGATTATAATCTGTGAGACCGGTCAACCCTTACCCATATTCACAATAAAAAATAATACTTTTAGCATAAAAAGAATACTTTTTCATGTGTGACCCAAATAAAAGATCCGTCTCACAAATACGACCTGTGAGACTATCTTACATAAGTTTTTGTCATTTTATAAACTCAAAAAGTGATAGGTTATAAACTCAAAAAAAACTATTATTCTAAAGAATAGGTCTCTTGTGAGACGGTCTCACGGATCTTTATCTGTAAGACGGATCAACCCTGCCGATATTCACAATAAAAAATAATACTCTTAGCATAAAAAATAATATTTTTTCATGTATAACCCAAATAAGAGATCCGTCTCACAAAATATGACCCGTGAGACCGTCTCACACAAGTTTTTGTCTATCCTAAAATACTTGTCTATTTGGTGATGTAGATAGGGTTTATAAGTCAATCTTTATAGTTCAATATATCAATTTGAGATATTTTTTATTACATTACAGACCATTTGAGAAGCTGACATCCACGACAACCCACTCATAACGACTTTCACTCACATTTTTTATGGTAGCCTTTTTCTAAGTTGCTTATGCCACTGTGTCGATTCTCATTGAAAACACCAATATTAGATTATAAACTCAAGAACAGTATTATCCCAAAATACTTATTTTATTTGGTTAGGTAACTTTATCGAGTCTATAAGTCACTTTAATTACCTTCAAATTTATGAAAAAGCCAACAAATACTAATAAAAAATATATAATTAATACTTTCCCCATGGATAATTCAAGTCATCACCAACAAACCCATTATTTTGCAAGCCCAATAAATCTTTTTTTTTTTAAAAAAAAATCTTTTACTATTTATTAAGTTTAAGCATATTAGAATAACTGTTTTTTGGTTTCCCTCCTATTTGATATCAAAATTACATTTTTGTTTTTTTTTTAATTTCAAAAAACATTTTTGTTTTTATTTTTTTTATTACAATTATTCAAATAACATTTTAGTACTTCGATAATTTGTCAAATTTCATTTTAGTCCATAAATAATTATAAAAAAAATTGTACACACACGCACCGCGTGTGCAGAGTAGCTAGTAATTAAGAATATACCAAACGGGTAACATTTTAAATTTGAAAATTCAAAAATGAGAGCGTTAAATGAGTAAAGAGCGGACTCCACAAAACCACCCGTTGCCCTAAAATTCGCATAATTCGCTTTCCATCTAATCCTTGAAAACTTTATCCAATTTTTTTAATTGAAAATTAGAAACCCTAATTTTTCCCGCTCAATTCCCAATTATAAAATTTCCAATCTCGACCATTCGCCCATCGTTCCGACTCTGTCTGATTCTCATTTTCTTCTCAATCAATTCAAAAATATTTTTTGTGAAATTCGAAAATCCTGTTTCCATGAAGGATTCTGTCCCCAAAGAGCAATCCTCTGCCTCTCGTAAAACTTCTAATAAAAATTCTGATTTTACTTTTATTGAAGATGAAGATTGTGTAAACGGATTGACATTTGGTGTTTTGATTTGAATGCAGACAGATCTGCCTCTAGGCTTCTGCGATACCCTCTCCGTTCTGCCACGAAATCGAGTGAAGAAAAGCCGCCGCTTATGGATTCATCCAACTCATCTGCTAATAAAAGGTCTGCTTTCGTTCGTGAGAAAATGTACTTACTCTTTTTTTTTCTTTTTTTAAAAATCTTTTCAAGTGTTTTATGGGGTTCGGAATTCCGAACTATGCTTATATTTGAAAAACGTCTTGCTTTCCTTAGTACTGTGAATTGTTCACATTTTCGGTTCTTGGTTACCAATAAGGAGTGTGATTATTCAACAACTTAAGGCTGATCAAGTTTTTTATTCTTTAATAATTTAATAATTTGATTTTCCCTTTATTTTGTGATTTCCTGTTTGTAATTGTCCTGTTTTATCGTTCAACTCTTTGAATTTGAACTTCATATTTGTATTTTGCTAAATGGATGCTACATTCTTGACACGGTCACGTTTTCTCTTTTTGGAGTACTTTCTGAGATACGTTAGTAGTTTTATATGAGATGTAAATGATTTGTGATATCATTGAAATTCAAATTCAGCAAGATTCTCTGAAAAATACGCGGCTGCACGGTATTTTGTATGTTAGAATTACAGATGCATCTGTTGTCTACATACCCTCAAAGCAGCCAGTTGTCGAATGGATACAGGATAGAATTTTTGATTTATCATTTTTGTGAAATTTAACTGACAAATTAATGTCAGATTTACAGTATTTGAAGTTCACGAAGACGCAAATGCAATCCTTTTCCCCATGCTTACTGTAAGGTTAAATGCTGCATGCTAAATTCTTGTTCCATTTTGCCATTTAGTGCAAGGCCAGCATCTAATGTGAGTAAGAGCGTGAGCGTTCTTGACATATCTGGGAAAGAAAAATCTGCCAGACCACCACGGCGATTCTCTATTCCTTCCAAGTCAAGTGCCTGCTCTGCTTCAAAATCTTTAGGCAATATCACCCCCATATCCGAGACTAGAGGAAGGAGGTCTGACAACAATACTGGGAAAAGTGATACTCCAGTTTCTGATGTTTCTAGGTCATCTAGCCGGAAGAAGTTCAGTGTTCTTTCATCTGCATCTTATTGGTTGACTCAGATTAAGCTCTCTGAGTCCGCTAATAAGCACTCGGTCTCACTTGGTTTCTTCAAACTTGCTTTGGAGGCTGGATGTGAGGTATGATGATGTTTTTGTAGCTTGATCACTTTGTATTCAGTAATGAATTTTTATACCTTATCAATCTTGAATGCTTATTAGCCATGATTTTGTTTTTGTCCAAGTTTGTCCTCGTATCAAGGTAACTATGGATTCAGTCATTTTTTAGTTCTATTTTCCATTCGTTCTATGTATTTGCAGCCTATGCAGCGGATGAGAGACGAGTTCAAAGCATATGTGCAGCGCCACGAAATGTTGTCTGAACTTGGTGAATCTACGAAAGAATTAATCGAGAGCTATAAGATTTCAGATGGATTTGAACAGTTGCAAATCTCTGGCACCTCTTCTCAAGTGCTTTCGGAAGTAGATCATGCAACTGATGATGATGTTCACAGCACCTCTTCTACGACAGTGGATGCTGAGAAGCCGCAGCCTAAGGCAGTTGGTAAAGATACTCATGAAGATCAAAAGGAGACTAAGGAAATGACACAGAAGAATGAACCTAGGAAGAACAGAAAATCAATAAATGAGAACATGACTAACTCTCAATTTGGTTCTGGAACTAGGGGGCGTGGTGTACAAAAGAAACCCCATAAGCCAACCAAGCAAGAACAAGCTAAAGAGAAGGACAAGGTGAAAAAGCAGGGAAGGACAGCTATGGAAGAAGGTGACATTGATATCAGCCCACAATAATAAAACAAAATTTTCCTGATGGGCTGTTCCATGAACTATTTTCTTCTTGTGGCAGGTCATGTTAACTCTCCACCCGAAGAAGGCTGCCGAGAAAACAAGGAAAACATGGTATTTACTTTGATTTTGATTATATAACAGTCCTTGAATATTCTAATAGAAATGCCACTTTGTTATACTTGTGCTCATGCAAGGCTTTTGATCGCTCTCTAATATCTGATGAATGTAGCTTTATATATCCCAATTAACTTGCTTTAAGCTGGCCCTATCCTATGTTTCTCTTCTTATTCAACAATTTTGATATTACGCCATTTTTTTTCTTTATCTTTAGCTCACATTTTTTGCATTTTCTTTGTCTCAGGAGATGTCACACCAGATTGAAGTTGTGGCTGTGACACAAGTTTAGATAAAATCATACACTGATCGATGGCAATCTAGTAACGTTGCGTGGTTTGTTTGTTTATTGGTTTGTTAGTTTTTTATGTATAGGTTTGAAATTTTATCTAGGTGGGCATATTGAAGACGTGTGGTGTGTGAATCTGTAATTTTCAAGTCTATTTTCTGGATTGACTTTGCTCAATTTTTTTTGGTCTGTTCAACAATCAATCATACACTAATAATCTCTTTCCAAGTTGTAACTGTAAGGAAGTGGGGAAGTCTTATATTCATTTGTTACATACATTGTTTGAAGTGTGGCTCCAAATATTTGGTCTGCTGACTGACGATGGCTATGACAAGTTTCATGATATTCACTTGAAAATTTTGAAAAAAAATAAAGTTTACTTCCTATATTTAATTACTAATACTAATAATAATTAATTTAGCGAATAAAATTTAGCTAGATAGTTTTTGTAAGTCCTTATTAAAAAAGTGATTATTGACATTTCTCTTATAAAATTAAACAATTTATAACAAATGAAAATTCATAATTACTTGAAATATTTGTGAATACTACCAAAATATGCTTCAGTGTGTAAGATAGTCATTAGTCAAGTAAAAAATTGGATGTTGAATCTATTTTGAATCACTAGTTAGCAGAGGATAATTGGGACTTGGTCTCTTATGTGAGGCGGTAAATGTTAGAAAATTAGATCTTTTCAATAATTTTAACCATAAAAAAATGATGATAATCAATTACATTATTTTATAGTTTAATTAAATGAACATCAAACACACCTTTTAAAGTCGATGATGATATATATCTCTTACGTGATTTAATTAAATGAACATAAAATCTTGCATTTAAAAAGAAAGAATCATATAAATAATTATTACGCACTCATTCCAATTGATTCGCACAAGTCCCCAGTAAATACAAATAGAAGTTTCAAAATAAATGAACGTAACACTAATAATAACGAGCAGGTATCTTATGAGACGGTCTTACGAATTTTTATCTGTGAGACTTGTTAACCCTACCGATATTCACAATAATACTCTTAGCATAAAAATAATATTTTTTCATGGATTACTCAAATAAAAGATCCGTCTCACAAAATACGACCTGTGAGACCGTCTCATACAATTTTTTGTCAATAATAATTCGTTAAAACAAATATCGTGACACTTTTTTTTGGATCAAATTTGTGAGATGGATTTTCGATTCGATTCAATTCAATTCAATTCATGTAAAATATTAATTTTTTATGTACAAAGTATAATTTTTCACTTTGTTAGTTATGTTATGAATAAATATTATTTAATATATGTTTATTTGAGTGAAACATTTTAACTCGTGAAAAATATTATTTTTTTGTGTATTATATAATATATGCTAATTTTGAATAAAAATATTATTTATATGTCAAGCATATTACTTTTACTACATGTATGAACATAGATCATTAAAAACGTTGCACACAGTACCTGCTAATAAATTTATTGATTAATATAATTTTTATTAATATAATTCAACTCAGAAAATAAAATCAAACATTAATCATAAAAAATTAATTTATTGAATAAAATGGTAAACAATCTTGTGTGAGACGGTCTCACATGTCGTATTTAGTGAGACAAATATCTTATTTGAGTCATCCATGAAAAAATATTACTTTTTATGCTAAGAGTATTACTTTTTATTGTGAATATTTATAGGGTTGATACATCTTACATATAAAAATTTTTGAGACAGTCTCACGAAAGACCTACTCAACAAACAAATAAATAATTCGGGGTTTATGATGAATGTTTGATTTTATTTTCTGAACTGAAATATGTTAATTTTTTTTTTTTAGAATTATAAAGCAAGTGCATTTCCAAAAGGTACGAGCTTATTCCATCTCATCAAAATGACTAGCAATACAAATCGAAATGTACAATTTTTAGATAATCTCAATGAACCCTGAAATCTTGGTATTTGCATCATTTATTTATTTTTAGATTTCTTGATTTTCTCACACAAAATGTGCATACCTGTAGTTCGTGTAATACAATGCAGCGTTGAATCTCTGATTATTGCTTTTCGGGAAGGAGTAAAATATTATATGAATTGATAAATCATATCCTGAAATGCAATTAGGATAATGAAGGGGAACTCAACCCCCAACCCCATGGCCACGGGAATGCATGCGAGACAAGATGTACTAAAAATTCGCTTTACGGCAACAACCTTGTTATATATATATATATAAGAAAATGTCAATAAATTAAAATATTTTAATTTTTTTTAAATTAAGCACTTGGGCTAATATTAAACTAATAAAAAATTATTACAAAACTAATATATAAAAAATTAAAACAAAGTGGGCCACTCGAGCGGTTGTGTTTAGAAACAATAGCAATCTTGATTTTGATAACAAAAGTTGTTATTGTAATTCTAATATACCGAATCAAGTGTGAATTTGTTCAAGTTGGAAGACAGAAAATCTGGCAAGTTGCGATGTTTTGATGATATCTCGTAGATCAGTGATGCGAATGATTAGCCGCAAAAATGAAAGATCAGAAAATTAATTTGATATAAGTTGTATTTCTGGCTAGTTGGGATAAATCGAAGGGAGATTTTCTTAAATAGACTTCACACAATTACTATAATCAATTTTAGTCTTCAGTTAAATTAATTTACCAAAATAGTCTTTTTATCATATCAAATCACATAAATATCCCCTATCATTTAAACTCTATTCACCATCAATTTCTTTATATCAAACTCTTTATTTCATTTTCGTCATTTCTCGAATAATTTTATGAATTCCATGTATTTGGACATAGACGGGTGATAATTTGAGATAATTCTTTTGTCGAGTATCATTTTTATGCATTTTATTTTTTTGAAGGTTTATTGTGCATACTCATAAACTGTTAGCATGGAATAAAGCAGAGATTTAATTGAGACCATCAGATTTTTTTATTTATGTTTGTGTAAACTCACATTGATGTAATTATTACGTTTCATAAGTGATTGATGATTTTGTTTATATCATTTTAGATGAGCAACAATTGTATTTAAAATATTATAACATTTGTGGTTTCGTATGCATTAATTCAAACTAACAACTCATAATTTTATTAAAATATGTTTATTTATATAAGTAAGTAGTATTAAAAAAATTAATATATTATAAATTAAATAAAACATAACAAATGTTATATCAACTTTAAAAAAGAAATAATAGATAATTAAACAAATGAATCACAAAAACGGAACATATGTTTTCATAGAAAAAGGGTTTTTAGGGTTTTTCTTAATTAAATAAGACATAATGCAAAATCTGTAATAAAGTTGGCCATTTTTAAAATTAAAACTTTAAAATAGACTAGAATAATCAATTTTCCTAAATTTGAATGTTATCTTGACACACTGATTGTTGCAAATTAAACTGATTGTAATGGAAACAACCATAAGTCAGTTACAATATTTTGGTCAATTTGATAAGCTCGGTTATCAGAATGAAATGATTCAGTATGCGTTACGAATCTAATACGATGATTACAAATCGTATTCACTGGTCGAAGTCTAAATCGAATTTTAAGGAGCTGATAAACAGCGATGAAGTTTCTGGTTGTGCACATAATGAAATCAGCTAGGATCGAACCTCAGATCAGCAAGGCTCAGCCTAACTGAAACGAGCCTAGTTGATTGATTAGCCTAGCTGACGAGCATAACTAACATCAAAGCCCAAGTCAGTAGGGCTCGGAAAAACGTCCATCAAGTCGGATTTTATCGTTTAACGGTAGAAAATGGCCATAACCTTCCGAAACAATTATATTATTATATCTAGTATATATATCATTTTTGAAGACTATAAATATATTTTGAAAATCAAACATAAGCTTTTGATTAAGATTCAAAACATGAACAATTATATGATTAAAATCACTTGAATGAGAGCAAACACAAGTGTAAGGATACATATGAGATATATACACTGTAAATTATTAAATCCTCGCAGACACGAAATCACTCACACATATAAATAAGAGTTGAGCCTAAAAGTTTAGTTGAGCGATATTCTTTACGCAAAGACATTCAATATTGTGTTTGTATTCTCGAAATAAAGGACGTGCGGATTATGATATTGTGTCTTATAATCGAGAGTGTGCTAACAGTTTCGATTAAGCAATGAATATCAGCCAATTGTCATCTCTAAGCTTACATATATATGATTTTTAGAAAATATATATGATTTTTTGAGTACGTAAATTATATAGATAAAATTTAACCACACCTTCAACTATGATCTTTACATAAAATACAATGATTTTATAGTCAAAAATTTTAAATAATATCATTTTTATCAAAATATCAAAGTCAACATATAAATTTAATTAAATGAGAATAGCGACGTACAGTTTTGACCATGGGTAGTCGCTCTTTGTTTGAGAATTGAAATGAAAGTTCTCACACGTCGAGGGAGGCTATTTTTATGCATCTATATGTACCAGATTGGAACTTGTCAACAATTATTTTGACTATATATATTTTCACAAATTTATTGATCGCTTTTTTTCTTTTCCTTTTTCTTTTCTCGGAAGTGAAATATATCTCAATTTATTTTGTTGCAAAGCACTACATCTTCCCACGAAATAATCTGAATTATCATTACTTATTAATCAAACTGATAAATAATTATGTTGAATTTAATTATATATATCTCCTGTGAGACGGTTTCATGAATCTTTATCTATGAGACGGGTTAATCCTACCGATATTCACAATAAAAAGTAATACTCTTAGCATAAAAAGTATAATGTTTTTTATTGGATGAACCAAATAAGATATCTGTCTCACAAAATACGACCCGTGAGACCGTTTCACACAAGTTTTTGTCTCAAAGTTTCTTTACATTTACCTTTTTATGATATTTGTTTGCTAACTTTGATGTTGTGATTTTATTAGTAATTTTTGTATATCTCTTTGTTTTTTTTTTTTTTTTTTTTGATTTTTTTCTCTAACTAATATCTAATTTATCTAAAAACTCGAATTATCTCATTAAATCTTATGTAACATATAAGCATAATATTCTAATAAAATAATGTATATTTTTTACCCAAAAATTATGAAACTCAAAAAGATAATTATATGACAAACATTGCGTACCACAAAATACTGATATATTAGAATATAAAACGAACTAATACTCTTAACTAACGCTGGCGAAATGGACTATTTGCATTAACATATATAGACTCTACCTATTTCTACAATTCGTATGTATATTTCAGTAATGTGTGAGTTTTTTATGCGAAGATTGAATTATCAAACGTCCCTTATTAATTATGATGTACACTCTCCTTTTTTTCTTTAATCGAGCATGATATATTCGATGTATTTTTCCTTTACAAAAATATATTGCAAAAACTTATGTGAGACGGTCTCACGGGTCGTATTTTGTGAGACTGAACTCTTATTTAGGTTATCCATGAAATTTTATGTTAAATTATTACTTTTTATTGTGAATATCGATAGGTTGACCCGTCTCACAGATAAAGTTTCATGATACCGTCTCACAAGATTCCAACTCAAAATATATTACTTATTATTTAATTTTTTTTAACGATTCAAGTGCCTCTAATATATATATATATACATATATATATAGATATATATTTTTTTTTTGATGTTTCGTAGAATGTGAGAACTCCCCTTGTAGAGTGCAAACTTGCCACATGCTTGTGGAATTCAATAATTGAATGGAAAAACGCGAATAAATAAACAATAATAAAATCTCAAACTTTCATCTTGTTTTCTCTGTCAAATTTCATCAATTTGTTATGGATAACTGTCATCTATATGTAAATATAATTGGGTGGGTTGGGGTTTTTTGAGTTGAAAAAAAATTGTTATAATTGAATTCGAATTTATGTGTCTTTCGAACTTGGGAATTAGATTAACTACCGGTGATCGGAAATTTGATTTATGGTAAAATATTCAAACAAAATACAACCCATGCATGCATGTGCACCTCAGGCTTCGATATGGCCCACGTATGACCGACCATATCGTAATATAAAAATTTAACAATTAATTTGATCGACTACTGCTGCATATTTAAACAAAACTTACGCACTAAATCTCGTTAATCGAATTTTTATTTTACCAAGATTGAGGTTGGCTGTGTCTGATAAGACCACCTCTCTCTCTCTCTGTGTGTGTGTATATATATATATATATATATATATATATATATGTATGTATATATATATATGTATGTATGTATGCTTTCTTGGAAGATGTTTGGTCACATTAGCTAGCGCCAAATTATAAAATGTCTAGGTCAAAAAAGACTGATCCTGGAATTAGTTCTTTTACAGCCACCAGATAAGACACTGCCTTAAAAAAATACAATTTAGTCTGAGTAATTGTTTCAATTTTATTTTAGTCAAATAATATACTACCATATATAATTAACTAATCTTAAAATCAACAAAATACAACAGCAGATGGCCAATGCTACCAGGAGTGGACCATGTTTTTGCCCATCTTTAATTATTAAAAAAAATCTTGTCTATGCGCAACATGCAGACCCCAAACATTCAAAAAGTAACTCAATAAGTTCAAAGAATTACAAATAGTTTTTTTTTATATATAGGCGATGACGCTTTCACTGAATCACAATCCTGGACAGCATGCAATTTTTGGGGGAAAAAAAAAAACCTCGAAGGGAAACGCTGGTTTAACGTGGGGATCGAGTAATATTGCAAGTGAAATTAACACGTCAAAATTTAACTTATACTGACCAATATTAGTCATGCATTTTTCAAAATTTCTCTTCAATTCCGCATAATATATTTTACTTTTATTACTTCGTACAATAGTTACTTTACGAACTCGATCATATATCATTTGAGAAATGTATATAAGAAAATGATTTCAAATAACACTCGTTTTTTCTTTAAATTTAAATGATTTACTATTTACGGAAAGTATGTACCATTTCCCTCAAAAGGAAGAAACTATCTGCGTACCAATATTCATAAATAAAAATATATAAAATTTTAATTTTATTTTGATCCTTCTAGCACTGTGGGGGTATATTTTAATGTATGGCTATTCGATGATATTATTAATTAATTAACTGCAACTAGTCAGACTCGAAGTCAGGTGTGGCGTGAATTTGGGCTTAAATCTTAGGTGTTTTACTTGTATAAATACCAGTTCAAGCTCTGTTCTATATGGCTCACAACTTTGGCAATTAAGAAAGATATAGACCAAAGAAACTAACATATAATTAAGAGTGTCAAAAGTTGTCATATAAATCCATGGCTGGGGTTGCTAAGCATTGTATTGCACGTTTCTCCGACCTCGATTCCAGGAAGCTATCCTCGTCTTCGTCCCCGACTACGTTCGCGAAACATTCGGTTCATTTCTCCAATCATGTAAGAACTTAAAGATATATGGTGTTTTTTTCATAAGAAGAAATATAATTTATCTATCTATATATATATGTGCATCCATGCATATATAGAATTGGATTTCATGCAAACGTTTGATTATTTATTTCTTGTAATGAATACATACAGAAGTGCAAGGAGTTATCTTCACTATCCATGAATGGTTGTCAAGTTGACGATCCTAGAGCCCCGATTGACACCATTGAAACTAAAACATTTCCGATGGCTCCAACCCCGGGTTTGGCTGCTGATCGCCTCAACTCGGCAATCTACGACTTAAAATCAAACCCTTCACATCTTGAATCGGGAATAATCCGACTTGAGGTACGTACTTCATGTTTCTACGTGTCCTAGAAACTCCTTTTCTTGGTTTACGAAATTTCAAAACGACCATTTGTTATAAGCTAAAAATTGTGATGGTTTTGTGAAGGTGCCCATTCAACAACACATAGAAGCATTAAACTGGCTTCGTTCTCAGAACAACCCTCTTCACCCTCGTACCTACTTCTCCGGTCGAGAATCTAACGTTATCTCAAGACTTGAAAATGAAAAAGACTATTCCAACGATCATCAAGAAAAGCTAGTTAGCGTTGCTGGTTTCGGTTCCGCAGTTTCTTTCCGCCATCTCAATTCATTCTCTGTGAATGATTGGCATTCCATCAAAAGGTATCATAATTATTTTTCTTGTTTCTTTCCTGTATCTGACCTCTAGCATCTAACCACTTCTTAAATTTCTTCGAGTTCATAACCTGCTGAAAACCGTGCTCGTGTTTAAACTCAGGTTCTTATCGAAAACGTCTCCTTTGATCCGTGCTTATGGAGGGATGCGTTTTGATGCGAGGGCTAATATTGCCCCCGAATGGAAAGATTTTGGCTCTTTCTATTTCATGGTTCCTCAAGTAAGAACATTTTTAAGACCCTTTACGTGCTTTCACAATCTCAGTACAATAGTACAGTTTAATATTCAATACATATATGATGAATACAGGTTGAACTCGATGAGTTTGAAGGATACTCGATGATTGCTGCAACCGTTGCTTGGGACAATCGCCTCTCGATGACATACGAACAAGCCGTTGCTGCGGTTGAGGCCACAATGTGGCAGGTAGCTACCATTTTAGAATTAGAACTTCATAAAGTATAAAGGATTAGGGTATTTAAGGTATCGAAATTATATCATCTGCACTGACTTCATATTGCACACCACATTTATCAAAACTTTGAGCTCTAAAGTTGAACCCTACAATAGTTTTATACTTGAATACTTAATTTCAACAGTGATTAATTAATTTTGATCTGAATATATTAAATCTATATTTATGTCTATGTTTTGCTGCAGCTTTCCCCAGTTATCAAGCTAAATAATAACGCAACTCCAGCTGTTTTACTCGATCAAACACATGTTCCCAACCAAATATCTTGGGATTCAGCTGTGAATCAAGCCTTAAATTTGATCAGGAGCAAAGATTCAGCATTGAACAAGGTCGTACTCGCACGCAGCAGCCGAGTGCTAACAAACATAGAAATTGACCCCTTAATGTGGTTGGAGTCCCTACAGGCTGAAGGGAAAAATTCATATCAATTTTGTCTTCAACCTCCCGAAGCACCCGCATTCATTGGAAACACTGTGAGTAGTTCATATTATTTTTTCATTATTATGAAAATATTTGAATACCCTTTATTCAATGTATTTAGTGCATGAAATTCATTATGAAGATAAGAGTGTGACATATTTTTTCAATTTTTGAAAAGCCCGAACGACTGTTTTCTCGAGATGGGCTTCACGTTAGCAGCGACGCGCTGGCTGCCACACGAGCTAGAGGCGCAACCGAGGCTCTAGACTTACAAATAGGACATGATTTGCTTTCCAGGTTATTTTTCTATATATTCTCAATCTCAACTAAATATATAGGTGTAATTTTACTTAAATCCTTTCCATCTTAACCTTTTGCAGCCCAAAAGATCACCACGAGTTCGCTGTAGTACGAGAAAGTATAAGAGGAAAACTCGAGGTAAGTCCAGTTTTCAATTAGCAGAGAGAAACAATTTTTGTTTTCGTATTTTTAAGGTTTAATTAATTAAAACATCGTCTGATTTCTAAATTCTTGAACTTCAGGCTATATGTTCCAGCACAATAGTCGAACCAAACAAAGCTCTACGAAAACTTCCACGAGTACAACATCTTTACGCTAAATTGACAGGCACACTTCGCAGAGAGGATGATGAGGTATTTACATATATAACTGTTCCAATTTTTCTTATGATTATAATATGACGCACTATTTTTTTTTACTGCTCTTCATTTTCATTTTTTTCGGTTCATAAAGGCTCTAATTATGAATACAATTTGCAGTTCAAGATTTTGTCTTCTCTCCATCCAACCCCTGCTGTATGCGGACAACCAATGGAAGAAGCACGAGTTTTTATAACCGAAACAGGTTAGGATCGATAAACTTAGCTCTTATGTTTTCAGTTCAAAACGCAAGATTGTGTACGATATGTATAAATAAGTCGGATAATTCTTGCAGAATCCTTCGACCGAGGCATGTATGCTGGTCCTGTCGGTTGGTTTGGTGGTGCAGAGAGTGAATTCGCTGTTGGAATAAGATCAGCCTTAGTCGGCAAGGTGAGCATACCATACATTGGATAAAAATAATTTATAGTCGTGCATGATCGATGCTTAATATGATGCCGATTCGATTTGTTAGGACATCGGTTCTATACTCTACGCGGGAACCGGGATAGTAGAAGGAAGTAAATCATCCATGGAATGGAAGGAACTGGAGCTCAAAACCTCACAGGTTTGTATTAATATTTCATCATCTCCGAACACACAACCGGCTTTAATTTGCATACCGATCATAGTTTTTTACTGCACAAATTTTTCCGTGTAACATTTTCTAGGACCCTTATCTGAGATTAATCAAAAGTTTCTAAATCTTGTACAGTTCACAAAATTGATGAAACGTGAGGAGCCTGTCGTGGCAGCAAGTGGAGACCATTAAACTTGTGAATTACTTAAGGAAATGCAGTGTTTCGGAATGCCTAATCAGATGCATGCATGCTCTCCGGTGCTTAAAGTGTACAAATAAATGATATTGTTCTCTGTATATTATTTTCTTTATTCCATCACTTTGTTGATAAAATGAACAAGCAATTTCGTCGTATACTTAATTAGATTTTTTTCCATCGAAACGTATATTTTGTCATAATCATCTGGCCAGTCGGTCAATTATGGCATGAAGTGGGAGGTCAAGTTTTGAAAATTCTGCTGAATAGCAAGCGAAGTTCCATTCCATCTGAAGTCTGAACGCGTACGTGTACGTAGGGGTACCTAACCAGCTTACCGTGTAATAAGGGAAACTGCCCTCGTATAAAATAGTTAGTAAACGCTTATATCAATTATATTGTTATAAAAATAGGGATATATAACTACAGTCTCTGAGTATGCGTCCGTCCTCTTGATTAAAGTTTAATTATCAAATAATTAAAATTAATTAATGTATGCAGTGAAGGTGATTTAAAAAATTATCCTTTCGGCATTACCTCTCTTTAGATAGAACATTCCAAAAATTTCAGAACACAAAAAAATTTATATAGTTGAAAATAAAGTCATTAATCAATCAACAAACACATATATAGCAGCAATGGCCATGACTAATTAAAAGCATGCAGAGTCGGCGAGTAGAGCAGTCCAAAGTACATATATAAAACTCCCAAGAACTTAATCCAACATATGTATGACATTTAACATTTTATAATTAGTTTCCTTACATTTACTATACATATTAATATCCGATATATGAAGATTTACGGGTCAGTTATTCAATTGTTTCCATAAAACAAATTAAACATATTTTTTTTTACGTACCCATTGGTACTTAACTTGTTTCTAACAAGGTTTTTTTTTAATACAATCGAGAGGACCCGAAAATCTTGTGAGCTGGCTTGCGAATTCACCCGGTTTTGGATTAATAGTGTCGCGTCCACCCACGAACTTGTGGTTCGGATCTCCGGACTGAGTGAAAAATGCTCCATTCATCATGAGATCTCCTTCAGATTTCCATACCCAATTCTTCCAGGTGCTCTCTGGCGCATAGTCTCTCTTCGTTACCTTCAATTAATATACATTAAATCAACATAAAGATCCATATAGACAATAGCTTTGAAACAATGGAGTTTCTGTTAGGGCCACATTGTGTACTCATTTATTTAGCAATGTGATTACCATGGAATAACATAATTCTTAGGAAATTATATATGTACAATGATGGTTACACTTCCGCTTTGAAATTAAAAAATTATCCGTTCATTTTTTATTTGGAAAAACTCTTGAAAAGTGCATTCAGAATAATTTTGTAAATTCAAATGCAATGTGAAACTCAATGTGCAGTTTTCATTGTACATGTAGCATAATCCTAATTCTTAACATTGGACTTGATCATTTTTCGCACTGCTAGCTTCGCCGTATTGATCATGACACGGGCTCGTTAAACATGAAGTCCTTCCACATCCGATTCAACATAGTATAAATTTAGATCTTAATAATGATTATACTTTGATTACAATGACTATATTTACATATCATAGGTCCAGAAGACATTACCTCTTTGGCAAAGGGATTCTGAGGAGCAATGAATCGATTTCCCTGGCTGAGTATGGTAGGGTGTTGGCTTCCACCAATGGCATACATTAACCAATGAGTATAATCATTGTTAACAATGTGTACGAATCCGTAACGAGCTCGAGGCATTCTTTGAACCAATCCCTTGCCAAAGTGGTTGAAAGCTAGGGTTATTTGCATTATGGAATCATCCGAGTAACTATCACTTGCTCCAAACAGCATCACCTGCATACATCACGATCACATACGTTCCAACGACGCCACAAAACTTGTTTATGGATATCGAGAAATTTAGTCGAATGGGTATTGTTGGTGAAACTCATCATCAGATCACTTCTAAAAAATTATGAAATTTTATTTTATTTTATTTACATGAGAGCTAGGGTGTAACGTGACACTTATAATATTTATAATATGTGCATCATTCGGCTCTCAGTTATTCTTCAACTAGTTAATTAAGCAATTTACCTCATTATGGCTGGTGAAATGGCAATTCGAGATGGTAATGGCAGTGGAGGCCTCAATGGCGTCTATTAGTCCATCGTCACAGTTCGACATTGAAACGTGATCGATCCAGATATTCGTCGCGCCAAAGAGAGAAATGCCATCTCCATCGCTTCTAGTTCGAAAACCATAATGCGTTACAGAATCCCTAATGAGGCCTCCACTGCCTTTCTTGATGTCGTGAACTCTGATATTATGGATTACGACATTACTTATATATTGTATGGTTATGCCCGCGCCATTGGTAATGTGCACTTGTGCTCCACGGCCATCTATCGTCTTATTGCTCGTCATGATAAGCTCCTCGGTCAGCCTGATCACCATATCACGTGCAAATGTGATCCATAGTGGTTGTGCTTGTATCACGGCATGCCTTAGAGTTCCTGGTTTCGGGTTTACGAGATCATTGTCCGACGGGTCGTTCACGACATAAAATTTTCCGGCTTTACCTCCTGTCGTGTGACGACCGAATCCAAGAACACAATCCACCAACTTCTTCCGATTTCTAGCCCAATTCTTGTCACATCTCCAACATTGATCGATAGGGTTTGTGGCCATGCATGCACCGTCGTACTTTCTTAACCCTCTCCTAGTGCTATTGTCGCCTTCCTCGTACCTTTTATATATGAAACCAGAGTACATACACATATTAATTAACATCATCGTATATATAGTGGTGGTGAAGCTTAAAATAATAATTTTTCGGGGGCGAACACAGCGATAATTTAAGATTTAGGGGGTAAAAAATTGATTCCATTGGCCCCTTTCCCTCCACCATTGAACGCTAACAATTGACTCCATTGCTATAAATTAATGAACAACGTACATATGAACGTGCTTGTTGAGATTATCCGTAACTATTTCCGGGTCCGGTTGATAGGCTTGGCGAGCGGCCTTCTTCGCTGCAGCTGCGCGCTCCTTCCATACTTCGTCATCTATATCGGCATTATTCGCCGTTGCGCTGAAAACTACAAAAGATAAAATCAAGAAAACCGACCTACACCTAAACCTAATGGCGACCTCCATTATTGTATCAGAATGTGTGAACCTTTCGCTACTCTATATTTTTGGGCAATATATATACATATATTTTAATACATTTTCAAAATACGAGAAGGCTTATCCGAAATATATTACCGACGCCTAACTTAGAAATTCCATTGATGAATCTCAGGCCAATCGTGGAATGGATATGTTATTAGTGGAAGAAAAGAAACATGAGAATGAGAAGCTTGGAGGAAAATATGGGTGGGCAACCACTTTTCAGTATTGATCTAAGGTTAGTCGGCTTATTTTATTTCTGTTTTGATATAGAGTTTTTACTAGTGTTTCTAAAAAAACAATTATTCGTACGTCCTTTATGTTAAGATTCTAAATAAAGTAATTTTCTTACCCCCATCAACTCATTCCGTGTAACGATGTAAACAAGTCGAAGCGAGCCGAGCCGAGCAGTAGGCTAAAGCTCGGTTTGGTTAAGCTATATATATACACCACAAGAAATTTCTTAATCAACAACACACATACGACAACGGTTTTTACTAAAACCGTTGTTAAAAAATTTTTGACAACCGTTTTAGTGAAAACCGTTGTCGTATATCCATTTTTTAAGCAACCGTTGTCTTTTGGAGTCAAAGACAACAGTTTTTAGGGTTAATGACAACAACGAATCGGTTGATAGGAATCACGCGATGAATAATCAAAATAAGCGTTTTTCGTGGAGAGACACTAAAAGTGTTATATGATATATCCGGTGTAGAAGTGGGCCCGAATTTTTTATTTTTTAATCAATAAACTAACGTGGGCGTGCTCTACCACTGAGCTAATAGCCCGTCTTTGAGCGTTTTTGACTAAGGTTTTGTTTGAAACATTTTTATAAGCGACGGTTTAAAAACCGTCGCTATTTTAACATTGTGACGGTTTTGTTCCTAACCGTCGCGAAATATAGCGACAGTATTAGTCAAACTGTCGCCAAAATTCAAAATTTGAAATTACCGCCATAATTTGCGACGGTATTAACAAAAACCGTCGCTAATAGCGACGGGTTTAGGTAATACCGTCGCAAATGTTCTCTATAAATACCAACATTTTCCATCCATTTTCCACATGATATGTAAAGTTTCACATCAACAATTTCGATTAAAAATATATTGATACAAAACCAAAATCAAAAAGCAATAAATTGCAGTTTTTCCGTAATTGCATTTAACTTTTGATTTAAATAATTTTATATCATAGAAAATAGTAATCTACATATCGATACAATATATATTATCAAGAGAACAATCTATAGAATAAATCTCTAGATAAAATTAATACTGTTTAACAAATATGAGTTATTTTGTTAGAACACTAGTTTTTCTTTTTACATCTTTTAATTTTTTTAGGCATGATGAATTTGGCATTAAAATTAAAAGAATGTTTGGGGGATTTAATATTAATTTTTCCTATTTCCTATATTCGAAGGCATAGTAATTAGTTTACTTTTTTAACAGCGCTAGAGGTGAAAGAAAATTAAAAAGAACAATTTTGACAGGATTGGCAGAATTAAAGGGGGGAAATTGTGGGTAGGAGTGATAGTATACAGGGAGAAGATTATAGACCAAAGATTAATTACTTGAAAATGCATAAAAATCGGACACATAATTTGGAGTTCGACAGATTATATAAACTAAATGCAGTTGTATGTTATACATTGACACATAAAAATTCATCAAAATCAGAAGATAGTTCAGGTTATCTGTGTACCTTTTTCATTCTATAGAATTGCTTGTTTGCTACTTAACATATAAAATGATTAATATACTTCAATTAGAAAAAGAAATGGTTCAGAAAGTGTTCAAATGCTATTATTTTATAGTTCATTTAATTAGATTTGAGCTCTTATTTTTAAGACTTGATTGGTTTTGCATGCATGCATTACAATCTTGATTCTGAGATGATGTTTTTAATGCCAGAGGCCAGTTGATCTTGACCAGATATTAATGGGAGAAACAGAAGATCTGAAGAATGACAGTGCAGCCAAAGTTGAGAAAGATCAGAAACACGAAAAGAAGGAGAAGGATAAGCACAAGGGGGAGGCGGAAAATGGAGAGAAAGACAACAAAGACAAGAAAAAGAAAATTAAGGATGGTGCACAGGATAAGAAGAAGGATAAGAATCCTGAGGATAAAACGGATCCCAACAAGTTGAGGGCGAAGCTTGAAAAGATCGAGAATAAGATGCAAGATCTGCAGCTTAAGAAAGACGAAATCTTGAAGATGATAAGTGAAGTTGGCAACAATGCAGCACATTCAAGCGCTGCACCTCCAGCAAGCGCATGAAGCATTTCCATTACGTTTGCGGCTGTTCGGTGCTGGAGGGGGAGAGATGGCCGGTGGGAGCAGTCGTCCCCCTCATTTTCTTTTGTCTATCTGATTTTTTTTACGATTTATGGTCCACTGCTGTCATGATGCCAATATTATTTGTTGATATTAATTTACCGTAGATTTTTAGTGATCTCCACGGTAGGAGTGGGCTGGATTTTGTATTATTGTAATAGATTATTTTGCGGTTAGGGAATGTAATTTGTTTGGTTCAAAACAACTCTTGATTTGAAACATATGTGCATGTCAATGTATATCTGCTACAATTGCTTATCTTTCAGTCATATGAAACCATGACCAACCCCTAAGGAACCTGCTGGACCGAACCTAACAGCCCTAACACAAGCAGCCCCTTCACCCGTGCACTAGGTAACCTTGAGCAACCCTCCTAAGTGTGTCTCCTGCCTAGCCCTCATTCCAGCCTTCGTGTAACCTATCTAAGACCCTGGCTTGAACCTCTCAAGACCCTTGGACGTGACCTAACAGCAGCTAGCAGCCGCATGCCCTAGGAAACCCTAGCCGAAGAGTCCAAACCCCCAAAGACTCTATTTTCGTTCATCCATGAAGCCCTCACGTCCAGCCCTTGTGCCGACTCCTAAGTGGCTCCTAAACCCTTTGAAATTTATCCATTTTGGTGTCCCTACCATACAGCCCCTTTAGGTATCCTTAACATGAGTTTTTGAATCATAAAACATGAATTATATGCACATATGCCCATAAAACGAGAATAAATCTTGTGCAACATATTTTTCATGAAAAGTTAAACAATTATACATAGTATGCTGTGAAAGATGTTTGAAAGAAAGTTAGGGCGTGTCTTTGCATATATTACGCACAAAAACGTTTCGGCGATCCAAGGAACGATTGTGGAGAGGAGGTCCTTACTGAATTTTCTTCCCAAAAGTCGTGTGTTTCCCCTTCCAAAATCTCGTGTGTGTATGCTTTGGCTGCTGATGGAGAGTTCTAAGTGTTTAGGGGACGAGGGACGTGTGATTTTGATGGGTTTTGGGGAGGGTTTTGGTTTTTTATTTTAATTAAAACTCAAGTGCAAGGCTAGACCCATTAATCAAGATACATTAGGCCCATTAAGCCCTTTAGTATGTTTCTCAAGTGTACTTCTTTTGCATTTGTACTGCTTTTTTGACATTTGCTTGGTCTTAAGTAAAATTTTACTGTCAACAGAATTTCACTATTACAAATCTCATCTAATACAATTTACAAATAAATTAAGAAGACAATAAGATGCTTTTAACACAACAATTTTCTTATCCAAGATTCTGCAGTAGCTCATAAACCAAACATGATAATAGACCACAAATGCATTCAAGAAACAAAGCATACACAAAATCAAACTAATAAAACTAGATGTATATGAGATTCAACACCGAGATATTCAACACACTGGCGATAGTAATTACAAATCAGGGTGGGAAGCCTGAAGAAGCCCATCACGAATCTGAGTTGCCACATCACGAACCGCACCTGGTCCATGAGGAATAAATACAGCTGAAGACTTAGATGTAGCCCCGATTTCCTTCATCGTATCAAAGTACTGAGTAACAAGAACCATATCCATTACATCTTTCGCAGTTGTCCCAGGAACATTAACCGAGAAACCAAGCACACTATCTCTTAATCCGTCCACAATTGCCTGACGCTGCCGTGCGATACCCATACCAGAGAGATACTTAGCCTCAGCTTCACCTTCGGCTCTCTTGATTTGCAGAATCTTTTCAGCCTCGGCTTTTTCATTAGCAGCAACTCTCATCCTAGCAGCTGTTAAATTGAAAATGGGTCGAGAATTAAATGAGTAACATGGATGACCCAAAAAAAAGTGGGATGACGAGTATTTGAAAAGGCTTGGATCGAATTTGGTCTTGCAGAATATTTTATATTTTTACCTGCATTGATTTCATTCATAGCTCTCTTAACATGTTCGTCTGGTTCAATATCGACAATTAGCGTCTGAACAATTTCATACCCATAAGCAGACATTGCCTGCAAACGAACAACCATCACAAAACCAATGCCAAATGGTGAAGAATAAGATCCGAGTCTGACCACGTGATCAGTTATCATTGTTGAATACTTTACCTTTTCGAGTTCATTTTCAACAGCCTTTGCAATTTCATTTTTCTGCTCAAATGTGTCATCAAGATTGAGTTTTGGAACGCTTGCTCTTATCACTGAATGATCAGATGACAAAAATGTTTTAGGTCCAATGATGTTGTACTTTAGGTTCAAAATAAATAAATATCTACATTATGACAGCGACTACTGAGTATGAGGTCAAGAATGCACCATCAAACACATAGGCCTGAATTTGACTTCTTGTGTTGCTGAGCTTGTAGAAAGCGTCATTCGCCTTATCTGCAAGGGCACGGTACTGTATTGATGCCACGACGTTGACAAATACATTATCCTGAATGACAATCAGCAAAAATTCAATATGTAAACTACATACCAACTGAAGCATGTCAAAGATTTAAAAACAAATATTCACGTATCATGAAATTAACATTGTTGGGGTTGTGAACTAGTTTTGAAGCATATGGTTTTGTACTATGATCAAGGTTATCAGACCTTTGTCTTGGTCTCACACTTGACATCTAATTGTTGCAGCCGGAGGGTGAGGTGACCGGCCAATCTGCTTCCAAGAAACCAAGGCACGCAGTGGCAGCCTGGCTGAAGGACATCATCGAATTTTCCAAATGTTTCCCTAATAGCAACCGTCGATTGGTCAACTTGAACACAACAGAACAAATTTCCCATGTCCTGCAAGATTAGAGTGAATAGGTGACAATAGCCTATATCCAGAGGGAAAAAATGACCAACAATTTGCCAGTCGAGCGGTATTTGTTCTTGAAAATACGTCAGCAAAATTAGTTGGTAAACTAGTTGAAATTCAACCTTGAATATCATGACCGACTCTTGGCAAAAAGATAACTTTCATATCATACTTCATAATATACGGTAATAAGAACAGACACAACATGTCAACATAAGGGTCGATTGGAAAAGCAATTTCATCAATCATGATGCCATCCATCTTGTTTTCAAAATTCAAAACACTTGCAAACCCCAGAGCATGGAGCCATGGAGGGGATGTAAAGCCGCTCTCTGGGGTGAAAAACAAATGATTAAAGTTTATTTTTAGTTAGTATTAAGATAAGATTTCGATCTGAAATAGACGGAAATCTCTGAGTCCACTCATCTAAGAGTCTGAACCATGATGCCCACCCTGTTTTCCAGGAGGCGCCATAAAGAATGATGGACTATGATCTGAATATCTAAATATAATTTCATCTCCTTTAATGCAATACAAATTTTACTAACTATTAAATAACAATAGAAAATTCTCATCGATCAATATGCAAATTATATGTTATCCAGCATTCTTAAAGTTTTTATTTCCACACTAAGATCTGATTAAAAAAAACACTTCTTCTTCGATGGGTGTCACACCAGGCTCAAGGGCCGAGCCTAGCTGCACTCATTATGGATTTTCATCACCATGGACGCCAGGATATTTTTTGGGGGATTAACCCATTAAGAGTGGACGAACAAAAATTAATTAAATCCCTCTATTCCCGCACGAAATTCCAGGTCTCGAGAAAACCCATCAGTAAAAATATAAATTTTACAACGTAAAAAGCATTCAAACAAGAAATTGAGCTCCCGTAATAGCCCAAACGTCAAAAATCCAATTTTCAACAGATTTTCAGAATCCGAAGCAAACCCACAAATATTTCAAAGGGATTCAGACAAGAATATATATCCATCATACACTAAGAGAACTATGAGCGGCCGCAAAACCAAAATAAAAAGTAAAAGAGAAGGGGATCAGTTACAGCTTGTCACCTGAAAATGAATAGCTCGAAACGAAGACTTGCAAATCGTGAGCTAGAATGGGTGTAAGAGCTTTCCGAAAATCTGTTATTTATGCAGGGTAGCTGACCATGGGAATAGATGCACTAATAGTTATTTACCTTTTAAACCCCGAGAAAAATAGATGCACTAATAGTTATTTACCTTTTAAACCCCAAGAAAAAAAATTTATTTTAGTTGGTGTAATTAATTTAATATTTCATATGTCCTTTTATTATTAACAATAAAATATAATTGAAATCTATATATTTCAAATCCATTCTTCCAAATACAACTTTAAATAATTTTTTTAATATTAATCAATAATTAAGTATTTTAAAAAATTAATTACGTTAAAAATATGTGCACGTGAATTATCGTTTGCGTGGATAATTTTAAATTTATATTATTGTAGCATATAATAGTTATAATAACTTTTTACCATTAAAATGCGCTTTCACGTGATTAATCAATGTTAAAATCGTTTGATTCTAATTAATTAATTATCTAAAAAGGTATTGCAATGAAAAATAACAATTCCATATATGCATCAATAAAAAATATAAAAACATAAGTAAATAAAATTGTAAGAAAATTTTAATATAATATTGTAAGAAATTTTGATATAATAATTAATATTACCGATTACATGTATCAACTTAATATGATCAATATATGATCAATACATGATTAAAGTTGTGAAATTTAGTAATATTTAAACTTCTATAACATATTAATAAAAAATATAAAAATACTTTTTTTACTCAATATAATTCTAGATTTAAAAAACTATAAACAAACTCATAATTATCTACATACGTTACTAGATTTATTAATTAAACCCGAATAATTTTACTCATGATTAAAGGCAATATTCAAAACTAAAATTTTCAAATATTAATGGATATAGGACAACAAAATTATTAAAAAAATTACGAATATACGACTAAATTTACGGGTTGAAAATATATAAATCGGACAAAAGCAAAAACAATATAATGATAATAATAATTTAAGGTAATTTATGTGGTAAAATGTCCCCACGCGCTTTGTGACCTGGACCTGGTATGTTATCTTCGGTCTTCCTAAGAATTATCGTTCTAACGTAATCATTCGTGATTTGCCACGAAATTTAATCGATTAAATGTAGATAATGATGGGTTTTGATTTTATTAATTAATAATTTTATTGACCTATTTAATTTAATCGAAATTTAAGTGTAGATAAATTTAACCGATTAAATGTAGATAAATTTAAGGCAAAAACTTGTGTGAGACGGTCTCACGAGTATTATTTGTGAGACGGATCTCTTATTTGGGTCACCCATGAAAAAGTATCACTTTTTATGCTAAGAGTATTACTTTTTATTTTGAATATGGGTAGGGTTGACCCGTCTCACAGATTATAATTCGTGAGACGGTCTCACATGAAACTCACTCTAAATTTAATCGAAATTTAATCGATTAAATGTAGATTAATGATCGGCTGTAATATTCGATTTGGACGTTGGTTTACTCTTCCAATGGTGGTTGATAACAAAGTTGCTTTGTCATTTGTTGTTGATGTTTTTTTCCTGCGCGTAAAATATTTACATAATCAATGCGGCGTGTATTACATATATTTAAATCTTCGACCATTTGACAGATCGATTTTGTGAGACGAGTCTCCCATCGAACACAACCATTAAATAATATTAATTTTTATGTTAAAAATATTATTTTTTATTTCAAATATAAATTGAATCGATCATGTACATTAGATCGTCATTGATAAAAACCTATTATAAGATTTTCGTAGGTGTTTCTTGGCCCAGTAGCACCATGAATCCCGAAAATGGGACAGGTTATGAGTTTGAGACCATATAAACCTCATATGCTCTTGTCAATGTATGGATTAGTCAACGCTAGGAAAAAGACATGCAAATTAAATTAGGAAGGTGTGGATCACATTCGAGATGTTTTTGTGTTTGCCATACATACGTAGAGTGGGTCTCATGTGAGACCGTCTCGCACAAGTTTTTGTCATATACGTATTACAAATTCATTCACATATTTATGATATTATTATTAAATTGTCTGAAGTTCGGTTCGATTAACTTTAAAAAATTCGATTAATCCACTGGTTAACGAATTAAAATTAATTGATAATCAAAAAGTCATGCACAATTTGTGCAAGATCGAAACCCCCTCTAAAACTCTTCCTATAGTGATTTGTGATATGTTTTAGTTTTTACATATATATCTTTATTTGTGAAACAAGTCAGTCATTATCATATTTACAATAGAAAGTAATTTTTTTTTTTTTTGCATTAAAAGTAATATTTTCTACGAGTAAACCAAATAGAATTGAATCATAATAATTGAATATTAAATAAAATAAGATTGTGTCACAAAATATAGGAATTTAGATTTCTAAAGTCACGAAAAAGCATGGTCCACTCTTGAGGAATAATCTTATAATATGCTTCGATGAACTATCATTATTATATTTATATATCTATTCGAGATAGAAATATATAGTCAGTAGTAACGATTCAACTCAAATTTTTTAAATCATACAACAATTCAAACGTCACATTTCGATTGTTCTACTCAACAAAAACAATTATTGCTCTCAAAAAATTCACGAATAAGACTTTTTTGAAAAAAAGACCAGTTGTAATCGCTAGGAGGCCTAATTAACAAACTATCAAGTTTTCAAGGGCAACCCCAATAAATTAACTCTAAGCAAATTCTATTTGACGCACTCTCTTAGTTTAGAGTAAGTCTCATGTGAGATCGTCTCACGGGTCATAATCCGTGAGACGGGTCAACCCTACCCATATTCACAATAAAAAGTAATACTCTTAGCATAAAAAGTAATACTTTTTCATGGGTGACTCAAATAAGAGATCCGTCTCACAAATATGACCCGTAAAACCGTCTCACACAAGTTTTTGCCCTTAGTTTATATATATATATATATATATATATATATATATATATATATATATATATATATAATGGTTGGATTTCTGAATTTCGAGTTTTGAAATATTCGAGTTTTGAAATATTAAATCTTATTGTTTGAAATATTAAATCTTATTGTTATATAACAATTTTGAAATATTAAATCTTATTGTTTGAAATATTAAATCTATAAGAAATATTAAATCTTATTGTTATATAACAATAAGATTTAATATTTCAAAACTCGAAATTCAGAAATCCAACCAGTAAGATTAGAGTCCAGCTTTATAAGTTATTGCAAGGAAATAACGATGGGACGTTGGAGTTGCGGTTCATCCAATGACAACGATCTTCGCTTTCTTGATCTCCACGATGCATGCATTTGTTAATTTAAAAATTATTCTTTCACAATGAAATAGTAAAATGGAGATAAAGAAGCATCTAATTTAGAATATTATAATTTTGTCTGATTTTTTTTAGTTATTTTTTCCTAAAAAAATATGAGAAATTTCATGTTTTTTAATTCGTAATAAAAATATTTTTATAAAAAAACTAAACACGACTGCTTCTATTATATTTTAAAAATATATAATATACAAAAATAATTATTTTTTTATAAAAAATTAATAACATCATTTAAATCAGCTGATCATCTCGTTACGTCTGACAATTTCTCAAATTTATCTGACAATGTGTGAAGTCTATCAGATGATCAACTGATCATCTCAGATAAAAAAATGCACAGCACTATATGCTGTGTTTTCAGCCACAACAGATGATCCAAATCCTATAACCACTGGTAAATACCTAGTTTTAATTTACGTGTATCTAATGTCGCGTGTGTTGAAAATATATTTTTTATAATTGTATTAAAAAAAATCATACAAACTCATATTGTACAATTTTATGTGGTAAATTTTCAACAAGATCTGATTAATGAAAAATTATTATTTTTATGTTAAAATCAAATGAAAAATTTTCATTTTAAATATATATCGGATTGACCAGTCTCACGGAAAAAAAAGAATTTTAAAAACGTCTTACAAGGTTCAATTCAAAAAAAAAAAAAAATATTTATGATTCTTGATTGATTCTATTTTATGCAGTCTATATTATTAAATTTAAAATTTAATATTGGCCTCGGTATCATGGTCCATCATTTTTTTCAATGTCAAATTTTTATTTGATTTAAACATTGATTATCCAAAAGAAAATTTATATCATCATAATTTTTTTAGTACAATGTCATTAAAAAACCCTATATCATATAAAACTTATTTTGATTACTTTTAAATCTCTTTTTTTTTTTTTTGTGTACATGCATAGTATAAACTACTTTCACATTATGTAAAAATATATTTCTAAGTTGTCAAATTTCTAACTTTGAAATTAGTTCTATTGATATGAATATGATATAATATCTAAATTATGTTATTTCTAACAAATGTGAGAAAATGGACAATGAGGTGAATGTGAGTTATTTTTTTCAAAAAAAAAAAAGAAAGAAAAGAAAATAGCAATCATTGCCTACTCTTGCATATCAAAGCAAATAAATCCTCCACTTTATATTTTTTATTCTATACGATATTTTCATTAAAAATTAGTCTTTTAAAAATTTAAAATACAAATTATATTCATTGTAATAATATAATATTCTTATAGGCAATAATACTAAAAAAAATTACCTATGAATAATGACCATTAAATATCTTAATATAGAGACTGATCAATTATGTTTTAGATTTGATCTTAAAATGTGAACACCAATATTGTCAAGAAATTCCTACTAGATGTTTTAATAATTGGGCCCGGGGAATAACGATATGCTCCACTTAACTTTATTTGTACAATCTTATCCAACCGGGTGAACCTATTGTCAAAGTTGACCAAAGCTTTTGGCAAATTCAACGAGTCAATTATATAAATTAAATATGTCCATATTGTTATTTCCTAGTTATAGTACCTTTGATTATATACATATATGATGAATATACATATTTTTTTTAATGATGGAACTCATAGCGGCTATTTTTTGACCTCGAAGTTAACGCAGTAATCTACAAATTATATTAATTAAAAAAATATTATTGAGTAAATTATGTACGATACGATCGTCCAAAAAAATCTTAAGAAAACGTACTTTAATGAGTCGTTCACATATGCTTTAAGGTGCCACTAACGTGGGAGCCACCCTTGAGGTTGCCCGACCCCTCAACTTCGAGGGTTTTAGCTTTTAGACTTTAAATTTTTAGGAATCTTGGTACATTTTTAACTTCTTGGCACCCTGAAAGATAAAAGAAAAAGGACAAAACCTGATTGATAGAGATAAAAATAAAATGCATATATTCATATTTCTGTGTTAGAGAACACTATAAATATGACAATTTATAGATGCGTTAAAAAAATGTTCTAGAAAATTAATGAATTGTTCGCAACATTTATTAGAATATATAAAATAAATTTGGTGCATATATATTATATTTTGAGACGATCTCGATCATGAATCTTTATTTGTGAGCGAGTCAACTATATTTATATTTAAAATATATTGGGTCTTGCGCTTATCTCACCTTAGGATAAGATTTGTTGGCCTAAGTTTAGGCCCTGATAGATAGAAAGAATATGAATGGGCCGGAAGGAAAAGGCCCATCAAAATACTTGTAAAAATGAGCGGTTTGTCATAATTCCGCTAAAAGGGTCAAATTAAGATCAGGTCCTCCTAAATTTAAAAACCTTGACATTACCAGACTACCACCTCTGCCATTATGCCGACTGACACTATAGATATAAACGAATCGAATCGATTCACGAGTTATTCGAATAATATTTTATTAGTATTTGAACTTTTTTCGAGCTGAACTCGAGTCCAAGTTATTTTGTTCGATAATTTACGAGCTGCTCACGAGCTTTAGTATTTTGTCAATATAATATAATTATATATTAAATAAATAAATTTGAACTTATTTTCGAATAATAATTTAAATAGTTCACGAGCATGTTTGGTTTTTTCGACCAGAACTCGAAGTCGAGCTTTAATTTGAACAAATGTCGAGCCAAAATTTTTAAAATTTTCAAACTTCGAATCAAGCCCGAGCTCGAATATAACTAATTCTAGCTGAATTCAAACATTCAATTTTTCGACATATTCGACTCAATTCGATTCATTGGCAAACCTAATGACCACCAATCGTACCACCACGACTATCAATACTATCCCGATTAGCACACTATTATCATCATTACTATTATAATTACTACCACCATTATAACTATTATTATCATCACGACCATCATTGTCACCATTGTGCTATAACAAAGATCGATGTGAGTTGACTCGACTCGTTTTGATATATCTAATTTATTCTATCATCATCGCAGATTTACTATCGTCATTGTGAATTTAAATCAGTATTACTATTATTGCCATAACTGTCAATACTACTGGTGTTTACCAAATTTGGAATCGGGTAATGTCGCTGGTGTTTTGTTAATCATCCCCACTCGGGAAGAGATACATTGGACCTGGCTTCTTGGTCCTTTCTCGATGCAACACTTTAACCAACATGTCCACTAGCAATGTGTGCATGAACAATAAAAGAACACTTCGTTCCATTTATTTATTCACTTCATTTGTCGGAATAAAAATGCATATTATACATTACAAAAACTTATGTGAGACGATCTTATGGGTCTTATTTTGTGAGATATATCTCGTATTTGGGTCATCCATGAAAAAATATTACTCTTTATGCTTAGAGTATTACTTTTTATTGTGAATATCGGTAGAGTTGACCCGTCTCACAGATAAAGATTTGTGAGACTGTCTCACAAAAACCTACTCATTGTACATTGCGTTAACAATTAAATGTAGTATATTGATTTATTTTATCTCCATATTTATCACAACAGGAGCAATTTTTTTTCAAGACAATGAAACTTGGAACTACTAGATAAATTTCGGGTTAACGTTCAGATAAATCAAACAATGTTTGACGAGCGTACTCGAAAACTATTAATAAAAAATCAAATTTATAATCATTGATCAAACATTTATATATTCGATGAATATGACATGTCACAGGTCGACATGGTCTCATCTAATTGACAGATGATGGCAAGGAATAACAATTGCAGTGTGTCAAACAAAAGTATTATTAAAAATAACGATAGGGTTTCATTTTGAAGAAAACGAAGGGGTAAATATTATCAATCAATTTATTTTATTATATATATATATATAAATAGCTAAATTGGTCTCTTTGTAATTCGAAGGGCCGACCAAAAAATATTGTCCACGACGATTGGTTAAATAAGCCAACTATCGACAAAATAAATAATTTGCTACGATTTGCATGATTATAAAAAATACAAAATGGTGGAGCAATACGTGGATCCACCAGTTGTATAAATTATAATTAAAAATAAATAAATTCCCATGCTATAATTCATATATTATTTTCGATTAATTATTACAGCAGAACTTATAAAACATTGTTAGTCAAATGATGCTCGTGTATTTTGGGATTATGTGTTTAAAATTAAGATTTCAGTTATCCAATCTATTATAAATTTTTTTATATACATAATTAAAATTTTCTTTCTTTTTTTTTCCTTGTTAGCAACTAGGTTTTATCTTATACTACATCGCGGATAATAAGAGGAAGAGTAGATCTCTTGTGAGACGGTCTCCTGAATCTTTATATGTGAGACGGGTCAATCCTACCGATAATCAGAATAAAAAAATAATATTCTTAGCATAAAAAGTAATATTTGTTCATGGATAACTCAAATAAAATATCTGTATCATAAAATACGACCCGTAAGACCGTCACACACAAATACAACCTAATAATCTATAACTTTAAATATTTTATATGATTTAAGTAAAAAATTGAATAAAATAAAAATATATAATTTAAACAAGAATATATATATATATATATATATAGTTTTGATATCCTGCATACCTACCGTGCACACATTTGTGAGCACCAATGATGTGTCACTCACCCATTGGATGTGATGAAATATAGAAAAATTATGCATCCAATGGGTGAGTGACACCTCATTGGTGCTCACAAAGGTGTGCACGGTAGGTGTGCAGGATATCAAAATTATATATATATATATATATATATATATATATATATATATATATATATATAATATTTAGAAATGAATATCATGATTTGACTCATGATCAAACTGGCTTCGTCTGTTCTCCTCCCATAATGGTAGCGAGAATAGATTCAAAGAACCGGAGAAATCGATCTCCTTATTTATAGCTGCCATCGAATGTGGCTAACGCTTCTCTCTCCATTCTTCACGAAGAACAACACATACTATTTGTTCCTTAATTTCTTCGACAATAGAGCAGTAGAGAGATGAAAGAAATGATGGGAGTGATGAACAGAAGGTGTTCTCACACTTCTCACATCACAGCGATCATTATCACCAGCTTTTTTCGTCACAAAATCTGCATATCCTGATAGTTTGGCCAATCCTCAAGCCTACCGCCGGTAAAGGGCCTGCGATTTTTTTCTTCTCACGGTAAACTAAAGTAAAGTAAAATCAGCGGTGCCGATTGCCAAAAGTGGCAGATTCTTGAAAATTTCATTGTTGTTCTGTACTGCTGCCAGCTGTTCTCTGTAAAAATAAATAAATCTACATATATAGAAATGATGATGCGTGGGGGGATGATCTGTGGTGGTGGTGGTCGTGGCCCTGTTCCGAATCAGAAGCAGAAACTCAAGATTTCTTCTCTTGATCAGCCTTTTGATTCAATCTTCGCGTCAGCTTCGTCAAATCCTTTTACTGGTACGTGTTTACTGATTTTGGTGGTAGAATCTGCGTTGAATTCTGTTGAAGTCGCTTTTCCAAAAGTGGAGCTGATGAATTTTATGTTTTCTTGACAACTTTTACTCGGTGATTGATATGATACGTATTTCTGCAAAGTTGGCGCGGAAGCGATTCTACGCCGTTTTTATTTTATTTTTTGATTTTTTGGTGATAGTTCTTGATTTTTTTTTTTTTTTGGTGTTTCTTATTTGAAGAGTGGCTTTGAGACATGAAGGATCCTATTGCCTCTCCATAAAACGGAGAATTAAATGAAATATTGAACCTTCAAATGGATTGAGTCACCCACTAGTTCCAATTTCTTCTACTTTGAGAGTGGTGTATAAAGATCCTAACGAGCTTCATTTTTCTCCCTTGAGCTTGCTTTGATTTTACTTCATTTTTATTGTTTAGATTGTTTTAGGTGAGATGTGATACAATTTTTTGTCATTTTATTTGAACCAGCAAGTGGTGACTTAACGTATGTTAAGTGACTAAGCTCGCGTAACTCATAATTCACAAAAGAAATAAGCTTGGGTGTGGATCCAAATTTGGGGGACTTTGTCTCCCTATTGGTGAGCTCCTCTATGAAATTTGAGGATAACTTTCTTCGGAGCCTCCGTTTTAGTCACACGCCATAATCATTGTTATTGCTGCTATTTTCTTGATATGAGTCAGTAAGCATTGTATTGCTGATTGAGTTCTGTTTCAGGCTCAGGGGCCATGGTTAATTTTGGAGCTTTTGGTGTAAACATGTCTGGCAACTTGTTTTGTCGATCTTTCGACCAAGAAGAGATAAGTGGAGATGAGTACTTGGATGAGTATCTCAATCATCCCGAGAAGAAGAGGCGTCTTACAGTTGATCAAGTTCAGTTTCTTGAAAAGAGCTTTGAGGCTGAAAATAAACTCGAACCAGATATAAAGAACCAGCTCGCTTTGGAGCTCGGCTTGAAGCCTCGGCAGATTGCAATATGGTTCCAAAACCGCAGGGCTCGGTTGAGGACAAAACAAGTAGAAACTGATTATGAGACGTTATTCGAAAAATATAATTGCCTGAAAACCGATTACGATAACCTTCTCAAGGAGAATGAAAAACTCAATCTACAGGTGACGATGCTCGATCATTTCTAAGTGTTCTTTATTTAAATGAGAAATGGAGAAGCTACATATCTGAACAGTTTATGTTTAGACATTGTTATATTTCATAGCTGCGTGCTCGTGGTGATACTAGTTTGCCGTGCAGTTTATTCACCTTAAAGAAAATCTTAATGCTAAAGAAAAAGAGAAGGAAAACTCGCAATCTTGCGTCGTGAAAGGGTTGCCTGAATCATGGATTGAAAAACCAATTTCTGCTACGGTTTCTAAAGACGAAGGATCCACAGTGTTGGCGGTGGCATGTATGAATGAAGATCAAAGCGAAGCCAGAAGTGATTCAAGTACTGGTACAGATGGCCTACGTTACAACAATGGGACTCGCTCTTTGCTCTTGGAAAAAGTTGATTCTTCTCTAGTTTTTGAACCTGATCAGACGGATTTTTCAAATGAATCTTTGCAACTTGCTTACAACTCTCCAAAGATCGAAGAAGGTTACTGCCACGCCCTCACTGCAAACTCATGGTTTCCGATTGAAGACCATGGTTTTAGTTTCTGGTCATATTGAGTTCCGCCTGTGTGTATATTTATTTTCTTCTTTCACTTCAAGCTTCTTCATGGCAGTATATGAAAGTACATTTGACAATATATGCACTTGTTTCGTTTTCTAGCTATGTTTTAAACAGCTACTACCTTTTTGTACTCTTGTTTTGGCACAATCTTTGTGGATTGGACTTGCTTAGAAACTGATTCTGATGATAAACAAGAGTACTAATTTGTATCGACCATTTCAGTCCTGTGTTGGAATATGGGTATGTTCTTCAAATTCTTTCTCGCGATGAATCTTGTGGAGGAAACGGCGATATACTGCGCCCTACGGCAAACGTTGTGGCGTGCACAAGTATCGAGTTTATATTGCTTGGTAAAGAGAAATGAAATAAATCTGGAGCCAGTATTTACATACATGATATCGGCCAATTTCTTTTACCACTATTAAATATACTGTTTGAAAGACCACCCAAGATCCTATTTCCATTTAAGGCCAAAAGTAAGAACTTCCAGTTGAGGTGCTACTCTAGTTGGAGACTTTAGATGAGCTAAGAACATATAGGGGAAAAGGCACCATCGATTGTGGCCTGTGACTTGGAAAACATAATGCGATCATATACCATAGATTACTAAATACACTTTGGTTACTACTTTTTTTTTAGTTTCTTTTGAGTTTGGTGAAGGGTTTATTACAATTGATGTTCGAACCCAATATTTCATCTAAAACTTGAGATTTTGGTGTCATATGTCACTTTGGTTCTGCTTGACCATATTGAATCTGGTGGCAACTGGCTAATTGCATATTAGGAATTAATTAATGTAGGGTTAATCGATATCCAACTCAAACAGAAACAGTCAATTTATTTGTCGTCCTTATTACCTTTATTTTCCAAATTTCGAAAATACACAACGAATCAGATTCAAATATTTGAACTTACAAATTCTTATCGTGGCTGATTATAAACAAGCTCTTGGAGCCGTCTTAGATATTAATATTTTTCGTATTCAAAAAATCAAACTCAAATCAGTCTAAAATATTTTCATTATAATTCCAACTGAATCTGAACCCAAGTTATTTATTCCATAGCTCACAAAATAATTTTCAAAGGTCAAGAGTTTATGCATGCATATTGTACGCAACCCGAGCATTGAACGTAGCCTCTACGATAAGATCGGAATGGTACAAAGAATATTAGCATGACGACGGGGCGTTAACCTTGTCCCGATCCAACTCATTGAAAGTGCTAACTCAACTTTTGAATATGATGCTTATCTTCATCAGAACAACTTCAATAGAGAATATTCTATGTTATCTACAAATTTGAAGCTACACACTCTGTGCTTAGATACAGTTGGGTAAGCAAACCATTGCCATGTCTTTTGACACTTTAAATTGGATATACATTTTATGAAATGGAAGACGAAGCCTGCACCACTCCAAGAATCAAAATCTGAAATTGTCCTTCAAGTAACATACCATTTCTTGCTGCACCGTAGCACAAAAATGTGATCAGATGGTATTCATTCAGTCACATCTCTGGGGTTTGTAAAGGTATTTTATCTGCTATTCTCATATACAAGTTAAGAATAACATATATCTCTGAATTAAATATAAAACCATTTAAGAAATGCGAGCATTTCGACTGAAATCCCGAGTGGAGATGTCTATTGGCAGGTATGTAACACACAAACACCCTAAGGTTTGGTCCATTGGCAGGAACCCATCAGGTTTATGCAGCGGCGGAACCACCAATGTAAATAATGTATGATTAGGTTCGATAAAAGCTATCGGTCGAAACCACTTTTTCCAAAAACTTGATCCTGGATTGTAATATGCAATACATAGGTGTTGAAGACCGGGAAATCCAGAATTAATATTCAAAATTTACATGTATAAGTTGGTGCACCACCCAAGGCCAACTTAATGAAATGTATGGGGATTGTGTTCCACATTTACCTTTCGGGCTCTGCTATCATGTTGAAACCACTTTCTTCAAAAGTTATGGCACAGACAACAATTTTATACTGACACTAATTAGTTAAGCAAGACAAAAACGTTCAAGCGTTATAGAAGTAAGGAATTCTAAAGAAACTTACAATCAGACACAAGAGGATGCATCCAGTTGCACCAGGGAACAAAGCATACCAAAAGTTCAAATGATGAAGCTTAATGCCATCAATGAAAAGTAATGGCAAGCTTGCAGCTGAAAACCAAAAGAAAAAACTCAGTCTTAGCAGTTCAAGAACTCGTAAATGTAAGAGAAATGTCATCGTTTTTCAGGAAAAAACGTGCTTAGGGGAGTTTATTCATAAAAATATTGCCTGGTGG
The DNA here is from genome assembly GCF_022965805.1 of Primulina eburnea. Lineage (NCBI taxonomy): Eukaryota > Viridiplantae > Streptophyta > Magnoliopsida > Lamiales > Gesneriaceae > Primulina > Primulina eburnea. The sequence continues at coordinate 30,798,998 of NC_133113.1, forward strand.
ATGTATCGCACGAGTGCAAATCATGAAGGCTAAGGCGGCAGCAACAGCAGTGCTCCGAGCTAGCCAACCTGGACCGAAAACCGAGAATGCCAAAACACCTATTGCTGCACAACCAATTTGGGCCACAAATACATTGTATTTCTGCGAAAGGAGGCCAATATTTAATGAAAATAACTACCACGATTAAGGAAACCAGAGTTTTGTAAAGCCAGCGAATTACTAGTTATATAGAGTTTGATGTCAAAATCGTGAGATTCATAAAACCCTTTTGATGACTGTGTAGGTTCCTCTGTTCAGTCCCGGAGTCAGAATTTCACATAGGAAGGGCGAAATTAAAATTCAAAACATTTTAGAGGAGAAAATCATATTTTTATATACACGTGATAAACAGAAATACATAAGCCTATAGGACGAAATTAAAATTCAAAACATTTAGAGGGGAAAATCACATTTTTATGTACACATGATAAACAGAAATACATAAGCCTATAGGAAAGGTTGGGAGGGAAAGGGAGCAATCATCCTTGCCAGCCACCCTTAGTTCTACCGTTATTTGTGTGGCTGTTTTCTTAACCTTTTGGGTATGCAATGTGCAAGGAAAAACCACCCTATCGCAATGGTTGAAATTAAAACCTTAACTGAAGCAATATACGACAACACTCTGAAAGCTACAATACGGAAAAAGGTAAATATGCGTAGTATTGGTATTACCAACAGCATGATTTTTCCACATTCTTTCATTATAACGGTGCCACAAACAAAAAGGGCTTTCAGCCAGAGTTTTAGGCGTTTGAAAAGAAAGAAAAGAAATCAAAAGCTGCATACCCTGGCACCAGGAGAAGAAGGGGTGGCAAAGAGAACCGCACAAACCGCTCCTAGCGGCGCAATTGTGATCGAAAAGCCTTTGGGTGCAAGCATCTGATCCACCTTTCCCAATATAGCCATGGCTGCAAATGCCCCTGTCCAGCATAAACCCCCACCAAATCATAAATTAATAACTTTCAACCACTAGAGCAGCTCAAAAAGCTCGAAATCAGTAGTTCATACTCGCTTAGTAATTGGATAAGAACAAATTTGAAGGCATGACTTTTGTTAACAACAAACTGCACATTTATCAAAGTTTAGACAGTACTCTACCCGGTACAAAATACCTTACAAACTAAACAACTGCTTTTGTTGACAAACCAAGATTTGATTTCGAGAACTGGGATTAACAGCTAATAATTGATAAAATAAAAATGCTTAAAGTGTGGACAGTATATTTTAAGCAAGTCGTATAAATGATCGTTCTTATCAATTAAATTAGCAATTTCCCCCCATCCCAAGGCTCCTTCCATAAACTTTAAATAGAGCTATCTAGCCACAAACAATTTCGTCCCACGTTTATGTATAAGAAAAGAGAGAAAACCCATATTCACACACAATACAGCTAAAAGAAACTTGTAAATAAGCAAGGGAACCCAACTTGTACCTGCAGAAGGCCAAACTATATCACTGAGGGAAGGAGCTTTGGAACTCTTCTCAGGCGTCCAGCCATCCCACATTGGCGCGGACACATTGCTTGACGATGAAGTTACACACAGCCCTCCTCTCTTTAGCCCTTTTGTACTTAGAAAACTATAAAGATTCTTGTCTTCTCTCCCGGCGGTTGAATTACAAGGAAAAAACAATTTGTGGGTTGTTGGCAGAAAAGTTTTTGACAACTGATGATTAATAGGGGCATGACTCGTTTGAATTTGCATACCCATCATCATCGTTTGTTGATTGGTTAAATTTCGAAAAGATTAGATTTTTATTGCAGATTTGTCTTCTTAATGGATATGATATATCTCATTCGGATCACAGCAAAGGGAGACGGGTCTTTTGGAGAGGACGAAAGGGTAATGACCCAACGTATGACCAGCTCAGCTGCCACTGCCAGCGTCCGCAAGTGCAATTTTTTGCCCAAGTTCATCAAAGAAATACAAGAAGAAAAAACTATTTATTTACTAATAATTAATTTTAAATTCCACAGTTATGGCAACTTTTATATTCTTAAATAAGACGACTGATTAGAAAACAATTTTTTTGATAAACCCTAATAAAAAATATTTTTTCGGATACATATATACAGGCGTATTCAATATTTTAAAATCATTTAAGAAATTTTTAACAATATTTTTTGGTGATCAAATATAATATTTATTATCTTAAATTTATTTTATTATACATTTTTTAAAAAAAATGTCCATAAGATGATATTTTTTATATAAAAAAATTCGTGTGTGCGCGAGAAAAATGCGTCCGTGGATAGTTGGAAGGCTCTAAAATTAAGAATTGGTGTATCTTTACGTCGCCTTTCCGATTTCCCGAATTTACCACCAACTTATCAAAATTCATATTATTGTTATTGTTTTAAATTTTTTTAATATAAATTAATTAAATAATAATAAAATATACATATAACTTTTTCCACGTATGGGTAGACAAAACAATGAGCCCAACATTTCTCAACTAAAGAAATACAGAGAGGTGGACAAAAGTCGAAATTCTAGTATCCTATGGAACATTTACATAAGTTGAACAATCATATTCCAAATTCCACACATTTCTAATCAGCATTTTTCAACTAAAGAAATGTCTCAAATTACAAAGGGATATCAGAAACCAAAGAATACATGATCCTACACATTCTACAAACAAAAACAAGATTACACAATCGTCCCGGAAATCTCATTCTGTACTATATATCTTCCACATTAAACAACCACGAACGTCTGAGTAGTCCGAATATTTTCTTGTATCTATACCTTCTCCGAAACTTCGAATGTCAAGAAGTAAGAGATGTTGGATTCAACAAGACCGCCGGGAAGAGAAATTATCGCAGTTTTGAGAGTTTTAAACCACCACAGATTGACCGGTAAGCTCATCACGAAGTTGCAGAGACCCATCTTTCATCAGATTAACACTTAAGCTTTTGAACCTTTCTCTTGAATACTGCCGGGATGCCTTTCTCCAATCCGTTCCAGTTTTCATCATCGCAACAAATTCCTCGTAATTAATTTGACCGTCCTGTGACATACAACAGCTGGTTGTCAACTGAATCCTACGACTATGACAAGATGCCTAGTGCAAATTTTTTCTAATTTTGGTTATTCAGTAAGTATTTTGGAAATAAAATGTAAAAATGGTTTTGACTAAAGAAAAACGGATCATGAACTCAAAGCTTTTTGGTGTAAGGTAATTTGATTGATCAGAGAAAGTATGGTAAGATTCAGTCAAGACTATAACCTTGTCCGTATCAACCTCTCGCATTATGTCATTGAGCACATCAAAATCAGTTTCGCCCGTTTCATCAGCCAACGCATCTCGTAGTTCATCTACTTCAATATAACCACTACCATCTTTATCAAAGAACATAAAAGCTCGGCGGAAATGCTCATCGTTTTCCATCCGCTGTAAGTGAATGGTAACTGCAACAAATTCCCCATAGTCTAAGACTCCATTTCCGTCAACATCAGCCTGCGAAGAAATTCACACAATGATTCTCTTTACGGGAACTTGGGAAAAATTCAAGGTGTGGAGCGAAGGGACCTACCACCAGACAAGCATCTACTAGCCACAGCTAAATACTATTTTTTCTTGGCTGTGCTATGCTTACCGAGAAATACCAAGCAGGCATCTTGATTCTTGTTGAATTACATAGATTCTATTCGATTCAAAGGCAATCCATACATTATTTGATTCAATCGATCATATTTAGCATAGCGGTTATTTAGAGGGGATTTCTCCATCAAAAAATCCAGAGTTATTTGATTACACCAACTTCCAAAAAATTGCTTTATCCACTCTCAAAGAACTTTATTCCGGTATCAACTTATCATTCCAAAAAATACACACGTTCCACAACCACATTTTCAAATTTTAAAACCTATCTATCCATGACATTAAAATGTAAATAAATCAAGTTCATCCTCAAACAACAAATTATCGTGTATCTTCCAACGTTCTCATCAAAGACATTTCAAAAAACTAGACAAAAACAGGTTTCGAAGTATTCGAGTTTGATATAACTGAAGCCAGGCCAAACATCAACAATGCTCTATATCACACCAAGTAAACTTCGAAATTTGAAGCATAAGGATATTTACCACATCCATTAGCAACTTGATCTCAGGCTCAGCAAGCTGAGAGCCCACTTTCCGCAGACCAGCTTTAAGTTCTTCGTATGTAACCCTCCCATCATTGTCAGTATCCATCAATGCAAACATATCCCTCATTACTTCTACTTCCTCCACAGACAAGTGTTCAGCAATAACCTACAAAGTTAATAATTAAGAAATACATAAAAATGAAAGTAAATAATTTGGCAGGCTCTCTAAAAAAAAGATCATCAAACAAAGTGTATCGTGAAATTATGTAGCAAGAACGCCGGTCGTCGTCAATGATTACCAAAAAACATTGTAACCTTTCTTGTTGTAATTAATTCCTCACGAGGAAAATTTATGTTTGAAACACAAAGTGCCAAGTTGCAGAGAGAAATTGAATATATGCTTAACAATTACCCGCAATGCTTTCTTCTTGAATCTATTCATCCCAGAAAACTGCCTAAGCCTCGCCCTCACAACATCTCCCAATGGAACATTTGAAGCCTTTTTCGAATGTTGTATCCAGGGGTGGTCTGAACAAAACAATTAAGGAAACAACTTAAATAAACAAACATGTTTCGAGGAGAAACTCGTGAAGTTAAAACAGCGGGACCAAGTATAGGTGGAAGACACCGTATTCCTCTTCTTATTTAAAATGAGTAGGTTACAATGCTTTTAAATAAAGAAACTAAAAGAGATACGCTACTCTAACCCTAGGAATTCTAGGAATTCAAATACAAAGGATGGATAAAGATAAACTAAGATAAGCAGATAAAAGATCTTATACAACTAACTACAGATTAGAACTAAAGATTAGATAAGATAAGATAGACATTTCAACACTCCCCCTCAAGGTGGGTCGTAGAGATTTATCATTCCCATCTTGGAAGACAATTCAGCAAAGGTGGGGCGGAATAGAGCTTTTGTGAGAATATCAGCTAACTGAAGTTTGGAAGGAACGTAGTTGATAGTAATGACTCCATCTTCAATCTTCTCACTAATGAAGTGACGATCAACTTCAACATGCTTCGTCCTATCATGGTGAACCGGATTCTTTGATATACTGATGGCCGCTTGATTGTCACATAAAACTTCAACTCGAGGATTTTCTTCAACCTTTAATTCTGTTAATAATCTTCTAAGCCACATTCCCTCACATATCCCAAGGGCCAAAGCCCGAAATTCGGCTTCAGCGCTGCTGCGTGCAACAACAGATTGTTTCTTGCTCCTCCACGTCACCAAGTTCCCCCAAACAAATGTACAATACCCTGATGTTGACCGTCGGTCTGTAGGAGATCCAGCCCAATCAGCGTCACTGTATACCTGAGTTCTTCTATCTGTAGTCTTCCGGAATAAGATTCCTTGACCAGAGGACCCTTTGAGGTACCTTAACACCCGGTATGTAGCTGCCATATGCTCCTCGGTCGGGTTGTTCATGAATTGACTGAGAACACTGACCACAAATCCAATGTCAGGTCGGGTATGTGAAAGGTATATTAATTTCCCCACTAACCTTTGATATCTTCCTTTGTCCACTAAGACATGGTCCCCTTTCTCCCAAAATTTGATATTGGGATCCATTGGAGTGTCTGTAGGCTTACACCCTAACATCCCTGTATCTTGTAGAAGATTCAGTAACATATTTACGTTGAGAAATAAATATACCACCAGACGATCGGGCCACTTCCATTCCCAGAAAATATTTGAGATGCCCGAGATCTTTCATCTCAAATTCCTGATTGAGGAGAAGTTTTACATGCTCGATTTCTTCTTTGTGATTCCCTGTGAGTACAATGTCATCCACATAAACAATAAGAATTGCACTTTTTCCGTCTTCAGATTGTTTCACGAACAAGGTATGATCGGTTTGACATTGAGAATAGCCATCGCCCGTCAATACCTTCATGAATCGATAAAACCAAGCTCTAGGGGATTGTTTAAGCCCATACAAGGATTTCCGCAACTTGCACACCTTGGTACTCGGTATTTCGGATTCAAAGCCGGGAGGGATTTTCATGAAGACTTCTTCCTCGAGATCACCATTAAGAAAAGCATTTTTGACATCAAGTTGGAACAATGGCCAGTCGAGATTAACAGCAAGGGACAGAAGAACTCGAATAGTGTTAAGTCGAGCAACAGGGGCAAAGGTTTCTTGGTAGTCAATGCCGTATGATTGAGTATACCCCTTGGCTACAAGTCTAGCTTTTAGTCGTTCTATACTCCCATCAGGCTTATGTTTTACTGTAAAAATCCACTTGCACCCGACTGGTTTCTTACCAGATGGAAGATCAGTGATGATCCATGTATTGTTCCTTTCCAACGCCTTTATTTCATCTAGGACAGCAACTTTCCAATTTGGATCATTTAAGGCAGCTTCGATAGTGGAGGGAATCTGGACCTGATCAAGATTAGAAAGGAAGGCACAATATGTAGGTGAAAACCGTTTAAATGAAATAAAGTTGCCTATCGGATGTTGTGTGCAAGATCGAGTTCCTTTCCGTAGTGCAATAGGTCTTTCATCAAGATTATCATCAAGCTCACTGCTGTTAATCACATGAGTATCAGTAATGGTCAAATCGTGAGAATGAGTACCTGGATTTGCCGTCGAGGAGATGTCATGAACAGCCTGAATTTCTGCGGGAATTGTTATATTCTCTTGATGATATTGCTTTCTACGGGAATATGTATGGATTGGCTCCTGGAGGTTGAGTTTGCTATGATCTGGAGAGGAGTCTATGGGTGTAGTCATGGATCTAAGTGGCTCTATATGAGGGATGGATGGTATTGTGAATTCCAGACTGTTTGGTTCCTTGATGGGTGACTCCCCCTGAAGGGAAGAACCGGGATAGAACGGTTGAGATTCAAAGAACGTGACATCCATAGAATTGTAGTATTGTTTCGTGGTCGGTGAATAGCATTTGTAGCCTTTCTGGTGAGGAGAATAGCCAAGAAAGATGCACTTGACAGCACGTGGTTCGAGTTTGTTGCGGTGATGCGAGGGTATGTGGACAAAGGAAGAACAACCAAACACTTTAAGTGGAAGTTCATGAAGTAAATGAGGAGAAGGATGAGTTTCCAGGAGGGTCTGAATAGGAGTTTTGAATTGTAGTATTCTTGAGGGCATTCTATTTATTAAGTATGTAGCGGTTAATATTGCATCACCCCAATAGTGATGAGGAACGTTTGAGGTAAGGAGTAATGCACGAGCAACCTCAAGGAGATGGCGATTTTTGCGCTCAGAGACTCCGTTTTGTTGAGGGGTATACACACATGAGCTTTGGTGAACAATCCCATGTGATTGCAGATAACTCCCCAACTCAGAGTTGAAATAATCACGGGCCCTATCAGTGCGTAGCACATGAATATGAGAGGAAAATTGGGTCTTGATCATTGAATGAAAGTGTTTAAAGATCTGGGTACTTTCTGATTTATTTTTCATGAGAAAAATCCAAGATAGTCGTGTGTGGTCATCGATGAATGAGATAAACCAGCGAGCCCCATTGAGATTTGGAGTATTAGATGGCCCCCAAATATCACTATGGATCAGGGAAAAAGGTGTAGATGGTTTATAACAGTTTGGTCTAAATGTAGTACGAGTGTGTTTTGAAAATTGACATATATCACAATTAAATGGAATGGAAATTTTATTGCGAAATAAGTCAGGAAACATTTTCTTGAGATACAATGGATTTGGATGACCTAAACGATAGTGCCATAAAACAATGTCCTTGATCTTATTAGAGCTTAAAGCAGAGGCAGAGTGAGGTACTGATTTTGGTGCAGAAGGTAAGTCCAAAGCAACATCTGTCTTGAGAATATATAATCCTGCTAAAAGTTCAGCACTGCCAATCGTCTTCCCCGATGCCACATCCTGGAAAACACACGAATTACCAGAAAACTTAGTCAGGCAGCCAAGCTCATGATTTAATTTGCTAACAGACAGTAAATTACAAGCAAGTTCTGGCACAAACAGGACAGAGTGAAGACAAATATCCCTAGTTAATTGAATGGATCCACAACCAGTCACGGTGGATAGGGAACCATTGGCTATTCGCACTGTGTTAGGGGCATTGCACTGCTGAAAACTATGAAAGTATTTGAGGCATCCAGTCATGTGGTCGGAAGCGCCTGAGTCGATTATCCAATAGGATGACATATCATGCTGTGATGATTTAAATGAAGCAATACCTGAATGAGCCATATTACCGATGTTGCTTGAAGATGGAGTGGGAGTAACGGTGGGCTGTCCAAACAACTTCTGGAGAGCATCGAGTTGTTCCTTTGTGAAGGGTGATTGTTCTGAATTTGGGGAATCAACAGTAGCTGTGTTTGCACGTTTCTCCCTTGCTGGTTTCCAATCGGCAGGCTTCCCATGTATTTTCCAGCAGGTATCTAGTGTATGTGAAGACTTGCGACATTTTGGACACCACTGTCGGTTTTGCTTGTTTTGCACAAAAACAGGAGGATGTGTGATCATACGCATTCCTCCATTAGGGTCATCATTTGGTGAAGGGAGACGATGTTGAGCAGCCAAGGCAGAGGTATCGACGGAGGAGGGTAAATCTGTTGTTAACATAATTTTCCTACGGCTTTCTTCATGGCGAACAACAGAAAATACACCTCGAAGGCTTGGTAAGGGCTTAGTGCCCAGAATTCTCCCCCGTACATCGTCGAGAGATGGGTTAAGGCCTGATAGAAAACTGAATATCCTCCGTTGCTCTACAATCTGCCGAAATTTGTCACCATCCGCTGGGCACTCCCAGTCATAGGTTTCGAAGAGATCTAATTGCTGCAATAGACGAGTAAGAGCATTGAAGAAATCAGTGACAGAGGACTCTCCTTGGCGAAGATCTTGCAGCCGGCATTCGATGGCAAACAGTTCAGAGGTGTTGTCTTTGCTGGAGTAAGTATCCTTTGCGGCCTCCCAAATCTCCTTTGCACTGCGATATAAGAGAAAATTCTCTCCTATCTCGGTTATCATGGAATTGATTAACCATGACATAACCATGCAATTCTCTGAATGCCATGTCCGAGATTTTGGATCCTCAGGAGATGGACAAATTGCTTCACCGGATAGGAAACCATCTTTCCCACGGCCACAGATAAAGAGTTTGACAGATTGGGACCACTGTAGATAATTTTTGCCATTCAAGCGATGACAGGTGATGGGCACTGACGGGAAATCAATTGCCGAGGAGTTGGTTTCTGAAGGAAGGGATACTTTCGGTGTTGCCATGCCGTATTTGGTCATGAATTATCCGCTGGCTCTGAAACCATGAAGTTAAAACAGCGGGACCAAGTATAGGTGGAAGACACCGTATTCCTCTTCTTATTTAAAATGAGTAGGTTACAATGCTTTTAAATAAAGAAACTAAAAGAGATACGCTACTCTAACCCTAGGAATTCTAGGAATTCAAATACAAAGGATGGATAAAGATAAACTAAGATAAGCAGATAAAAGATCTTATACAACTAACTACAGATTAGAACTAAAGATTAGATAAGATAAGATAGACATTTCAACAACTCGCTCTCCATTTGCATGATACCGAAAAGTTTAGCTTCAACATCGAGACACAAAAATTCAAAATATGTCTATCGCCCCATGTGCAACCGAATTGTGTCTCACACAAATCATCTATATTCCAGTTATGCCATTACTACTTCTTAGATTCCAGTCAATAACAGGCCTAATTGCCAGATTCCTAGATGATTCATATCAAATAGAATCATTTGTTATCCCAAGACACGTATATTGGATTGCCCACATTTTTTAAAGCAGCTTACTCCTATCTGCAACTAAAGAAATTCACCGAAAACCAAATAAAATCAGTAAATATACTGACTATAGTTGTTACTTCATGCTGTTCGACCTTTTTTCTCATTCATTTACTGTCAATCAAGAAATAGCACTCCCAGATCAATGCCTGAGCCTGAACCTGAGCCTGAGCCTGAGACATACAAATGAAGGCTATAATCTGACGATTTCTTCACACTTTGTGCATCTTTATTTCAAAGATAAAGAAATCTGGGAGCCGACAGTTGCATGCTCAACACCCCCTCTTGACCCCACCCCAAACAAAAAATAGTAAAATTGTCTTTTCTGGGGGGTATAAAACATTGGTTTCTGAAGTCACAGTGGGTACAGTCTAATTTGAAGTTTAAGTGGGTCAGACCCATCACAGAGAAGCTCCCACAGAACTGGCCATTGCATTCACAAGACAGAGAATTTGTTCATGAGGGATCTTGTAGCCACTGTTGTTATTTGTATTACCACTAATCAAATTAGTCCAATGTTCCACACTCTAAGCCAAAACCATGTTTCAATCCTGACTCCTGCCACTCCTTCCTTGGCATGTAATGTGTAATGCACTGTAATCACATAAAAAAATAGGCAATAAATGACAGAAACAGAGTACAGAACTAACTAACCAAGTACTTGTTGGGCAGTCAGACGTTTTTTAGGATCTGGTTCCAGCATCTGCCTAACAAGGCTTTTGGCACTTTCAGAGACTTGAGGCCACGGTTCCCTTTTAAAATCAATCACTCCTCTTAAAATTGATAGTGCCACACCTTGTTCAGTTTCTGCATCAGATAATGAAGAGCGGATCCATTAATTTAGTGAATGGAGGCGATGAAACTCAGATTCCAAGAGAAAAAAAACACTTGAAACAAACAAACCTGCCCAAAATGGAGGAACGCCACACAACAAAATATAAAGAATCACGCCAGCACTCCAAACATCGACTTCAGGTCCATAACTTCTCTTCAAAACCTCCGGTGCCATATAGTATGGACTTCCCACAATTTCAGAGAATCTTTCACCTGAATTAAAACTTTTTACTTGTTTTTTTAACAGATTCGTACTACAGATACACTACTCTTAAAAACTAAGAGCCTTCTAGTTGAAAAAGCAGGTATTAAAGATTCTTTCAAGAAAACTTCGAAAAGTTCCATCTCAAACCGGTATAAAAATAGTTTCGTCTTAAAATTTTAGGGAAAAATAAAATAAAAACTACAAGAGCAAAAGAAAGCCAGGACTTTTCGATATATTTGGAGAAAAAACACATCAGCAATTAGCATACTCTATCAAGCAGAACATACACAATTCTAATAGTTTCCAGAAAAAGCTAATTCTTACCAGGCTTGAAAAATACAGACAACCCAAAATCAATAGCCTTGAGCGCAGAATTCTCCTTCTTATTCGCAAACAAGAAATTCTCCGGCTTCAAATCCCTATGCATAACACCATTCTGATGACACATCCTCACCACCTCCGCCACCGTCTTAGCAACCCCAGCCGCGGCCCTCTCACTGTAATGCCCACGAGCCACTATTCTATCAAACAACTCCCCACCCTCACACAACTCCATCACTAAATGCACCGCCTCTTCATCCTCGTATGTTGCCCGTAGCTTCACGATGTTCGTATGCTCCGGCAGACTAGACATAATCGCCACCTCACGGCGCACGTCTTCTATGTCCACCGCCGTTCGAAGCTTCTTCTTTGAGATTGACTTGCACGCGAGAGCTTCGCGCGTCTCCCGGTCGGTGCACAGATAGGTGATACCGAACTCTCCACGGCCCAGCTCGCGACCGAGAACATACTTGTCAGATATCTTCGTCTGAGGGATGAAATCTTTGAGTACACGGATCGGAGTCGGGGATTGGGCGTAGGGATTAGGAAAGCGTTCGCGATTCTTTTTCCTGGGTTTTGGAGTTTGAGATTTGGAGGTTTGGGGCGAGTCTCTTTCTGAGGACTTTATGCAGGCGTTGCAGTTTCCCATGGTGAACGGTTAGCATCCAGCAGTAGTTAGATAGGAGAAGAAGCCGTCGTCGTGGCTGTGCTGCCGTCAACGGCGGCGGTTGGTGCTTGTGGAGGAGAATAGCTGCAGTGTCGAACTGTAGCAGCCAGAAGGTGAAGTGGATTGATCGGAGGGAAGGAGAAATTTGGTATTTAAGAAATAAGATTGTTTTAATATATTTTTAAATATATATTTTATTATTTTAATTAAAAAAACATCAAAATTCAGAATGATTGCTTATGATTTTATGCAACCACGTTTGTTCTGATATTGCTTAAAGTTCAAATCACAGAAAAAAAAAATTAAATTCTAAATAATTGATTGTCATGTAAATGGATAAACACACAAAAAAATATTTTTGTGTGTTTTTTAAACTTAGATTATGCGTTAACTTCTGCTTAATTTAATTGAGATCTAAAAGTTGGTCAATTGCTGATTTTTATTTTCAAAAAATGATTATTTATCAAACACGTCTCAGTTTTGATTTTTCAACTTTTCATTTTTTGCTTCAGACCTTATTCATTTTATAATTTTCGTCAATTTTTATAATTTAGAAACTAAATATTTTTACAAAAATACAATATTTTCCAAAACAGGAAGAACAAAAGTGAAATTAAATGGCCGTTGGGTTTCTTTTCTCAAAAAAGAGGGTTCAATTAATTTCCATTTGCGTTTGTCAAAGCTGTCACACTCTCGTTTAATGAAGCTTGGACTTTTGTTCATCCTCATAATTACAAGTACACCCAAAAGATATCCGCTTGTATGTATATATTATTATTATTATTATTATTATTATTCCCTTCGATATTAACAATTTGAAGGCAGTAGGGAAGCATACTTCCAGGAAAAATCTGCAATGTGGGAACAAATGGTCCCAAGGTATAATAATAAGTGGACTCGATATATTTTTATTTTTAAAAAAACATTGGATATGTATTAATTATTTAATAAATTCAAAACTACCAAATTATTTAGCTTCTGACACAGATATGGAATAAAAATTATACATTTTATTAAAGAATTTATATATTATAATAAAGTAAAAACTTGTGTGAGACGGTGAGTATTACTTTTTATGCTAAGAGTATTACTTTTTATTGTTGATATTGGTAGGGTTGATCGTCTCACAGATAAAGATTCTTGAGATATTCTCACAAGAGACATACTCTTGAAAAAACATTTTTCATCTGATCCACCAACAAGTATCAAGTTCAATTATATAAATGGGTGGTTTTCAGATATATATATTTTTGATCTATATATATGCTTGTTATACAGCTACATTTAAAATAAAATAAAATAAAATTTACAAGAAAATGCGAAAAAGACTTCCTTTTATTAACGAATAAAAGAATGAGACACGCAATATTTTTTTTGAGTTGCGAAAGAGTCGAGAAGACTGTTACCATTAAAATTTATACTTAAATACTTTGTTTTAAATTTATAATGTTGATGTGAAATGAACTATAAAATCGAGAAAATGTCAATTTTTTAAAACGTAAAAAAGGGACGTGCATTTGATAAAAGGACAATATTGCTCCATTTGTCGTGCTTTGAGGGAGAATTCATCATTTTCGTCCTTCTGTCTTTCCCAGCTCATTCTCAAGTCTAAAAGCCTTTCTATTTTTTGAGTTGTTCTATTGTGAGATTTCGGGTTTTTATCCGTGATACACGAGTTAATTTTATTTATATTTGTAATAAAAATAATATTTTTGATATAAAAAATAATATTTTCAATTAGTGATCCAAATATAATATTTCACAAAATTGACATTAGATCATTTTACAATAGTTTTTGTGAAGAGATTTAAAGATTAGATGATAACATGTAAATAAATAATATAATATACTTAAAAAAATTATAGTTAATATAGTATTTGATTTATTGATAAATAATAGTTTGTTTGATTTGTTTGATTATATTGGAAATGAAGATGATAAATTATCAATTTGCCATTTTTAATAATTAATAATATTTCTTGTGGAAAGTAATATTATAATTTAAATTCAATTATTTGATTAATGTAAAATATATAATCAATGAATTGATTGACTAAGATTAATAATTAGTATATAGACAAATATATGATTAAATAAACACGAGATATGATATATAAATTATAGAGAAATTACTTCTATGAGACTTAAAACGGTGTCTTTAGGATTAAAGATTTTAACGGAAGATGCTAGTCTCGTGTAACAAACTCGATTATTGATTATGGTAAACACTAGATATGATATATAAATTATCAATAAATTACTTCTATGAGACTTAAAACGGTGTCTTTAGGATTAAAGTTTTTAACGGAAGATGCTAGTCTCGTGTAACAAACTCGATTATTGATTGTGGTCTTGTATTGTTTTATATCCATTCTTGTGGTATGAGTTGCAATATATTTTAAATCATTTCACGATCTGATTGTCATAATTCGACAACTCTTTTAGAGTATATCTCTTGTGAGACAGTCTCACAAATCTTTATCTATGAGACAGGTCAACCATATCGATATTTACAATAAAAAGTAATGCTTTTAACATAAAAACTAATATTTTTTCATGGATAACCGAAATAAGATATCCATATCACAAAATACGACCCGTAAGACAATCTCACCAGAGACGGACCTATGCTTGGTCCGTCCTAGGCTGTAGTCTAGCCCAATTTTTTTTTTTACAATGGGTTATACAGATTCGAGCCAATTCTAATTTTTTTCGGTAAATATATATAGAGATTTAAGCACAATCTAATTTTTTTTAAAGATATCACGGTGTTAATAACTCATAAAAGTTAATATCTAGAATACATAGTTAACTTTCACAGTGAATAAATGTAGATTTTCGATATTTCAAAGGGGGTTTGGTGCAAATAACTCATAAAAGTGATAGATTTATTTTATCAATTCTTTTATTTAATAGAATTTAATTTTGAAAGTACATTTAAAATATATTAAAAATAGTTTTAAAATGTAAATTTTGAATTTAAGTGAAATTTGTCTTCTATTACACGGATTACATATTAATTCAAATAATATATAAATTTTGAAAAAGATATTGATTAAACTTCTTTTTTGAAAATTAACTTATTATATTAAGTTCAAGTCCACCTCAATTTTAATTTCTGAATCCGTCTATGAATCTCACACAAGTTTTTGTCGCTCTTTTCTTATTATTCCCTTATAAGAATATATTTTTTTTATCAAGTGATGAACAAGGGGGAGAAATTAGGACTTGAAACTTTAAAATAACAAATGTGTATATTTTGTGTATGACGTCGTTTTCAGATTAAGACATTGAACACGTTTTTGATTCTTTAATATAAGGTGACTTGTTAACCACATCAACCCAACTTTTCCTTCGACATGCTCAATTATTACCTTGCGGTCAGTTTAAAAAGTAATATATATATATATATATATATATATATATATATATAGAAAACAACCTTATAAAAAAAACGTTAGGCGGGCCACTCACCACTTGCAACTAGGGATGAGCAAGATTTCGATTAAACTAAATTAACTGATCGAACCGAATCAATTCAGAAATTCAGTTTTCAAATTAAAAAAATTCGGTTATATCGGTTAATTCAATTCGGTTACGTTTTTCAAAATTTTGAAATCGTTTAATCGAATTAACCGATGTAATAAATATTATTATTTAATAAATTTTTTATTTATCGATTTTAATAAAAAAATTTAATATTTATTTTAAAATCGATATAATATATATTAATTATGTTCAAACAAAACTTATATATTTGTGATGTGCGTGATTTTATGTTTTTATGCATTTGTGTAAACTATAGTGTTGAAAAAAAATTACGTATATAATTAAAGTTAAATCACGATTTTTTTTAAAACTAATCGGCCAACCGAATTAACCGATTTTAATTCGGTTCGGTTTTCATCGGTTATGAAAATTAATTAGATCGGTTCGGTTATGACTAAATATTTAGATTCGGTTCGATCGGTAACCGACTTGACCGAATGTTCAACCCTGTCTGTAGCCCCGTTTGCTTGGAAAGACATATTCATATATAATATTTTATTTTTATCGTTTTATAAATCGATTTTGAATATTATTTCGAAAAAAAATTATGAATGGAAAATAAATTAAAAAAAGTGGGGTCAAAGTAAAATAAAGTTACAGTGTCTTTTCCACGGTCCAGCTGCAGCCCCGTTTGCTTGGAAACTCAATAGGTCTGTCTACACAAAAGGGAAGAATAAACCACAGCCGCCACTTCAACCCTACTAGCATTCTTTCAAGCAATTTTTCTTATGTTTTTCATCCGCTCCTTGAATATTCTCTGATACTTGATTTTAAGGTACTTTGATATACAACTCAGTTTTGATTCTTGGGTTTACTTCCATTTGACTTGTGAATGTTGTAGGTTTTTTTTTTACTGGCTGATTCGAGCTGTAATGGTTACTTGTTCTTTCTTTGAAGTTGCTTTCTGGTCTTTTATATGGTTCTTGAATGTGGGCTACTGTTGTTTTCATGTTTGCTTTGTCATGAAACAGAGATTTTTGTAAGCCATCGTTTTGGTTCATCCTCCGTTTATGGTTTGTTCAGGAGTGAATGGTGATTTGGGATCACTGTTAGAATCCTTTCTTAGTTGTTTTATAACGTACGTTGCTCTTGATTTTGAGTAAAATTTGGTAAATATTGAATCTTTCCGTCTTTTGTTGCCCTTTACGACACCAATTGCATTTTCATCGAGGGGGAACCAAAATACGTTCGAATCATGGTTTCCTTGAGCAGTTTTCGTCTTTGGAATGCCTTTGAATCTTGCTCAAGAAACTCCTTTACTCGAGTGACGAGTCTATGATAGGCCATGTCCATTTTGTGAAGTTTTAATCTTTGCGAGAGACTCCAAGCTGTCAATTTCAAATATCTTGTTACTTTTGCCTTTCCTTCAGCTACTAAAATAAAATACATTAATGAGTTGCTAATAGGATAACAAAGATATCTGTCTGTGTCCTTTTAAGTAAATAACTGGTGCCTTGTTTATTGTACGTCTTTTGAATGAAACTTGTGTATCCACAGGGTTTCCAAAATCATGGGAATCCTGTGTTTGTGCAACTTAATGATTTGTTGCACGTTATCTAGAGGTGGGCATTACGTCACGCCTTCAATTTTTCATTTATTCTTATGATCTGTCTTTCTTATCACATAAGTGTTGTTGTTATAGATATCTGAGCTATTCTTCCATATAAATACTATGAAACCTGCTGGTATTGTCTTTTGGGTTCCATGCATCTCAGCGATTTTTCATGGGCATTTACAGATTATCCAACTTTTTCTTCGCAGAAGATGCCTCACTTCTGTTGCCTAACCCTCTTGGTTGAACTTTGAGGAGCAATTTTATTGGTCGACCGTGGTAAAATTTGATCTTTGTGTGTCTACCGATAAACTGAATAGGTATCGATACCTGTATTTCAATATGTAAATTGTATCATGTTATTTAGTCTTATCTACTCTGATTGCCATGAGTACATGTCACTCGCTGACTAAGTGGAAAGTTAGCATATTCATTTCTGTTTTTACACTTTGGAATCGAGATTAATTGTTCATTTTAACAACTGAATCTACAGATAATGATACGTGCGAAACAGCTTGGTACACTATCCCAATCTGCCAGATCCCTTTTCTTCAATGGATCACGATGTAGTGCAGGGGATGGAAATTCTTGCACTTGCTCTGATGATGAAATGTGTACTTCTAGAAGACCCACCAGAGCAACCGTGCAACATTCACAAGTTGTATCCCCATTTGTATCAAAATCTTCGTTAGGAGTAGCTTTGCTGACTTCAATTGATTCGAGAAAAGAAGTAAACGTAGTTCCTGAAAATGTCTCTCCCCCACGAGAAATTCCCATCACCCGATCATCGGATAGATCTAACCGTGTGAGTTACGCAGATGGCTGCGAAGAAAAGAATGCGGTTCATTCATCTTCTCCCGTTGCGGATCATTTTATGAAGGCTGGTATTGCAGCAGTCAATCTCTTATCCGACTTCGTAAATTATAAAATTCCCTTGACCAATGGGAGTGCAACTGTCAGCACACCTTGTAACTCTATGGTTGATTGTACCAAGCCAATTTCTAATACAAGATCTGCAAATGTGAAAACCTCTAGAAAAGATAAAGTTTATGGAAATTCGTCATCTCGGCCGGCATCTGGGTCGAACTCTATGAGTACCTCTTATGGAACAAAAGTTGGAGCTGATGAATCAGTTTTAAACAAAGGAGTGAACATTTTGTCGAGCAATGGGTCAGGGAATTTCACGGAAACTGATGGAATATCTTCAGAGACACAGGACAGGAAAAAGTCAGTTCCTCAAAGGTCAAAAGCACATTCAAACCGCTTCATTCCAAACAATAAACAACAAGGGGGCAAGTTTACCAGTAACATGTCTGAAGGGTTCAACAGGACAGTGAGAGAGACTAAAGTAATTGGGGGAGCTCCTGCGGCTAGACAATATTCTAATTCTAGTCACGTGGTTGAAAGTGTGTTGCACATTTTACGACAGTTCAAATGGAGTCTTGCTGCGGAAGAGGCTCTTACAAAGCTTGACTGCTCAATAGATGTCTACCAGGCAAACCAGATTCTCAAGCAGCTTCAAGATTTTAATGTGGCTCTTGGTTTATTCTACTGGTTGAAACGACAACCTGGATTCAAGCATGATGGGCATTCGTACACCACCATGGTCGGCATTCTTGGCCGGTCTAGACAGTTTGGGGCAATAAACAAACTACTTGATCAGATGGTTGGTGATGGATGCCAGCCAAATATCGTTACTTATAATCGTCTTATTCACAGTTATGGCAGGGCGAATTACTTAAAGGAAGCTATGGGCGTTTTTAACCAGATGCAGAACAAGGGGTGCAAACCAGACCGCGTGACATTTTGTACGCTTATTGATATCCATGCAAAAGCGGGGTTTCTTGATGTTGCCATCGACATGTATCAGAGAATGCAAGAAGCAGGACTTTCTCCCGATACTTTCACTTATAGCGTGATCATCAATTGCCTAGGGAAAGCTGGTCACTTGGCAGCAGCACATAAGCTATTTTACGAGATGGTCAATCAAGGTTGTGTGCCGAACTTGGTGACGTTTAACATTATGATTGCATTGCAAGCAAAGGCGAGGAATTACCATGGTGCCCTACAGCTGTATCGGGAGATGCAGAGTGCTGGATTCGAGCCCGACAAAGTGACGTACAGTATAGTTATGGAGGTTCTTGGACACTCTGGCTATCTGGATGAAGCCGAAGCTGTTTTTGTAGAGATGAAAAAAAAGAATTGGGTTCCAGATGAGCCTGTTTACGGTCTTCTTGTTGACTTGTGGGGAAAGGCTAGTAATGTAGAGAAGGCTTGGGAGTGGTATAATGCGATGCTTAATGCAGGTTTACGCCCCAATGTACCAACTTGTAATTCTTTACTTAGTGCTTTCCTCAGAGTACACCGTCTTCACGATGCGTATAACTTACTTCACGGCATGCTTGGTTTTGGCTTAAATCCTTCCTTGCAGACCTACACCTTACTTCTAAGTTGTTGTACAGAAGCACAAACATCATTTGATATGTCGTTTTGTGGTGAGTTAATGACTTTAACCGGCCATCCTGCTCACATGTTCTTGCTCACCATGCCTACTCCTGGACCTGATGGACAGAATGTGCGTGATCACGTGAGCAAGTTTCTTGATAAGATGCATAGTGAAGACCGGGAAAGTAAGCGTGGACTTGTGGATGCGGTGATCGATTTCTTTCACAAGACAGGGCTTAAAGAGGAAGCTGGGTCAGTCTGGGAAGCGGCAGCACAAAAGAATGTCTACCCTGATGCAGTGACAGAGAAAAGTTCCCGATATTGGCTGGTAAACCTGCATGTTATGTCAGAAGGAACGGCAGTGACTGCACTTTCAAGATCACTTGCTTGGTTCCGCACACAATTCCTCGTTTCTGGTATTTGCCCCAGCAGAATTGATATCATAACAGGTTGGGGACGACGAAGCAGGGTGACAGGTGCCTCCATGGTGAGGCAGTCAGTGCAAGAATTGCTGGAAATGTTTCATTTCCCGTTCTTTACAGAGAACGGTAATACCGGGTGCTTTATCGGATGCGGCGACCCTCTCAATCGATGGTTGCTTCAATCTTATGTCGAGCGGATGCATTTATTGTAAGTCTTAACTGAGTTGAATAAATATGTAATCGCCAGTTTTGTTACGAGGAAACTTTGATTTCTTTTGGCGTTATTAGAAGGTTGGTTGCCTTGTGATGGATGTGCTCTATTATTCTAATTTTGGTCGGTGAAGTTGAAATGTATTTATTTGATTTTGTGAAATCGTAGGCATGTCTGTCTCGCAGCCTGACTATTATTTAGTACAATGTAACTGCTTTAATGTTTCAGTTATCTATACTATACTAGCGTAATGCGAATTACATTACGCACATGCGTTACGATTGATGTCGAATAATGATCGAAGACAGATTTTCATTAGTAATTATCGAGACTTCCCTGCATCAATTCACTTCTGACAAGAAAGAAAAGGCATCTATTCTCTATCACTTCCATTCTTCCAAACCATTCAATTTACACCATAAGTTTGCTCCAAGAAATCAATATTTCATTGCTTTGGATTCTTTCATTTCTTGATATGAGAAATGACCTTGAGGAGTGGTAAGGTCCCCAAAAGAGGAGGTGCACCACAGATTGCCTCCTTGCACCGTATTTCCCTGCCGACCGGCCAAAAACTTTTATAAATGCACACAAGCTCTTCGGAATCTATAATATCAAGAAACTACCAGAACCATTGGATCATCACGTATTCATGAGTCAGATAAAATGACTAAAAACAAAAAGAAAAATCTCAACGATCAAATATATATGTTGCTGACATGTGGGCTGTGTATCTGGTAAATGAACCTTTGGTGAAAACAGCACTACTCGATTACCAAGTTCGAGTGGCCGAGGCGGACCTTGAAGCTACTCTGGAACTACTTGCGTATTATAAAGAGCAGGATCAACTTCAGGATATGTAACATGATTCTCATAATACTGATCTACTGCATGCTGATGCGACACTATATCATGTTACAACGCAAGTCTCATATTCTGGTGAAAATCGTTCTGGCGCCGAAGAAATAACGCTGTCAATTCTTCGTGGCTTTGACAAATGAAAAGTAGTGATAGCAATAATTACAATACCAGTTCAACAACAATGCAATCAGAGTCGACTACATCACAGCCTATGGCTATGTCCATTAAGAAAGAAACAACTCAACATTTTGGCGACATACATCATACATCGGCTCCAAAAAAATGTAAGAGTCCAGGTAAAGTGATCAAATCCAAAAATTAGATAGTGTTTGATGCTCAGTACAGTCAATGGCACATCCCAAAAACGTAAAATGATGAAAATGAGAGATCATGTCGCTGAATATGAAATATAATATGCAGCATGGAATCATCAAGTAAAGACTCGAGACAGGCTATTGATCAAATGGTTGAAAAGGAACTCAAGAAAGCTGCAACATGTTTTACCCTTGGTCGTGTCTGACTGATGGAGTAAAGAAACCGACGGAGATCCTCGCATAATGGGTTCGACACTCGTGAACGGACATTTAGTCTTCTTTTCATATGTCGTTTAGGTTCCTATTGTTAGTGTCATAAGGTTACGGGGCTTTTTTAGCAACTCTTCAGTCATTAAGAGATTCCTAGAAGTAAAGACTTGAAGAAGATGATAGGATAGTATGATATATACGAGTTGGTTAGAGTTGAGGGGAAGTTAATTCTCTCTTTCTTGAATAACTTTTTTCTTGAATGTTAAATAGTGGCTTGTGCTAGGATTGTACAGAGACATTTATACTGGGTGAGTCTTTGTTGGAACCAATTTATTTTGAGTAATATCTCTGCTGAGTTGGGGGTACCAATTCACATGGATCTTTTAACTCAGGGCCGAAAGCGTATGAAATTTGCCAGGGTGTTGATTGAGATCGATTTAGATTCCCCTAAGATGCATGCAATTAAAGTTGAACTGCCTACAGGTACAGTGGATATACATTTTGTGTACGAACAAGAGATAAAGTATTGTTCTATGTGTAAAACAGCTGGTCATGTAGTTGATAAATGCCCTATTAAGGATGGTGGGGAGAACATTGCAAGACTCAATGATCAACCAAAAACTTTTGCTAGACAGAGATCCAGGAGTGTGGTATGGAACAGAGCTACATCGCGTGGTAGAGCCCGACTGTCAAGTAAACATAATCATGCTCCACCGAGACAAGTGCATGACATGGCTGCAAATTCAGTGGCTCTCGGAGAACATGATCAGGAAGCTACTGATAAGGTAACTACTGAGGTGATTGAAAATTGTGATGACAGTAAATCCACTACTGTTACTATCACGGATGTGAAGAAATGTACGGATAAAGGAAAAGGTGTGTTAGAAAGTGAGTTCCCATTATTGGGGGAAACATCGAATATACCAGATGTTAATGAAGTCCCGTTCATTGAAGTCACTAGCAAGAAAAATAAAAAGAAAAGCAAAGCAAAGAAGAAACAACCTGTTAGTAAGAAAGGACAGAAGCATGCAAACATTCCAAATTTTTTCGATGATATGGATGGTGACAGCTCCTGTGATACTGAATTGGTAAACTTGAATAGCAAAGACAAAGATAAGAGGTACTTTGGGAATATGAAAAAGGGTGGGCATCCCGTAAATGCCACCAATCTTCAATGATTTTAGCTTGTTGGAATGTTAGAGGTTTGCACAAGCCTCTAAAACAGAGGAGTGTTCAAAACATCATGAACACTCGTAAGATTGATGTTATAGGAATTTTGGAATCCAAATTTGATGAGAAGTCTCTTTCTTCGATGATGAGAATTCGTTTCCCAGGTATGAGAGTTATTCATAATTTCTTACTCAATAATAAAGGGCGTATTTGTGTGTTGTGGAACCCGAATAGAGTTGGTTTAAATGTTATAAGTATGACTGAGCAATCGGTGCATGTCAGCATTGTGTGTTTGAGTTCTAAAATCAATTTCTGTGCTTCCTTTGTTTATGGGTTGCATACGATTGTACAGAGAAGAATGTTATGGGATAATTTGAGGGAGTATGGGGTTACGTGTACACTTCCCTGGATGGTTTTAGGTGATTTTAACACGGTTTTATCACCGGATGAAAAACATGGAGGGGTACCGGTTAAAAACTACGACATAAAAGATTTTGTTGATTGTGTAACAACTTTAGACTTGTTGGATATAAGACAAATTGGTTGTGTTTTTACTTGGAGTAATCATAAGGTGTGTAGTAAACTTGATCGAGTTCTTGTGAATCAAAATTGGCTAGCTTCGAATCTTGATGGCTTTGCTGATTTTGTACCTCCGGGTTGTGTTTCCGATCATACCATTAGTATCGTTTCTTTTGTTGAGCCAAATGTTAAGAAGCAAAAACCATTCAAATTTTTTAACATGTGGGCACTAAGTGACAGCTTCCTTGAGATTGTTGCTAGACACTGGTCGTTTTCAGGGCATGGTACAGCGCAATATAAACTCAAACAGATGCTCAATTTACTGAAGAAACCGCTAACACTACTGAACAAGAAGACTTTTAGCCATATTTCTTACAGGGATACTGCTGCAAAAAACAAACTTCTAAAATTGCAGAATGATATGTTGCGATCGGGGGTGACTCCAACAGATTACAGCGAGATAAAGAGACATACAGAGTTATTGTTAGAAGCTGAAAGATCTTTTATTGCTCAAAAAGCCAAACTCAGCTATTTGCAACAAGGTGACAGGTGCACAAAATTCTTCCATGACTTGATAAAAAGGAATAACAAAAGAAATGCAATTGTGGCGATCAAAAATTCTGCAGGTACTACAATCACAGATCCAAACCATATTGCTGAGTTGTTTGTTGATTATTACAAGAATCTGTTAGGAACACAAGTGGACAGAAATCATGTAGACTGCGAAACTTTAAGTGATGGACCGTGTGTTCAAGTTGATAATTGGGCTGCTTTAACAGCGACGGTGACTAGTGAAGAAATTGAATCTGCATTATTTGATATTGATTACGAAAAAGCACCGGGAGCGGATGGGTATGGTTCATTCTTCTTTAAAAAAGCTTGGGATGTTGTTAAGAATGATGTCATAGCAGCAGTTAAAGAATTCTTCATCAGTGGTAAGCTACTTAAACAATGGAATCATGCTGTAATAGCTCTTATTCCAAAGTCTATCGACTCCTCCTCGGTGACTGATTTTCGGCCTATTTCATGCTGCACTGTGTTCTACAAAATTATCTCCAAGATTCTTTCTAATAGATTGGCCACTGTTGTGGGTTATTTGATTAATGATGCTCAAGCTGCTTTTATTCGAGGGAGATCTATTGTTGATAATATCCACTTAGCTCAAGAATTGTTGAGAAAGTACGCTCGCAAGCGTGGTGCTCCACGATGCATCCTCAAGGTGGACATTCAAAAAGCTTATGATACGGTTGATTGGTCCTTCTTGAAAGAGGTACTGATTTACCTAAATTTTCCAACTGTGTTTACTAATTGGATTATGGAATGTGTCTCCACCACGTCTTACTCTATTGCATTGAATGGATATTTTCATGGGCATTTCAAAAGGCGGAGGGGATTAAGACAAGGTGATCCTCTATAACCTTTTTTATTTACTTTGTGCATGGAAGTACTTTCTCGATCTCTTAAGCGCATGTCCAGGTCACCGTATTATGGGTTCCATCCGAAATGCCTTAATCTTCGTATTACTCATTTGGCATATGCGGATGATTTATTGCTATTATCTCGGGGTGACACTCGTAGTGTGTCGATGGTTATGCACTGCCTAAATTCTTTTGGTGATATGGCGGGCTTGCGTGTCAACTTGTTGAAGTCTAATATTTACATGGCTGGCATTGATGTTCGATTGCAAGATGAGTTATTGCAGATTACAGGTTTCACTCCGGGTACATTGCCGTTTCGCTATTTGGGAATACCACTTGCGGCAAGAAATCTTCGATCTTCAGATTATTCGAAATTGGTGGATGCGATTGCTGCGAAGTTTAGCTGTTGGCCGAGACAATCCAATTCATATGCTGGAAAGATTGAGCTAGTCAGATCTGTGGTACAAGGTATTGAGTGCTTTTGGTTATCTATTTTGCCGATTCCCAATTGTATAGTTGATGCCATTCACTCACTTTGTCGTAAGTTCGTTTGGCCAACGAAGCACCCCCGCATCGCTTGGAACTCTATTTGTAAACCAATTGAGGACGGGGGACTGGGTCTTAAAGATTTAAAATGTTGGAATAAAGCTCTTATTGCAAAGACATTGTGGAAAATACATATGAGGAAAGAGAGCTTGTGGATTAGATGGGTTAATCATGTTTATAGTCACTTTGGGGAGGTTTGGAATTGGGGTTGGCATAAAGATGAATCTCCATTGATTAAACAGATTCTGGCTATCCGTAATGATATTATACAGCGCACGGGATCGGTTGACGCAGCGGCATGCACGCTGAATTCTTGGTTCACTAACAGTTATGGGATTGGAAAAGCGTATGATTTCTTTGCCAAAAATAATGGGAAATGGCCGTGGAAACCTCTTCTTAGTAGATCTTGTCTTCTCCCGAAACATAGATTCACTTTGTGGCTCATGGCACACTCTAAACTACGTACCCGTGACAGATTAGTGTTTGTTGAAGACAAAACTTGCATTTTATGTAAAGTTCAGATTGAAACAGTAGAGCATCTTTTCTTTCAGTGCTCTTTCTCTTGTGATGTTTGGAGAGAAATACGTGCTTGGCTTGGGATGTCAAAGAATATGGGATCACCGACAGCAATTTTGAGAGCTTTTAGGAATCATTATGGTGGCAAGTCGACATTGGATCGTATGAGAATCATGGCCCTAGCTGCTACTGTGTACCACATTTGGAATGCAAGAAATAGGTCAATGTTCGAAAATGAAGACCCGAGACTACAAGATATGGTGAAGCGGATCAAGATTGTTGTTTTGCGTTGTATACCGAACTCTATTGACTTATGTACTGCTTTGATTTGATGTCGTAGGTTGTACTGTGATTTGTTTTAGCCTGGGTATGCCCAGTATATTTGTACTCGAATTTTTACCCATATTTTAATGAATTTATCATTAAAAAAAAAATGGGGTCTATCAATACTTTTTTCATTTATATAAACACACCGAGATTTAGAACTCCCCGATATCATAGACTTACTTTCTCTATATGTTGTTTTACTTCATTTCTTCATAATACATTCCGCATATTTCACTTTAGGGAAAATATTTTTTTTTATCCAATAGCTTTACCATTTTTTGTTTTGGTCCACTAGCTTGTCAATTTTTATTTTATTTTTTTAAATTTTGGTACCTTATCTTTTCATATTCGTTTATTTTGGTGTGGTCGATTTTCAAAAGGAAAACACCGACAAGGTGGTGGATGAAGCTGATGTGGCTAAAAAATTGGACATTTCTTATTTTTTGCCAACTAGGAAACCACTTAATATGGAAAATATTTTTTCTGCTCCAGTAAATGTTTGTCACTTTTTTTTGGTCAATTAAAATTTCAGTTTTTTGTCTTGATACAATAACTTCTGAATTTCGACTATTTTGATTTATCTCTGATGGAAATTTTCATTTTCGCCAAAAATACTAATTAAATGATTGTTAAATAAAATTTTGGTGTCACAATCATTGAATGATTACGGTGGAATGCATAGAACACTACAACAAAAATGATTTCGTAGCACGCACATTGCACATTGTACGCACGCCTCGAAAAATAACATCAATAGCACGCAGCGCACGCCGATGAAATAACATTGACATCACATTGTTCACACATTCATTTATATAATTATGAACACTGTAAAAAACAATATTCGCGTCATGTATTTTACAAACTCTGTCATTTATATAAGGTTATTAACAGCGTTACATGAGCGTACCGTTTTTATATCCGCGGTGTGCTTTTAATGCACGTCATTGTTTCTGTAAGATGCAACAATATTAACAATGCACACATGTGCGCACGCGGTAGAAAGTTTGCTTCTAAAGAAATTGGTTTCCCTCCCAAATCAAGAAATCTACAAATGATCGATAACTTCAGCTTTATCCATCGTCTAAACAACGCTTTCCGACAAAACCAAAATGAATATTTCGGTGCTAGATGAACAAAAAGAGCCAAAATTTAGAAATTATCGTACCAATACAAAAAAAATTGAAAAGTTACTGTGCATAAACCTAAAAAAGAACAAGTTACTGGACAAAACAAAATCTCAAAATCTCAGTTTTTTTAGCCATGACAGCTTCACCTACCGCCTCATCAACTTTTTCTGGCGAGAACTGATGACTCTACGTGAAAATTTATCAAAATAGTCGAATATGAAAAGTAATGTACCAAAATAAAAAATTGATAAATGACTCGTTGGGATCAAAAACAAAAAAAAAACAGTAAATATACTGTACCAAAAAAATATTTTCTCCACTTTATGTGCCTAGTTCATAGGGGCTGCAACACCTATGTTTATCTTTGCGGGGAATGAAACATTTTCCGGAAAGATAAACAAGCATAGCGACATTGATTTCAAATTCTTTCCCAAAAACGCATTTTCACCTTACATGAACATTCTTTTATACAATCATTTTTGTTTCACATTCAAGTTTTCATTATCCCTAATATTATCATATATTGCATCGCAGCCGAATACATTCCATTTTAAACTAACTACATACTAAAACTTCCATCACATTTGGAAGTGAGTCCAGTGACACTAAAAGCAGAATACTTCCTCTCCAACAACATAACGTAGCATTTCTCATGTCTCCAACGGAGTTGCATAATGGAAGGATGACTTCCCGTCAAATTTGAGCATCACAAGCAAAATATCTGAGAACTGGGCATAGAGCAGTTCCAATCGGCTTTTCTTCAGGCCAGATTAAGAAGAAGATGGAGTTAACACAAGAAAATGAGCAGGTATAAGCAAGCTTCAGGACCTATTCATGGCGATGATGCTTCACCAGAAATCAACTTTTGCATGTTATCGGCGGGAAAGGAGGGGAAAACAAAAAAGGATTAATTAGTCAAATTTGACTAGTGACTGAAATAACTCAGTCACCACCAGTGTAAGAGAAGAGAAGAGAAGAGAATAAATAATACATGATTTGCATAAAGCACGGGAACGATCATAATAAAAAAAAAATCAATGTTTCCTAATTCTTCGATATCACTCTCTGACAACTTCAACCGTAATCGTATTCACAATTCAAAATTTGTACATAGACTTCCACTTAATTAGAATCCCAAAATCTCTACAAGAGAATGAACATTATATATTAGCTTAATTTATATTTATCTATTGAAACGTGTAACTGATTCATGCATGGTTCATGAATCTCACGGGACTATTCAACCATGATTTAAAAAATTCCAGACTTGTGAAGGATTTGAATCACACAAGCCTGGTATTAAATGAACCACAATTGGGGCACTTGTGGTAGAGCCAGTGGAAAGCAGCAGATCCTCTTTTATCACAATCATTGCATAATATAACCTGCAAATAGAATGTAACCGTCCATTACTAACGCTGAGATATTCAATCACTTTCACATAAAAGTAAAATAGAATGTAGTCAACCTGTACTTTGCCAGCATACTCCTCGGGGATTTTTTCTTCTGCCAACAAAGCATCTAGCATCCCAAAAAACACCTGAAAAGGGGACAACTGATTTTTTAACCTGAGCAAATGCCAAATTATCGGATATTTTCAACAGGTGAATACAATAGGAGATGATTAATGACATAAACATACAATCTCCTTTTTCACGAGCTCTATAAATGTCCTGTTCAATTCTTTAACGAGTGGCAGGGAAATCTGTTATTCCGTAAAAAAAATCAAATTTAAAGGTGGAAATAAACTGAATATAGCCACTGAGGTTGATATTCAGGGAGAAGGTATTCTCAAGAAAGCCAACAAGATATATTCTATCAACCTCGAACTCAGTTATCAACTTTTTGAACCTCTGTTTTAATTTCTTTGCTTCAGAAACAGTTATAAGGTCCTTGCATAGCTGCGGTATTTATGTCCTGCATCCCCAAATCAGTTCTGAAACTACCATTTCAAATATGGGAAATGCCTCTAAAACGACACCCCCCTTGTCACTTAAAAGATGAGGAGTCCAAAGGCCAACAAGTCATCTTTGAAGATATGAATTAGTACAAGTTACAGCAAAGCGTAAGGTGGGTTTGGTTACAGCAGGACTTTAACCTGCGACAATGAGGTTAAAAGCCCAATGTTGATGGTTTAGTATTACTGACTAGCCACACAAAAATAGTGGTTAGTACAAGCAGTTAACAATGATATCGTTTTGGGTAATGACGAGTCCGCTGTGACTCATTGACTAATATAGTAGGACATTAAAACTGTGATCAAAAGAACAAAAAATAATTTTTAATCGGTCACAGATGAAAAAGTTAATAAAACAAAATATTATATGAAATAAGATGAACTAACCTGCATGTCACCCAGAGACTTACTACAAATCGGACAGATGTATTGAGAACAAGTGTACTCCTGACAATAGGATTAGAGACGTTAAAATACAAAAAAATTTGAGAAGTTCCAAAAGGTTCAAAAGGAGATAAACACCTGAAAGCATGCCGAATGCATCGAATGACCACATGGAAGTGCCTTCACAGGAAGGCACGAAGTAAATATAAATTCATTGCAGATAGGACAGTTCTCTTCAAGGGACTTCTCCCTGCATACGTGTACAAAGAGAGACCTCGACATGCAAGCGTTGCATTTCATGCAATGAAAGTACTCAAATCCCAAGCCTTTCCCTACTCGACACAAGTTACAGTAAGGGCAATGGTATATTTGCCTGTACATAATTATTTTGAAGTCAGAAAATTCAGAAGTTAACGGTTGTCAGGACTACCACTAGATATCAGAATTTTGATCAACCTTGAAAAACATGAGATATTGCTTGTTTTGGCATTTCAAAAGACTAGGAAACTATTAGACTGTGTTCTATGCTTCTTAAATATACTTTCATTATGTATTTGCTCATCACAAAAATAAGATCTTTGCATGTCAAAATTTGACTTCTTTTCAGTGGCGGCAATCGCCAGAATCTTGTGTATGTGATTTCTGCATTTAACAATTCTCCGAGTTTATCTTTAGTTTCAAGTAGTTATTGGTCACATGCCAATATTATGATTGTACTGCAGTTACCCATGAAAATGATAAGAGAGGTTTTCATGGCTCTTTGAATCCAGATAGTAACAGAACCCTTGTGTACCTTCCCCAAAGCCACAAAGTTACGGTACAACTGTTATTTTATAAATTTGGAGGCAACATAGACTCCAATTTGTATGATGCTTCTCTCCACAAATATATTTGCAACTTTTTAATATTTCAAAGGAAAACTGCCTTTCAAGCCTCTACTTGCTCATGGCACAATCAATTGTTAAGTTGTTGAAACAAGATAATGAAAAGCATCAAGTCAAGTATTTCAATGAAAATCAGGTCGACTTCCTTATCTCACCTTTCATCGTCAAACAATTTGCAGATGCTGCAATAAAATCTAGCCATGGAAAAATCAATGCAAGAACTTGTGGTACATTTGGGTCCAATCGGTTGTATTTTCAGGCATTTCATGCACATCATTTCTGTTATAGTCTTCCTGCAGCATGAGAGAACAAAAATGAGCAATGCTGAATCGATGTCAACAAGAAATATACACATTGGATTGCCAACCACTCATGCTAGTCCAACCTGTCAATACAATGATCTGTTATTTCATCATCATCATCATGGCACCGAATGCATGTGTATAGTTTATTGCAGCATGGTGCCAAGATCTTGCAGTTCCTCTTGTAGTGTTCGCAACCGAAAGTGTGTTTTAGAGGATCCCGATAGGATGGACTTAGACCTGGAATTTCTTCCTTATCAATTGGCACAGTATCTTCTCTAGATGTCTTTTGTGTTACGATCCAGCGACTGTATGAAATCAAAAAACGAGTCAAACGTAGGAAAGGGGGGAATTCCTATGACCAATAGTGTGAGAGAATTAAGCAAGTGAATTTATATAATAACTTTCTGTCAACTAGAGGTAGCAGTACTTGCTAGACATAAGCCAGCAGAACCTCCAAAAAAACGTCAAAAACAATATAGTGTATGGTGTCAGTTAGCACGACTTTAGTAACATGTTAAAACTAAAGAATTCGGGGAGAAAGCACATTTTTGTGGCGTCATTACTCAACCTTAATAGGGTATGTTGACACCATAAATATTTATAACCTTGACGCTTAAGACGGTTTACTATGAAGATTCCCAAGGGCTTCACATGACATTTGGACATGAAATGACGCAATTGATTTAATGCTTACCTCATCAGTAAATTCTGAATAACATATGATTTTTTCTGGCAATCCAGATTAGAGTCACGAGATACTCTTCTGATCGTAGCTTCCAGCTCCTCTTGATTCATAACCAGAGGGTGATTTGGATGGCTCAATTCATTAGACTTTTTTACTGGAAGCTTTTTTCCATCACCCTGGAATCTGTCATTTGTTTCATTGCATTTCTTCTGGTCAACCTCGTTCTGAAATTGGATCAAATCTTGAGATCGGTGTCCATCTTGGTCTCCCACTGTTGCTTCATCAACAATGCAAGATCCAGACTGCTCAAAAGTTTCAAAAGAAAATTCTTTTTGTGCCTCTCTGTCATATGTATTCTTTTGACTCAGAGTACCTTCACTCAGAAGATACATTGAAACAACTTCCAGGGGATCAGCGTCCAAAGGAGGAGCAGGTTTTGATACCTTTGTAATCATCGGTAAGCAATATCCTGTCACGCCTTTCCACCATTCACCTAACCATTCAGCAAACTTTGTATTTCTTGTAACCTTGTGCCATAAAGACATCACTGCTTTCTGTTCATCAGAAGTTAAGTATGCCATCAGCCAGGGTATCATTTCCTGTAGCAGTTCTGCCCTCGTTCGTCCAAGCATGTGTCCTACAATCTTTTCTTCTTCGGAAGCAGAGAAGCATCCCCTAAATCTTGAAAAAATTTCAACTTCCTCTCTGTATATATGATCAGATATTACTTTCTGCAGGGATAAGCAACTATCATGGAGCTGTAAGCACAATTGTTGGCACTTCAACAGCGCAGTTTCATTGCTGGCCACATCATGGAGATCAGAGATCTCTTTTAGGATCATGGAAGTTTTCATAAATTGTTTAACTTCCAATTTATGATCGATGCTGTATGAGTGGCTGATATTTTGAAGCGCTTCCTTCAATTCCAGAGCTGGAAAGGCTATCTCATCCTCTGAAATACTATGAATTTGATACATATTGTACAAAAGGTTGAACCGTCTCTCAAAGTCACCAAAAAACCCAAAATCTGTGGCCAGGTTAGATGAAAGGGACACGAGATATTCCAGATCTTTTATGAAAGCTCTATGGATGAGAAATATGTGGTCCATTGGTCTCGACTCAAGAGATAAAAGGAAAGTATGTTCAGATTCTGAAGGACGTGTTTGAACTTGGTGTACTCTTTCAAAAATCCGAGGGAACAATATATGTGAATTTATCGCACAATAATTCGATGCATCATGCATTGCCGTTGCAACAGAGGAAGAAGATGAAGGGTTAACTTCACTTTTCTTCTCCTTTATATCCCAACTTGGATCTGGAAACTTTTCAGAGAATTCAGAACTCTGCCTGATTTGCTCAACCAAGTAATAGCTTCTACCGTTTAACATTTCTTGCAAAGTTTGTCTAAATTTTGCGACAGAGGTCTTCCCAGAAGAACCTACTCGAATCCACTCGTACAGAAGAGAAATAAAAGACTTGCCGATCAAAGGGCATTCAAAAACCATGTTCTCCAAAATTGAGTTGGACTGATTCTCCGAAAAATGAGTAGAGTACCAGCTGACAGTGGACTTTAGCAACCCAAGGGGCATTATGCGTAGGCTTGTGTATAGTAACCACAGTTGCATTTCTCGGGAGCAATTCTTGCTAAGAAATGCAAAAACCTGGAAGAAATTGAAAAATAAAGTCAATGGTGGTAAAATAGACCATTGTTCAACCACTAAGTATCAATAAGATAGGTTAAGGCATCAAGGAAAATAATTTGATTTTTGCTTTATGTGTGTGTATGTAGAGGTGAGCAAGTAGTGTGTTTGAATAACAGAGTTATTCCAATTAAAAAATATGAGTTTGATTTCAATAACTATGAACCATGAAATAAGAATTGGTTTGCAGTATTCAACTCAAGTTGAATTCATGAGATATTGGCATAATATGTGTTATAGCCACAAAGTTTATAGCGACCTCTCACGGAAGAATACCTTCTATACAACCAACCTATATCAAATGAATCGAGGTACCATATAATGTTTGGCATAATTTTTTTTATTTTAGTCTTGATAACAAAGTAAAAATAGATGCTTGTAAAGCTAAATTTGTACACGGAGATATTTCAAAAATATACCATGCTTCAAACTTCAACCCTGGGGCAGTAATTTGTACTGATGAACAACTGAAAGTGCGTCAAATTAAAAAAAATAAAACTAACAATGGGCTCATACTGTAAAAATAAAGTATGATAATACTTAGTACCTTTGATTCAAGAACAAACAGGTTTTTGTTCAACCCCTCAACAAGAGACTCCAATTCTTTGGAAAGCATCTCAATGAAGCTTTCTGGTTGTTCCGAACTTTGAAGTTCGAAAAACAGCAACCTTCTTAGACATTCGATCTGACTTTCTTCAACAAGTCGACTGCAAGGGGGTAGGTTGCTTTTGGCAAGTTCACTAAACAGTGGATAGAAGATTTTGTCCAAAGAATTGCTGCAATCAAACAGAAAACATAAAATATAACTTTTAGATGTGCGCATAGACATAGAAATACAAAAAATGTCTTATGACACAAAGATTTTAAATATTTTTCCAAACATCTCCATGTTAGTAGTGATGAAAATTCCAGAAGCCTTGACGAAACATACAAAAAAGGCTAAGAACTCAAGAAGCTTACCTATAGTAGATCAGTACATCTGCAGAAAATTTTAAATGAACAATGACCAGGGGAAGGGTTGAAAAGGAATCTGAACTTCTTATCAGATGCAATTCTTCAATAATTTGATTGAAGTCTCTTCTCATAGCAGCGTGCCAATGAGAAATACTGTTGATAGGGACCTCAGCTCCACTTGCTTCGATTGAGCATACTTTATCATGTTGCAGAATATGACGAGGATATAGCTCAAGGATATCCTTGGATCTGTATAATTCATTCAAAAATTGATACCCTTTCCCACATATATTGCCGGGATCAGAAGAAGATCTCTCATCATGTTGAAGCCAGGAAACCACCACCTATGGAAGCAACAGTTATTAATGAAAATACCTTGCATCCCTTCAGAAATTTTGCATTGGTTTTACCTCTTGAAGTAGTATTTCTCTAGATATGACAACCTTTATGCAATCCAGGACCTCTAGTTTTTCGTCCGAAGAAAGATGAAATGTCATCCATGGCAAAAACTCCTCCAACAGTATGACAGGAACACTGCACATGTACTGCCAGATAAGCTGAGCCTGTTCTTCAGAGGTGAAATTCTGCATTAACAGGGGAAAAACCTGCGTTCACACGCAAGTAGGTAAGAATGTTGGGCGAGGGGGCGCGCAGTGGCAAAAATTGACATGTGCATGGCCGAAGTTAATTAATAAAGCCAAGACGAATCTAATTTCTTTAAACTGCATTATATATATAAGTATAAATATATAATGTCTTACTTTGAATAATAAATAAAAATTAGTTCCTGGATTTCTTAAGATTGTCTGTAGGGAAGCTATGGTAAATATAAAAAAGGATTTTATCTATAACTTTATCAAAATGGACTGGTTATGTTACTATTCTCAATTATTCTTCATAAACTAGCATATCCTCAAATTCTTCATGAACATATTTTCATTTGGAACAATAAAACATTAAGTTGCCTAGAAATTCATAAATTTCAGGACATGTGTGCACCCGTACTGTAAGAACCGAATTCCCATAGAGTAGGAACCTGTTTCCCAAACAGCAGAATTCATATGCAAGGTTCGTTAATCCAAACAAAATTTCACACAAAAATCAGTAACTAGTGAAGCGAAATATTCTTATAATCACCTGTTGTTCTTCTTTCTCCATGTGATGACAAATCATCGCCTGGACAGTACCCAAGGAAAAAAGAAGCTCTTGAAACATCTGTGAAGTTCCTTCATCTTTTTTTAGGAAGCTATCCAAGAGATGAAAGATAGACCTGAATCCATCATCAATAGATTTATGTTCAAGTGAATATGTTGGCATCACATTCTTTACATGCTGATCTAATGCCAGAAATATAACCTGTCGGAAAATTAAAAAATTACGTTAGGAGTTTAAATTCATTCTAATACTTGTCTGGTTATAAATGAAAACTTGAAGGAAGTACAGGTATAGGAACGTTTTTGAAGTATATTTTTGCCAATAACACCACAATTATTAGAGGCACAAGAAAATAAGAGGCAATTGTGAGGTGTGCGCCTCACTGAATTGAGGTGCACTTAATAATAATATTTTAGAATTTGGTGTCTTAAGAAAAGTGTGTCATATATTATCTGATATTGAGCAACAGTAAAACAATATTAATTGGTCTACAAGCAAATGTGAAAGACTAACATATTAGATTTCACTTAAAATATGCAATCTTTTTATTCAAGATACATACTGAGCCTTAAAGATGTACCAACACAGGGGCCTAATGACTGAGTAACGAGCTGAAGGGCTGGCCCTTGACATGCCCCTGAATAAGGGTTGCATCTTGGGCGTTGATACACCCCATTTAATAACTATGGATTATACTAACTCCCAATAAGATAAGTTGATTAGACGAGAATGTGATTTGTATTTACTAATTAGATAAATTAAATATTGTTTATACATCACTTTCATTTTGATCGTCTCGGTATTGGACTCAAACGTTGTGTAAAAGTTATACGGAACCAAGAGCGATCTAAGAGCCACAGCATTAAAAGGTTAAGGAGTGTTTACAATCAATGAAAAATTGATTACGGTTTTTTGCTTAAAAGAAATAGATTTTGTGTGTTTCTTAAACACATATTATGCGTTAGCTTCTTCTTAATTTAATTGAAATCCAAAATCTTGTGGTATGCTGATTTTGTTCCTACAAAAATAATTTTAACAAGTATTTAGTGTCATAGTTAATTATTTATCAAAAACTATCCACGGGTTTTCAGCTTTTCACTTTTGTTTCTAAAGACTTCAGTTGTGATTTTGCATCACTTCTAAATAATTTTTAAATTTAATCACTTCTTTACAAATTTGTGTTTCCATTCATGACCTGCTTTCAATCGGATTGCAAAGTTAACTATTAGAAATGAATTGATGAGTCCTAAAAATCAGATATAAATAGTAAAAAAAAACAACCGATTTGCTTAGTTAGCTCAACTATATCCAAGTATGTTCCAAGGTCAACTTCTTTGCACCAAAAGAAATCCTTTCGATTTAATTCACATTCATTAAGATGACACTGCTGAAACAGAAATCTATAATTCACAATCACATATTATAATCAGTTAGATAAATAAGTGAGAATTTGGTCCCAAACTGACCTCGTCTTCAGCGGCACAGTGATAATTGTAAACAAGCTTCAAGAATTCCAACCTCCGCGATAAGTCGACAACAATTTCGCGATTACATCCACCATTTTCGGCAGCCTCCGTCGCTCCCCGACGGAGCGAAGACAGCTCCGACCGGAAAGCCTTATGAGAAACGACAAAGAACAGAACAGGTGCATCGACGAGTTTGATTCCCTGGAGCGCCGACGGCAAGCCCACCCAGTCCTCCTCCTTCTCGCGCTCTCCGCCGTCCATTCAATGACGCGCCGCCGCCAACTACCATCAAATTGGGAAACGGAGCAGGGGGAGAAGCTCCAGCATTGGAACACGATCGCCATTTTATGGGGGGTCTTCTCTCTGTTTCTGGGGCCACTTCCAAGTTTCAAACATCAAATATTAATAATTAATTCTGTTTTTAAATAGGTTTAGTCGTACTGTTGGATTGCCATGATACTTGCCACATTTGACTTTGTCCGTCGCGCGGGTAGTTTGTGCTATTGCCAGAGCTTAAATTTCTATTTCCCAAAAATGTCCAAAAACAAATATTAGTAGGTTAATATATTTTTCTTCTGTTTTAAAAAAATCTATGTTAATTTTTTTTTTAATTAAGAAGTCTATGCTTGATTTTAAAAATTACGAGGTTCTAAACATAATTAATTTTTTTAAAAAAATATTATGATTACTTAAATTTTTACTTTTTGTTTGTGACTTTGTCGACGAAAAAAACATAGAATATCATAACCATTATGTCGTTGTAAAAATATACTTTGATCTAAGAGTGAGTCTCATGTGGGACCGTCTCACGGATCTTAATCTGTGAGATGGGTCAATCCTATCGATATTCACAATAAAAAGTAATATTCTTAGAATAAAAAGTAATATTTTTTCATGGATGACCCAAATAAGAGATCCATCTCACAAATACGATCTGTAAGACCGTCTCACACAAGTTTTTGTATTGATTAATTATTCATAAAACGATAGTTTAGATATTTCATAATATCATGTTTGAAAATGTTGTCGCTTTTCAATCACAATAAATCGTTGTAAATGATTTGTTGTCGACGATTTAATGTTTGTAAGTCACATTTAAAAAAAATTAAACATATTTTGAGAGAGTATGTTTCTTATGAGATGGTTTCACAAATCTTTATTTGTGAGACATGTCAACGTAATCGATATTCACAATAAAAATAATACTCTTAGCATAAAAAATAATAATTTTCATGTATGTTCCAAATAAAATATCAATCTCACAAAATACGATCTGTAAGATCATCTCACACAAATTTTTGTTATTTCGACGATAAAATTAACTTGTTACGAGTTTGGAAAATTCGATGTTTATGGGCAACATCGAATGACTCGGGTGTAATGGACCGGACAATGCCAACTTATATTTGACTTCCACGGTGGAGGGGTAATGCCACGTGCAAACTAGATGGTCAGTAGCTTTTCGTGGACCTTTCCACATCCTATTATTTGCTCCATGTGGAAATGTTGACATACTCATATGGAAGAGCGTGCACACGCGCACTCAAATTCATATTTTTTGGAGAACCATATTTTAAATTAAGATAGAGACAATTCTTATGTTTAATTTTATGCAGGCTAGCACGACTCACGTGGGTTCATTCAAATTATATTTTAAAAAAATCAATTTTTTTTTCTCACAATCAACATTATTATGATAGTGTCTTTCTTATGAGATGGTATCGTGAATTTATATATGAAAATCAATATTTTTGGCATAAAAAATAAATTTTTCCATATATTGGTTCGGCAGAAGATTTATCTCATAAAATCAATCATGAAACGATCTCATAAGATTTTTTGTTTTATTGTAATTGAAAATATGACAGAGTACGAATAATATGTGATATGAGCGAGCCTAAACTCTGACCATGAGACAAAAAACATAAAAAGGATGCACCGATTTATTTCAAAATATGTTTATTTATTTTCTGTTTATTTCTTTTAGATATCTTCTTCAGTATAAAATCGTGTGTACCTTCTTTTTTTTTTCGAATTGTTCATATAATTATTATTTCAAATTCAAATCTTTGTCGTCTATCAATTTTTTTTAAAATTATTATGTTGTATAAATTATAATAATTCTATATATGACTAGACAACGTGAACTGAGCCAGAAAAAAGAGGTTGGTATGCAAAAAAATAAAAAAAAAATTGGAGAGCAAAAACAAATATTAAGAGAGAATGTAAAAAGAATATAATTAATTTAAAATCCTGATCAATTAAATATTAAACATAAAATTTTAAATATTAAAAAAATAAAACAGCATTTAGTTTTTAGGCATGAACGATGTGCATGGTTTAGTCCATGTCTTGCCTAGATTTTGTCGTGCGTGATTTTGGGAACCGTCCACTCTTTGCCAATTTCTTGATAAAAGTTTTATATTGTTTTTTTTAAATAAAATATTTATGAAGTTTTGTCTTGTTTTAATAATAATAGTAATCAACCAAGTTTTTTTTTTTTATAAAATATTTATGAATTTATTCATCCGGGCAAGTGCACGATATTGCATTATTTTGTATGGCATCCTAAAATAAAATCATTTGATTAAATATTAAATAATAATGTTTTAATTTGTATGAAATAACTAGAATAAAATCATGCAAGTCAAATATAGAATAATCGCACTCTAATTTGCGTGTCATCAATAGAACATAATAATGGATGTCAAAAATAAAATATATAATATAATAATGTAAGTCAAATGTGAAATAATAATGCTCGAATTTTTTTGTTATATCACTGAAATAAAATCATATCGGTGTGATAATAAAAAAAAATGACTCCGAGGCGATTTTTGTTTAAGATATACTTATTTATTTGGCGATCAATTTCAAAATAAAGTGTTTTTATTTATTTTTAGGACAATGGAATTCGTCGCTGCTATTATTCGGACATATTAGTCTGTAAATCAAGCTACAGTGTTTACATGAGAAAAAAAATATAAACTCATATTGTACTAGAATATTTAAAAAAAAAACATTGTTTAAATTATATATGCATGGTAGTCTCATCGTTGCATATCACTTGGTACATGTTAAAATATTATATTGACAATTTGTGGAATGTGTAAACATTTTAATATCGATTATTATTTTTGAGTGGGTCTCTTGTGAGACGGTCTCACGAATCTCTATCTGTGAGACGGGTCAACCTTACTGATATTTTTAAATATTTTTAACTATTTAAAAATTTATTATTAACATTTGTATGCCTTTAAAAAATAAGATAAATTTTTAACAAATGAAAGTATTTCATGGAAAGTAAAAAATATTTAGTAGCATATATGATCTTAAAACACTTCAAAAAAAATTTGCTCAACTAGCGAAGGAATTCATAAAAACGTCGCTAATTTAAATTTTGTCGATATTTAAAAAAAAACATCGCGTTTAATTATACAGCAATGTCTATGTATAATTTTTGTCGCTAACTTGAAATCTTAAAAAATCGACATGAGTTTGCGACGGTTTTTGTCAGAAATCGTCGTGAAACAACGGACAATAATTAAATAGTTGGTTGGTGATCTAATTCCGTTATTTTTGTTTAATATTATGAATTATGATCTTTATTTAACATTTAAAATAAGAAGGAAATAAATAGTGAAAAATATAATACAGAATAATTTCGTGGTCCAGCCAAAAAATCTACGTTCCATTGGGCTGAATACCAACTGTCTGTATTTTCATACCCAACATTGCCCGAATTTGATTCTACATATAATATCATATGGGCTA
Organism: Primulina eburnea; assembly: GCF_022965805.1. Classification (NCBI taxonomy): domain Eukaryota; kingdom Viridiplantae; phylum Streptophyta; class Magnoliopsida; order Lamiales; family Gesneriaceae; genus Primulina; species Primulina eburnea. The sequence continues at coordinate 30,839,381 of NC_133113.1, forward strand.
AACTAACCTAAATCACTTAGGGAATGTTTGGTTTGGTTGATAAAGTAGGATTGATTAATTTTATCCAGTCCAATCAAACGTTTGGTTCAGTTTTAAATAAACTCACCTTATCCCTCATAGGTATGATTAGGTTATATTAGGTAGGATAAAATAATACCTCCTCACCTTCTAGGATTATTTATCCAACTCTTAATACCTCTTATTTTTCCAATTTTACCATTCTCTTTTATTTAAACTTACCACTACTTCCAGCAACCGACGCCGCCGGCCGACCACCGGTCGACCGCCGGCAGACCGCCGACCGCGGCCGAGCACCGGCCGAACGGCGACGGACTGCCGACCGCCGGCAGAACACCGGCCGATAGCCGGTTAGCGACGGTTTGTAAAATTCCATCGCAAAAAACGACAGTTTTTTAATAAACCGTCGCTAAAATTCAAATTAGCGACGGTTTCTCAATAATCCGTCGCTAATTTTCCTCTCCCCCACCGCCCTTTTCCGGCCGCCGCCGCCACTGTCGCCGTCGCGAAGGGGAAGGGCAATTTCGTCTTCTCATCAAAAAATTCAAAATTATCCTACACTTAAAAATCTTACCAAACATAATATTATTTTACACCATATATTACAATCCTACCACAATCATTTTCTTTATCATTTACGTACTAATAATTAGTTTATCATATCCTTCCAACCAAACGTAGCCTTATGGCGCTGACACAAATCTCCCGTTTCCGTATACAAATCGTGAGAGAAATATTTTATATAGTATGTGTGGGTTTTAAAGATTTTAAAATCAAAAGTTTATGATTTTTCTATATTTATTAGAATTATAAGTAATTAAATAAAAATTTAGAATATCAATAAAAAATACTTTACAAATAAATATACATTACATAAACTTAGCAGATAATATTATTTTAACACAAAACCTCATGTGAGATGATTTTACGTATCAATTTTGTGAGACAAATTTTCAAATCGATTCAAGTAATGGAAAATATTATTTTTTATATTTAAAATATTATTTTATTTTCCAAAAAAATAAATTTGTGAGATCGTAGATAAAGTCATTAAACACGCAACATGAGTTTATTATATATAATATACATAATACATGTAACATATATATTATACACACTTGCACTTGGGGACGTAGATGAACCAAATCATTTGTGAGTTATTCGAATCTCGTTTAGACAAAAGCTCGTTTCAACCCGTTTAACTAGGCTCATTAAGATAAACGAACCAAGAGCAAGTTTTATAATATTCGACTCGTTAGCTCGTGAACATGTTTGTTGGTAAGTTAATGAGTCATCTGTTAGCAAGAAAAATAATAGTTTTGATATTTGATTTATTGATTTTGTACATTATTTATGAAATATATAGAAAAATCTTTTAAATTTATTTATTAGAATAAATGTACAAGTTTTATATATAATCTATTTTTTAATGAATTTAATGAAGATTTAAATTTATAATTTATATTTATTAAGCTCGATAAAAGCTTGAATAAACTCGTGAACTATGAATATATTCATTAAATAATACTTGAGCTCGACTCGATTAAAAATGAGTCAAGCTCAAATATTAAAAAGTTCAAACGACTCAAACATTCAAGTGTACCATACTTTCCTAAATAATGTGGGGAACAAATGTAATAATAATAAGGGCTTTTTAATTCTTCACCGGAAAAAGTTATGTCAATTGAATATGGGTGACTTGTTTAAATTTCTTTTAAAAAATAAATATTTAAACAGTTTTTTTTTTTAAACAAATTAGCATTTTAAATTGAATTTGGATAAAAATTATACATACAACATTATCTAAAATTATTATAATGGTAATAACATAATGATTAGAAAACATCAATAATAATGTCAAAAACATATAACATTAAATTTCTTAACATTTTCTAAATAAATAAGAATGATAATAATATTTTATCATAATAAATATTTTTGAAATATCTTTACAAACAACGATAATAATTTTAAAAAACACATAATGTTTAAAATTGTAAAAAAAATAAAATCAACATAACACATAAATAATATTTTAATATAAATAATAATTTCATCTATAAATTTAATACTTAACATAAATAATTATATAAATATACATATCTTATATTGTCAGTTGAGTCAAAATTTACATGCAAAAAATAAAAAAAAATCAAATTAACTCAAAGTTAGAGTCAAGCGATTAAACAAAATACATAAAAAAAGTTAAGAAAGTTTATGAGTAAGAGACGATAAAGAGAGAAACACGAAACACACTATTCGACTCTTCATATTATATAAGAAAAGCATGCATATGCTTCTGTTATCAATTAAAGAGAGAGCACACGACTTTGCAGCCTTTGACTACCGCGCTATGCTCCATGTTCCTCGGTCGATGAGATACAAGTGTATTTTTTTCAAATTAGAGGAAGTCATGTCGTTTTAACCTGTGTGACTTAAATTTTAAAAAATAAATAATAAAAAGGCATGTTTTGTTTTATTTTTAAAAAAAAATAAAAAAATAATGTCACTCTCAAGGGAATAGCGTGACTTATCATATCATGTCGATTCAATTGACGGGATACGTTAATTTTATAATTCCCCTTAAAATACTGTCTTTTGTTTAATTAATAAAGTATTAACTTTAAACAGTTAAAAAAACCTAATAACAAGGCATTTTAGAGTAAGGATCGGTCAAAAAATAATTCAGGACAGCGTTTTTAAATTACTGTCACCAATCCATTCTGCGTGTGAAACATTCTCTTCATCAAATTTTCCACACAGATAAATTCGGAACTATACATAGCAGCGCTGCAATCAACAATTTTAAGCGGCCATTATCCCTCTTCTTTAAATTTTTGTTTTCCATTTTTGGGTTCAAATTTAAGCCTTATTTTGAAAAAATCAACCCCATGCATTTTTTCTCGGGCCAACTTTATTCTGGCATTTGGTTGAGCTTCTTTGGGCTTTTTTTATTTGGTTAAGCTTATAATTTCGAGCTATTGAATGTTATTTTTTTGGTCGATTATCGGCCCATATGCAGATTTGTCCTGGTTTTGTCATTAAGATGGAAAGGGTGTCTGTCTCAAATCGATGAATTTAGGAGGAAAAGTTACCTGGGCTTTTGCAGATCCTGATGGAGAGCAGCGGAGGAGTCGATGAGCAAGGCTCTGGATGGATGCAAGTTAAAAAGGTGATTTTTTTTTTATTTGTGTTAAAATATGTGGGTTGTGTTCCTCAACGTACCTTTCAATTTGTGCTGAGTCATGTATAGTACTCTCGAGTTTGTTTGCGAGTGGATAAGCTCTCAGTTGGGAATTTGGGACGAATATATAATTGGTGTAAAGATAAAGGATGATGTTGCACATATGTTCATGGGAAGTATTTGATTATTTCAGTGTTGGACTTGGAATTTAACAAACACGTGATATTGGACGGTAATACCATGTATTTTCATTTTTCAGCATCTAGATGTTTTTTTTTTGTTTTTTGTTTTTTATTTTTTATTTTTATCTCAAATGCCTCTACTCGGCAATGAAATAGATGGTAGCAGTAGCTTGTTTTAAAACCAGAGTTTTTACTTGGTTCAAATACAAATGAGTCGTGTGTCAAATTACAATTCTGTTCGAAGCTGGGTTTCTCATTGTCATGAACCAATGTGTAAGTGTTTGATTTTAGATGTATCACTTGATGGATATGATGCAGCCATCTATTGCTGCTTATTCTCCCTACTATTTGAATTTCTTTTGCTGCATTACTAATTTGTCTCCTCCATTCGTGTCCTGTTTCTATCTTTTCCCACTCACATGAAGTTTGTCTTTCGATATTCTCTTGCTATCCTTATGACAGGAATGCGAGGTTTCACTTTCTTGTTTTGACTTATTGTGCAGAAACACAGAAGCAGTTCCAAGTTCATACAGAGTTCTGGAGGACTCTCTGGAAAACAGAGTTCTTGCAATTCTAGCAATCGGCTTTTATTGGCTCAAAGGTTTGAGAATAGCAATACTATTACCAAGCATTCCAGTAGAAGTAAAGATAATGTCGTGCATGATGTCAACAAAGCTTTGAATCCTTCGTCAATCTTTGCTAAGGATGGAGCAGTCGATCTTTACCTTGATAAACGTGTTGTTAATCAAGATAACGATGTTTTAGATACGTCTAATTTGGCAGCTGCAGATGTTCAACAGGCTAGTTACAAATTAGTAGTAAATCAGGAACATATTTCTAAAAGTGGTGTCCTTCCTAAAATAAAGTGGGGTGACTTGGATGAGGGAACTCTGGTAGATTATGGGAAAACCTCTGGATCTGGAATTAAGTTCGGGGGAGTTGAAAATCACTATCTGCCTACCGTGAAGGCTGGGAGTTCTGGTGAACCTCTTTCATATGTTGCATCACACGATCCTACGGAGAGCAGATTCATCCAAGCAGCAACCGATGAAGATCAGGTTCTTCCAAAGCCCCATTCGTTGTCTCCGACTATATCCATCGAAGAGAACTGTAAAGAGCTGAGTGAGATGACTTCAGAAGATGTGAAAGAACAAATTACTTGTGAGAAAATAGTTAGTCCAATTACACCTATTTCATGCGTTGACAGAGAGCCTCAACATATCAAGCAGGAGAACGATGACATGTGCTATCCTTCTGAGAATGATATTTTACATTCTGCCAGTGAAGAAGTGGAGATGAGAGAAACTGCTAATGTTACGTCGGAAACTGGCTGTTCTCTTGCTTCTGCTTCTTTAGGCATCGGGGAAACTATTCCTACTTCTGAGGTACTGGAGATTATCAAACCTGTAATTCCAGGACAATCGACATTGGCAGCTTCAGTCGTGGATTCCGGAGAACAAAAACAGCAAGAAAATGGTGATGATTTGTTGGATACCCAGAATACAAACGCCACAGGTGAGATCAAAGAAAGATTCAGAGAACGCCTTTGGGGATTTCTCTTTGAAAACCTCAATAGGGCTGTGGATGAACTCTATCTTCTCTGTGAACTAGAGTGCGATCTTGATCAAATGAAAGAGGCTAGTCTTGTTCTTGATGAAGCTGCATCAGATTTTAGAGAACTTAAGTTTAGAGTTGAAAAGTTTGAGAAATTGAAAAGGTCATCATGTCCTGAAACAGATGGGGCAGCATCTATATTGCAGTCTGATCATCGCAGACCACATGCTCTTTCATGGGAGGTTAGGTTCTTACTCTCTTTAATTTCAAATGCATGATGAAGAGTAAGATGCTTGGGCACAGAGTAGTGTACTTCCTTCAGATGGAGCATTTACTCTGTATACTCTTATGCTTTCTTGTTACAAATAATGATTAAATTAAGGAAAATATATTTTGTCTACATGAATTTGGCTATTTTCTTTATTTCTTTTGCATTTCTGTGTCTCAGCTCCGGTGATTGACGAAGTGCTTGTCAGTTGTTTATAATGATTTCTCTGAACACAATAATTGTTGATTTCCATTTTCTTAATTAATATGTATGCTCAGTATCTTTTGCTCTCTTAATGATTTCTTGAACATTTTACTGTTCTGTATTGGGGCAGGTCCGCCGAATGACAACTTCGCCACGGAGAGCAGAAATCCTTTCATCATCTCTTGAGGCTTTTAGGAAAATTCAACAAGATCGAACAAGTGAAAGAGGTAAACATGGCAAAAAACTAGGCTCTGATGGTCATGGTCACGACCTCAGATCCAGCGATATTTTGGAGAAGTGTGCTCGGAAAGGTGATTCTAAAGGATTAGCTGTGAAAGCAAGGACTGGAGATCCACTAATCTCTCAGGCCTCAACCAAAGAGAAAAGAAATCTCGACTTTGGTAAACCAAGTGAAGCAGAGAAACTACTTCATAAGAAAGATAAAGTGTTAATGGAGCATACCAGTGAGAAGAAACTTAGATTAACAAATATCCGAGGAGATACTTCTACGGAAAGAGATGGGAACAAGAGAAGTGGATACTCAGGAAAATCTTGGATGCTTGGAAAGAGAAGAGGAATTGGGAGGACTTACTTTCATCTCCATATTGTGTATCTTCTCGTTTCTCTTATTCACCAGGCATGGGAAGGAAAAGTGCCGAGCGAGTGCGTGTTTTGCATGATAAACTTATGTCCCCAGAGAAGAAAAAGAAATCTGTCCTTGATCTTAAAAAAGAAGCAGAAGAAAAACATGCTCGAGCCACAAGAATCAGAACTCAACTTGAGAACGAGAGAGTTCAAAAGCTTCAACGAACCTCAGAGAAACTGAATCGTGTAAATGAATGGCAAACTGTTCGAAGCAATAAATTACGAGAGTCGATGTTTGCTCGTCATCAGCAGACTGAATCCAGGCATGAAGCATATTTGGCCCAGGTTGTTAGAAGAGCTGGTGATGAAAGCAGTAAAGTTAACGAGGTACGTTTCATCACCTCGCTGAATGAAGAGAATAAAAAGCATATATTGCGGAAAAAGCTTCAGGATTCTGAGTTGAGGAGAGCAGAGAAAGTTCAAGTAATGAAAACTAAGCAGAAAGAGGACATGGCCAGGGAAGAAGCTGTCTTGGAACGCAGGAGACTCATTGAAGCCGAGAAGTTGCAGCGCCTTGCAGAGACTCAGCGAAGAAAGGAAGAGGCACTGGCGAGAAGGGAAGAAGAACGGAAAGCTTCTAGTGCTGCTCGTGAAGCCAAGGCTATGGAACAGATGCGGAGAAAGGAGGTTCGAGCCAAAGCCCAACAGGAAGAAGCTGAACTCCTGGCTCAGAAATTAGCTGAAAGACTTAGTGAAAGTGAGCAGCGGCGAAAGTTTTATCTAGAACAAATACGGGAAAGGGCATCAATGGATTTTAGAGATCAATCTTCACCTTTATTGCGTCGATTTACAGGTAAAGAAGGCCAAGCCCTAGGTAGATCAATTCCTCATGGTAATGGAGAAGATAATCAGGTAAACAATAGTGACCGTGCTGCAGACTCCTGTACTTTTACCAATGAGGCTTCACAACATTCACTGAAACGAAGAATCAAAAGAATCCGGCAAAGACTCATGTCAATGAAACATGAATTTCCAGAGCCTTCATTTGGACTTGAAAGTTCTGGAATTGCATATCGAACCGCCATAGGAACTGCAAAGGTAAAAATTGGTAGGTGGCTTCAGGATTTGCAAAAACTTCGACAAGCAAGAAAAGATGGTGCTTCTAGTTTTGGACTGATAACTGCTGGAATGATCAAGGTACTGGACTTTGCGTTTAGTTTTTTGGCTATCTATTTCTTCTATCTTATATCCATATTTCTTGTTTTCGTAGAGTTATTTGTAGCTTTGACATTCATTTATTTGCTCATTTAGTTCTTGGAGGGGAAAGATCCTGAGTTGCAGGCCTCTCGCCAAGCTGGTCTGCTTGATTTTATTGCTTCAGCACTACCAGCTTCTCACACATCAAAACCTGAAGCCTGCCAGGTGATGATTTTCCTATTAAGGCTTCTTAAGGTAGTCCTTGCAACGCCTGAAAACAAATGTTATTTTCTTGTGCAAAATCTGTTGCCTCCAATTATCCCAATGTTGGCGGCGGCTCTTGAGAGCTATATCAAGATGGCAGCATCATTAAGTATTCCTGGTTCATCCAATTTTGTCTCGAGTAAAACCTCAATTGAAAATATGGAGTTTATTTCTGAAGTCACCAATGGTTTTCTATGGACTGTTGCGGCAATTATTGGTTTCACAAGCAGTAATGAGCTCCAACTTCAGATGCAGAATGGTTTGGTAGAACTCGTCGTCGCATACCAAATTATTCACCGGCTACGAGACCTTTTTGCACTTTATGACAGGCCACAGGTGGAAGGTTCGCCTTTTCCCTCGTCTATTCTCCTAAGCATAAATTTGTTGATAGTGCTGACTTCCAAATTCAGAGAAACATCTTCAATAGACTGGGAATCTTTTCCTAGTGATGTGATCGACGAACATAAAATTGGACGGACAGAAATTTCTGAATGTGCTGATTTAGGATTCAATTTATCACATTTTAGTGCAGATAATATGCCCTTTTTGAGGTCAAGTAGTACCATATGTAATTTGCCAGACGGCAAGCCATTAGATGAAACTTCCACTTTCAAAGGAACGGCTGTTGCTATACTTGTTGACAACAATGATTCACACAATGTCAGGCATATTTCTTCTAAAATCGAGAATTCAGGGTGCCATGGACGAGCCATCAAGAATTCCGGCAGATGTTGAACGTGAGTGTACAGTGGCTCAGAAGTATGGGAATAACTCTACAAGTGGTAGTACAGACAAAAACAGTTTGAATGGTTCAGATTCAAAATATCCTGCTATATTTCTTCTTTCAGCAATTTCCGAGACTGGTTTAGTGTGTCTTCCTTCCATGCTGACTGCTGTGCTATTGCAAGCCAATAACCGGTTGTCTGCTGAACAGGTACTGCTTGTTTCTTGACATATATGATTGCCGTTGTATGTGTATAATGGTCTGCGGAACAATATATTATGTTCTTTGTTTTCTTTTCTTAGTGACTTTAATCCTGAGGACTATCTTGAGTCGATGCTTTTGTAGCTGTTTGTGTGAAAAGTATTGGGATGGTGTTAAGTTCACTTGAATCCTTATTTTCTGCAACTTGGCATTGAATAATTGATGTTTTAACCATATATTTTCAGAGCTCATATGTTCTTCCATCTAATTTTGAGGAAGTGGCGACTGGTATTCTGAAGGTGTTGAACAATCTGGCTTTGATAGATGTAACGTTCATCCAGAAAATGTTGGTAAGTCATTGCTGGGCTGTCATTTGTGGGCTTTTTGTGATGGTAAAAATTATTGCAGAATTTTTGAAATATATTGTTACAAACTCACACAAAAGCAGTAACAAATTTCCCAAGAGGTAAGTGACAGGAAGTCAATGAATCTCATTCCCCCTCCAACAAAGATAATATACGTTCACAAGATAAAATCCCCCAAAACATAATTAGGAAATATCTCCTTATGTATGGAAATAAAAACCTCGTAGAATGTTTTTTCCTTTATTCTATCCTAAACTTTTCCGGGTCCTTCTACTGTATACCATTAGTTTTGAAATAAAAACCTCGTAGAATGTTTTTTCCTTTATTCTATCCTAAACTTTTCCGGGTCCTTCTACTGTATACCATTAGTTTTGATCTACTTGTGCCTCCACCTTGGTCTGTAATATTACTGCCCTTAGTAAGATTTGCCTTGTCCTCAAAGGCAAAAGGTAGCAAGCTGGAGCTGAATCTCATTTGTTAACTCCCACGTGGCTTCATCCGATGATCTGTCTTTCCATTTAATCAAAACCTGCTCCAGTAACTCCCTTTTAGCTGAATCACTCGTCTGCCCACAAGCTGTTCCGGAGTATGACTGCTCAAGCTCCACTTCGAGTTCTGCAGGTAATTGGTTGTCTGCTTCTTGCCTTCCTTTTGATCACCTGAGCTATGAAGCACGAAAAACCGGATGCACCCATGATCCTTCCTGGAGTTAATTTGTAAGCTTCCGCCCCTATATTCTGTATAACTTGGAAGGGCCCATAATACCTTGCAGATAAATTTTGGTTGATTCTTTTTGCCATAGATTGTTGCCTATGCGGACGCAATTTGACAAATGCCAATTCTCCGACCGAAAAAGACACATCCTTGCGATGCAATAGCATACCGAGGCATTCATTGTTGTGCCCTATGTATATTGTATTTGAGTTGCTGAGTACTTCGTCCCTCTCAGCCAACTCCTGAGAGACCGCCTCCACAAATGTCTCTCCAGGCAAATACTGAACCAGCGTAAGTGGTGCCCTCCCATATGGCCATACACCACCTCAAAAGGGGAATTACTGCTGCCATATGGAAAGAGGTATTGTACCAAAATTCAGCCCAGTGTAACAACTCTACCCAGAACTTCGGTTGTTCTGATACAAAGCAACGTAGGTAGGTTTCCAAACACCTGTTTAATACGCCTGCCTATCTGTTTCTGGATGATAGGACGAGCTCATTTTCAATAAAGTTCCCTGCAGCTTGAAATATTATGACCAGAATTGAATTATAAACGTGGGATCTCAATCACTGACAATTGATTTGGGCACCCCGTGCAACCGGACCACTTCCCTCCCAAAAACCTCTTCTACAGTCTTGAGCGGAATATGGATGCTTCATTATTATAAAATGAGCATATTTGGATAGCCTATCCACCACAACCATTATTGCATCGCATCCCTTGGATTTTGGAAGTCCAGTGATTAAATCCATGGCTACATCCTCCCACACGACTTCTGGTATAGGTAGGGGTTGTAATAGTCCAGCTGGAGAAGTCGCTTGGTATTTCTATCGCTGACAAACATCACATTCTGCCACATATTGATATACGTCCCTTTTCATCCAATCCAATATACATTTGCGGACAATCTGCGCATGGTATGAAAAGCTCCAGCATGCCCCATGGGAGTTTTGTGAAACTCCTCTAACATCCGTCGAACCCAAATAGACCCCGCCGGCCACGATAGAATTAACACCCTTCCTTTACATAATACTCTGAAGGTATTTCCGGTTTCTGTTGTATACCATCAATAAATGGCTTCAATTTGGGATCCTTGGCTACTGCTTCATTCAACTCCTCCAAGTCGGCCCACAATGGTCTGCTAATTGCTCGCAGTTCCCCCTCCCCATCTCGTCTTGACAAGGAATCTGCTGCTCGGTGAGTTGTTCCAGATTTAGGTGACACCTTGAATCGTTGTCCCAATAAATATGGACGCCAATGATGTTTGGCCAACACCAGAGCCATGAGTTCTTTTTCATAAGTAGACTTCGCGCTTTGCTAAAATAAGCCAGGGGTCGCCCTGATTGCATCAAAATGGCCCCAATGCGTACACATGGTCTGCGAGAAAGGTTTGTGTTTGACAACCCAGAAATACGGCAGAACATGAGGCTTTAGATGGTGAAGTGGTAAACGTGGAACATGCAGAACTTGACCTTCCACCATACTCGGTAGGGGGATTTGATCATCCTTATACAATGGAAATGGTTGTGCCACTTGCAGGAACCTTCTTGTCATGAATAGTGGTGCGAGTCATAATTTTATCTCGGAAAAATTGTCAAGTGCAGGAGATTATTGGGAGAGGTTATCGAGTTATGTCCGTGGGGATTTGCGGGAATTTAGAGGTGGGATTAGGGGGTTGTGCAGTAAATGCTGATACTGGGAGTCGCATGGCTCTGAACTTTTGGTGAAGTCAAGTTGGATTTGGGAAAGATAATATATCGTTTACAGAATAAAATCCCCCAAAACATAATTAGGACTCCTTGTGGAAATAAAAACCTCACAGAATATTTTTTCCTTTATTCTATCCTAAACTTTTCCGGGCCCTTCTACTATGTACCATTAGTTTTGATCTACTTGAACCTCCACGTATATCATATGACTCAAGGCCCCAACTATATGATTTAAGGCATTTAATACTGAAGGGGCATAACAATCACGATTTTGTGAAGAGTTTCTTGTGCACAAAATAACAGATGAAGACGTTCATTGAAGGAAAAGTTTATGAAGATATTTTATATCACAAATTACAGGAAATGGTTGAAAGAAAATTGCCAAAACGATCATCTATAGGACAAAATATTTTAGATGTGAATTGTGTAGTTTTATACTTATCAAATTTCCCTGGGAATCATATTTTTTTAAAAACAAAAATTACCCCTGGGAATCGACTCTAATTAGTTCTGTGATTAGGCTACATGTGTTCTCAAAAAAGGTCTTTGATACAATTTTAACTCACTTCCTCGTTCACACACTTTATTTACAGTATTTTCCTTTTGATCTAAAATTAGTTACTTTTATTCTCCTCAATCAAGTGCAGGCACGCCCAGACCTGAAAATGGAGTTCTTTCACTTGATGAGTTTTTTTCTTGCTCATTGCACAAACAATTGGGGAGCAGCTACCGATAAGGTGAGACAATACTTATCTTTGTCAAGATGAACATATAAAGTGGACATGCTGGTAAATACAAATTCAACCAGTGCTTAAGCAGAAACATATGTTTTTCACTTAAGCCGGTAACATCAATAACTCACACATTCAATTTAGATTCATCTCTAAGCTATTGGTCATGACAGTTAGTGACCTTGTTCCCATCATTATATTATGAGGAGCCTACGTTTTTTTCTATTCCTCCACATCGGAGTGACATACATGAGGTGCTTTGATATGTTGGATCATGCAACTCTCATGTGAATTATTAATGTAGGTCCCACATGTTATAACAGTTATTGATGCATTCAAGTCGCGTCACCGAGCTTGGCATAGCATAGAAAAGCCCTCTTATCTGTTTTTTTTAATTAAAAAAAACCGGTTTCTAGCATGGAACTGACGATGAGCTTGTTTCTACTTTGTCTCTAAGGAGTTGAAAGGGGTTGGAATAGGAATCTTTTTTCCTTTGTGTATACTCAGTTACTGTCGGTATGAATTATCAGTAACGTATCACAAATGCAATTTAACTTCTGTTCTTGTATGGGTTTCCTCTGGTCTGAAAATCTGTAGTTCCATGTATATTATGCGGCTGGCATGATTAGTTGTATGAGGAACAAAAAATCTTATGATTGCTGCACTTTTTGCAGATTGGTTCTCTCTTGATGGAATCTTTGTCACTTCTTGGCTACTTCGCACTTTTTCACCCCGAGAATCAAGCGGTGCTTCGGTGGGGAAAGAGTCCTACTATCCTTCACAAGGTAATTAAAACTTTTTGCATACCTGTTATTTGCGCTTCAAATTCTGCTCCATTTGATGGGTATTCTGTGCAACATCGAATGAATACAAGTCACATGACTTATGGTGAACTGACATCCGCCACATAACTTGTGGCAAACATTCACTCAATATAGTAGAGAATGTATTTCGAATGTGAGATAATAGAATCTAACCGCCGGCTTAAAAAAACAGGTATGCGATCTTCCTTCCGTATTTCGAATGTGAGATAATAGAATCTAACTGCAGGCTTAAAAAAACAGGTATGCGATCTTCCTTTCGTATTCTTCAGCGATCCCGAGTTTATGCCTGTTTTAGCTGGCACGTTAGTGGCTGCTTCATACGGATGTGAGCAAAACAAGGGTGTCATTCAACAAGAACTCAGCATGGATATGCTCCTTCCATTGCTGGAATCATGCAGAACCAATTCGACCGCATTTGCTTTCCAGAACAATGACGAATCTGGTGAATTGAATCGTACAGGTTCTGAAACAAAAGAAGTTCATCAAAAATCAAACAGGAACCATCTAAAAAGCACCCGTGTCCTTTCTCAGAGAGGCAGTTCTGGTAGCATGACAAGAATGATCCGTGGGCAAAAACAAAGAGACGGTAAAGTGATTAAGCTTAGTGAAGAATTGCCGCATCGGGGGAATGGTCAATCTACTAGTGATGCATCCACTTTGATGCTGCACTGTAGATTTCCTGTAAGCTTTATTAACAAAGCAGAAAAGTTTTTCACTACGGAGATTACTAGTGGTGAATTGGTCTAATTCGAGGACTTTTTCAGGACAAATATGCAACAAACACATGCTTTCAATGCACGCGAAATTTTGTCGAAAAGTTTTATAAAATCACCTTCTTCGACACATTCTTATCAACCTGGGACCAACCACACAACCCACTGAACCCAGTTGACCCGTCGGTTTTTCATGATATAACTATTGGGTTCGAGTCATATACTCTATGTGGGTTATGGATGTAAACGAGTTAAGTTCAACGGTATCATGCTCAAATTCGATTTGTTTATGATAAATATAAATATTCAAGCTCGATTCGAGTTTTTATTATTAAGTTCGAGCTCGATTTATTTGAAAATTACTAAATTTACGAATAGCTCGAGTTTTATTCGTCAATAGTTCGTTTATCATTTTTAACAAGTTTGACTAAAGCTCGGCTCATTTTCAGACTCGTTAAATAAGCTAGTCTAGAGCTTGTCGAGTATTTTTAGACAAAAACACAACCAATATATAAGAATTTAAAGGGTATGATTATCATTTTATTTATAATGATATAAATAACTTACATTTTAATAAAAAAAACTTTGAGACAAAAACTTATGGTCTAAAAAACTAGTCGAGCTGGTGAGCTTACGAACCAAACATCTTTAAGCTCGAGCTCAACTCGATAAATCATCGAGCTCAGAGCTCGACTCGTTAAATTTAACGAGCGATTTCAAACGAGTTTTTTATCGACTCGAACTACGAGTAGCTCGCAAACAGTTTAGTTTATTTACATCTTTAGGATAAATTCGTTTTTTATCAATAAAAATTTTGATAGATTGAAAGTGAATATATAATATAATACGCACATAGTATGTGCGTGTGCATAAATATATATGTACGTAGGATGTGTTTGGCTGAGTAGATTAGATAAGGATAGATTATAGTCAAATATTTATCGTTAAAATTTTAAGATGTTTTAATAATCATTTTGAACCGATTTAAGATCCAATTTTATTAATCAAATAATTATCTATAAAATTGGATCTTAAACCGGGTCAAAATGATTATTAAAACAACTTAAAATTTTAACGATAAATATTTGACTATTAATCAATTCTTATTTAATACATTCAACCAAACACACCTGTAGTATATACAGACTGAAAATTCGAGATATGCGAAAAATTTATTACGAGTAAGAAACTTAATTTATAGACGCTCAATACGTGCACATGAATGTTGTAACTAATCCCGCTTTTAGATAACTCGTGTTTATAGGGGGGAAATTATTCAATCCACACTTGATCATATAAAACTTTTTTATTTTCATAAAGCATTAGTTACCCCCAAAGACATCGCAACAAAGTTATTTTGCAGAAATATTAAACTTCCGACAAATAATATCGTTCAAATCGATTGTATAAAATTCGAGGAATTGTATAACTCCAATGAATTCGGAGCGTGCGTTAGATAGGGAGGGCAAATGATGAATCAGTGAATGTTGCCTTTCTTGAATCCAAGACACCAAACGCAAGAACAAGGCTAAGAGAAGAAAACGTCCCCACGGGCGAAATTATGAAGTAGCCGAGCTAACATGGGAAAATGCGCCAGTAGCGTAGCATGGCATGGCTTCGGTCGTTTATTTCCCCCCAAACAGAGCCGATGCGGACTAGCACGCAAGACTAGACTAGCACAACAAAATTATTATGTTTTAAAACGATACTTGCAAGTACATTAGATTTCCCGATTGATATAAACGTTTGCAACAGCAACGAATTACTGTGTTATCCTACGTAACTTTTAACTTGAGAAATGTATACCTGAAAAATTACTTTTCATTTCTAATCACACACATTACATGCAGACCGATAAAGCATCGATGCTGGATGAGGTGATCAAATACCTGAAGCTTAAAGCACAGATTCAAATACTGAGAAGAAACATGGTGACTCCTTCGGCAATGTAGCAACAAATGTCTCTTAACTCCCAGTCACCCCAGATTTCTTCCTTCACCATACATTGTCCCCGTCTGCTCCCACATCGTCATGCAAACAATACGTTTCTTTCCCAATTATGTGATTTAACCTTAATTTATCTTTCATGCGTATAGTCATGGGGCATTTAAGAAACTTTCCGAAATAAATATGATACACAGACGCATGGGAAGAACAGTCTACACTGCAAGATATGCAAATCATTTCAAATTTTGTGACTCCTAAATTTGTACTCACTCTCAAAAATTTAAAAAGAGATTCAAAGTTTTAAAATGATAAAGTTTATAACCCTTATAATTATCACAGTAATGATTAGCTACCCGATTTAACATCAACCCACCCAAAAAAATACACAATTCTGCGCTTCACAAAAATATAATATTAATTTCATTTCCCCACAAATTTTCAAGAAAATCATTTTTTTTAAAGGAATCATCATAAAACACTGGGAAACAAAACCAAATACAGCCCTTCAATTTCAGGTAAAAGGGTAGAAGTTAGAGAAAAGTAAACTGCCAAGGAGAATATACGCTGCACAATAGGACCATATGAAATAACCCCATTTCTTCCCAACACCGGGAGATCCCATGATGTGTGAGGCAAACCAGAACAAAACAGGGCTACTGGATAAGAAACGAGTCGCGACCTGAAAACGAAAAATAAGAACATGAACAATATTAAATTTAATAGTCCTATGTATTTTGGAAAATCAAACTGAGGGTTTGAAAATAAAAGAAGGCTATTTTAATCATAATAAACTAAAAACACCAGACTGAAGGCAGTTCAATCTTTAATACATAACAGCACCAAGTGGTGTCTGCCTCCATCATGCCCCTATTTCATATTTTCTTTCCACTTGAAGGACGAATAACCTCTGTTATAATAGGAGTTCCCCGAAAAGACAAGA
Organism: Primulina eburnea; assembly: GCF_022965805.1. Classification (NCBI taxonomy): domain Eukaryota; kingdom Viridiplantae; phylum Streptophyta; class Magnoliopsida; order Lamiales; family Gesneriaceae; genus Primulina; species Primulina eburnea. The sequence goes on from NC_133113.1 coordinate 30,855,706, forward strand.
AATAAATAATTTTGGTGATAAGAAAGATACCTACTTCCTTCTTAAAACACTATTTTCTCTAAACAATTAAGTTCCCCTTAGATTTCGCAAAAGGCCTACTTCAGCTACAATGGGACCAAAAAGGACTTAAGATTAACTGTACTGTCTTATGTTCTTTGAAAAGCAGACAACTCGGTCATCATACGAACAAACAGAAGCACTTTGCCAGTGCAGATACTAGCAATTGCTTGGATGGAACTTAGCCCCCTTTGAAATTTTCTTATCAACAGTCATGTTCCATCTTCATGAGATGAACTACAAGTGGAACGCATGACATTCATTTATACTCACAAAATTGGAAATTGGGATGCTTCTTGGAACTAAGTAAATGGACTGGATATGAAATTTGTAAATTTTGATAATTGGAAGCAAGAGATCCACTCCAAAATCAAACTATTTGACCTATTGAGTGATTTGCTTCTGCTATATGCGCTTTGACATTTGTTACACATTAATCCTTTTCCGCTGCACCACAATGATGATTCAGGTATAACCATCCTAGAAATGAAACAACAATTGCTAAAGAAAGTTAGGGGCTCTTAGGGGCTCACCTGCACATGCATGACAAAAAACGCCGTGGCGACCATGAAGCTCAAGTGTAGAACGAATGGAACAATAACGACAGGAATACTTGGTAAATTGAGCAATGCTTCACTTTCTAACGGCTTCGTTACCAAAGTTTCTCCTTTGATAGCTTTTCTCCGCAGTCTAAGAGCATCATCATCTGATTTAGAAAATTATTTGAGTGAGAACATTGTAAACAACGCACTCCATTGTTAAGTAAGCATAATCATTGCTGCATTATATTAATTTCAAACCTAAATCATCCACAACAGATATATTAAACTTATAACAAGGACACTAGATGTCTTACTCAATAGACAGGTCAGTGAAAGGCGCATGCACGTAAATACACAATAAATGATTATCTAAGAGCGTCCACTTGAAAACATTGAGAATGTGAATATATTAGAACATAAACTTAAGAGATGCATACACAGTTGAGTATATTTTGCATGCTCATAGCAAAGAAGTCAGTAGAAATTTTTATTGAAATGCTGCAGAAGCAACAATCTTTAAATTGAACGCGGCACGGTATCATGCACATTTATGTTCAATTCAATAACTAAAGATACATAGCATTGTGATAGATTTAGAAAAACAAAATGGACCAGGGCATAAACCCACCATTTCCTAACCCACACGATCACCATATGTTGAAACATTTCATTTGATTAAATAATACTCCAGACCTGTTTCCATATATTTTTTTAAAGTGACAGCTGTTACAACATCTATAGGATTTCATTTTTCTTTCTTTTCTGTTTTTATAGGGATATTTGCCAGTTCATTTTTTTCTTGATTAGTTGGGATTGGACACATTCCAATTCTCTTCATATTCTTCAAGGTTATATAATTTAGTATGGAATAATAATATTTTCAATTGTCTTCCATTGCTATCCAACTACCAAACCATCTCACACACACCCCCACACAAGAAATAATTTACAGTACCTCATTAAAAACTAACATCAGTGAAAATTGCACACACCCCGACACAAGAAATAATTTACAGTACCTCATTAAAAACTAACATCAGTGAAAATTGCAGGATATTATGCTAAAAAGTGCCTTCTCAACCTGTCTTACATCTTACATCATCATTCTGAGCCAGTTATCGTTCGACAAAGAGATATGTGTGAAGCAGGAATGACTACCTTCAGCCAAAATTACGGGCAATAATATTGGATCATAAAAGAGCATTTCAATATTTCAGAACCACAACTTCATGCAGGCAACAATATAAATTCTTTAGCTAATAGTATGAGGAGACCGGATAATGAAATAATCAGTGCACTCATTGCTGCAATTTCAACATTTCTTTTTTTTTTTTTGAGAGGAAACTAACAATTTCAACATTTCTAATTCTAACATAAGAAATGTCTAAGACTTGCACTAGGTAACAATGTGTCGATTTGAGAATGGACAAGTTGTGCAGAAACAATCAACTTTAGAGTTTAGACTTAACACATCTACAGGTGAAAATGTTAAATCATCCACATATTAAGGTCGTTCTCATAATCCACAATTCCTAAGATATCCAAGCCTGCACATCGTAACTTGTAATATTAATTGCAAGCAAATCATAAACATAATATATACCTTGCAATGTGCTAGAAGAGCTCTCAGAAAAACAAGATTTCCTTGGTATGTCCTTTGACCCCAGAGCTAAGGCCGCGCCAGCCAATTCTTTCCTTGACGGAGGAGCTTGAATACCAAGGGTGATAAAAACATTGGGCCATAGCTTCATATAGTAGATGATTGCTTGAAGTGCAAGAGACAGAATTGGAGATGCAAGAAGGAAATTAGGAAACTGTTTCACTCGAAAGTATCTTAGAAAACCCACCCCCCTGGCATAAAAGTGAAACAGACATCAGGAATAAAAACAATTCAGTATACTACCTTCTTCTCATAGCACAGAGACCACATGATGACATAAAGTCAACTTAACAATCTCACGTAAGTAGACAGGATTTGCAAAATTTATGATATGCATCTTAGTTATAAGTGGACTACACCATGCACAAGGAGTTTTCAGTAGCTTCCGTCATTTACTTTCTACGACAGTGAAGTCAACACACTCATAGTCATATCATATGGTTGTGAAATAAAAAAAAAAAAAAAACTCAAAGAAAACAACCCACATCCCACCAAACAAATGCTAAGACCAAGAGAAATGTTCGAACTCCAGGTATATCTCCAATTATGGCTGAAGATAATGTCCCCCTCCCCTTCCCCCTCCCAACAAGATCAATTTTATTAACACTGGAAAGGAGGCTTGTTAGAGAAGTAATTTTGGGAAAGAAAACACGATCATCGCAGGCCAGTATCTCTTATTGATCTTAACATGATACATACATACCTATATACATAAAGGCTTGTGCACGTGTGCAGCTAGAGATCTCCAACAATATAAATTCAGCATATAATGCAACAACAAAGATAATTCATAATGGAAAACAAATGTTTAACATACCAATAGTGGCTTTGAATATAATTGTAGAGTAAAGGAAGTCTTGCCTTGCACCAAGGCCTCATTTCATCGACAGATCGTCCTGCACAAATATTGAAGTATCCATACACTTGAAAACAAATGAATGGAGCCAAGATACATAGACAAGATAACGCCCCAGAAACAAGAATCTTCAGTGCTAGCTGGTGTCAATAAAACACGGGGATATTTCTCAGAATAGAAAGCAAACACATATCGGAATTGACATAATCAAAAGTTGAATTGTCAAGACAACTAAAATATGAGCATCACGAAAAAAGCAGAGCAGAAAGTTTTCCAGTAGTTCACAAAATATGTAACATGGAACAATCTTAGCCCAAACAGGAAAAGGGTGGGAGAGGATGTTATGACCATGATAAATCTTGTGCTGGTCATCAAGAATACTGATACTGGCATGACCTCATTATACTATAGATTTACAAAAAAAAATATTGAATCAGAAGATTGTTCATTAGTTAACTGTTTGATGAAGGTAGCTTGAAATCAGACAGAAGGAAATAAGAACTCACAAAAGCTTTTTTATCCAAGTAAAAAGCTTTATACGCTCGTTGCATTGCATTAAGACAAAAATATCCAGCATTAAGCACCCCATTTGAGCGTGCTAAACCAGAAAGCGCCAGCCAAAATGTTGCATTATAACCAGCACCATTCAGGAAATGATACAACCCTCCAAATGACAATAAAGCATACAGACTCTCAGAGTATCTGCAGATAACAAGGGCCGCAATTGTCAATTTGATCTTTCACTTTCCAGGCATGATATGAAATGAAGGCTACGTGACGCACATTGATGAGTAAAATATGGAAGCTGGGTTCAAGGAAAACAAAATAGATGCTCTCAATGCAACCTCTGGGTCCTTCAGAACCATAATTGAGAGCCTGGGAAGAATACAAATGCAACTCATGGTTAGAGGCCAAAATTGTACTCCTAAATTATAAATAACAGAAAGCTTGTTATTTAAAGCTTGTCATAAGTCATTTTTTGACAAGTTCAAACTGTAACTCTTCAACAAGAAACTGACCGATACATGTATAGCGCAGCAAAAATAAAAGCTGTGTTGCTGAGAAGATACCCAGATAGCCCCAACACTGCCCTGTAGCCAATTAACGGCACCAATGGTGCAAAAACTGATTTCAGTGGGAAAAAAGTGAGATGTTAGTGTGGCCATTCAATTTCCAGATCCCAATTTTAAAATGGCAACATAAATTGTTTTCTTCTGTTATGTTTCATAAAGCAAAGTTAAATCCATGACATTGTTGTGTAACGTGAAAAGGAAAAGGAAAAGGAAAGAAAAAACCACAGAAAACTGATTTACATCACATTTTTCCTTTCAAATAAAACCTAAATCAATATTTGAAGCCATTTAAATGTGTTGAAAATAATTTTTTTTGAACAAAGGCGATTATACTATTGAAATACATGACGCAAAATATACTTCTAAAGGTATTATCTTAACATTTTCCGTTACAAGTACCGACTAGCAATGGCAATTGTTTTCATAATGTTTTCCTAAAATGGAGAACAAACGTTTCCATGAGGTACGACATTACAAAAAGCATTTCCTTTCTATTTGTTTGAATTAATATATTTTATACCAAATATTTGTGCATTATGCTTCTAACATTCACGTTCTATTTGATTATATCAAACCACTATTTGATTGATTCATTGAAAGAAAATATAGAGCCAGCTTTCATTAGTTTTGCCTTCTACTTCCTCTACCAAACTTTGGATCCAAAGAAGGCTAAAGAAAAACAATATGGTACCACTTGCAAAACTGTAAAAAACTAAAATAATAAGCTGATTTACACATTTCGAGCAGCTTAATTTTGCAGCTAAAAAATAAATAACAAATAAAAAAACCTGCTTTAGAGAATAGGCGAATGCAGATGGGAAGCAACGGCAAGAAGGCATAGGAGTGCTCGTATTCGTACCCACACTCGGCGATGCGTAGGAAATGCACGCTATCCCATACTATACTGTTCTCGATTGCAGATCCAACACGCGGGAGGAGAACTGAAGGAGGATTGGGGTATGGGTTGGAGGAACCGGCGGAGATGGTGGATAGGCAGGGTGGGTTTAGTGCGGAGGAAGTGTCGTAGGAGCTGAGAAGAGATCGCCAGAGGATTATTAAGGTCAGAAGAAGAAGTCGAGAGGCTAGCGCCCACCACAGAAGGCAGCGCGTGTCAGGCTGAAGACCGCTGACTGAGGTCGGCACGGCTGTTGTTTTCCCAGCCATAGAAGAGAAAATTTGGTTCTGTTTGATTTTGGGAGACCTAATTAGCCATGCACGATAAAAATAGTTATTATTTGGTTAAACCGATTAATTTATGTTATAATTTTTTAAAAAAATTGGTCAATTATTTTTTTTTTTAAATATACTTGAGAATGTTATTTATAATTATAATATATATAATTATATAAAAACTAAGAATTTTAGGGATGAAGATTATTGATTATTAGTTAAAATGATTTTTCAACATAGTTATTTTGGATATCTTTGGCATTTATTTCTATTGTAGTCGGATAAAATAATCATTGTTGTATGAATTTTTTGACCGTGTAAATTAAATGGATGGATCGTGATATAAAAATCAATTAACTGCACGTCTCTTAATAATATAATAATATGAATTTTATTCTTTCACTCTTAACATATATTTTTACTTTTTAGTGTTTTCTGTAAGTCGCGCAAAAAAATAATAATAATATAATAATAATAATAATAATAGTAAGACTAATACTCACTTAAACATCTGTCCTGCTAGAGAGGTAAAGAAAATCCAAATATGTAGTGTGTGTAGTCTTGGCTTATTTTCGTTTTAGAAAATAAATGAACCGCAGATGCTTAAATTTAACTTTTCATTTCGAGCAAATCAACCAAAATGAAAAGGCTACATCCCACAGCAACATGTTGAGGTAAATGTGCATGAAGGAGAGTAATAATAAGATATATGACCTATTAAGCAATTTTTTTGCGTCAAACTACTGATATTCCACAGCTTGATCTAGTTAGATATGTGGACTATAAAATAGTTACACCATATCTTAACGGGTATATATATGTTGAGGACATGACCGGTAGTAAAGAAGGGGTATGAATGATATATAAGAATATTAGACAACACTAATAGATCGATACGCACATCTCGAACTCATGGACCTAAAAGTCTGGCCACTTAACACCCAAATAGGTGCACTGTATGAGATCACAAATATAATGAAATAAAGACGCACATTGACTAACAACTATATTTTTCAACCTAGTTACAAGCACTTGATCCTAACAATTGGTATCATAGCAATGTCATCTGTTTGAGTCTCTTAATAAACATATTTCTATAAATGTTGAGTTAAACGTGTATGAATGAGAATAGTAATGAGATGAATGACCACCTGAAAATTTTTCACGAATCATGCTGCTAATGTTGCGCAGCGTGAATCTTTGATAAATTCTTCTTTATGCTCTTACTCATTAATTCTGATTTTGAATGTTGCTTTTAATGTGTGCTTTACGAGTGAAATCGGGCAATCACACCCGTGCTCTTGGTAAAATAATAGGATGATGTAGTTTAGGATTTTTTATGTCATTCTTGATTGTAAAACCTTCTCCAAATGTGATTTATCCTTGTTTTTTTATTTATTGTATACCATCCATTAAAATAGAATGATTTTTTTTGTACAAATATATTGTCGAACTAACGGTACCATCAACAACTACACCGTGCATACCCCAATTCTAGAAACAACCAAAAAATGATTAAAGAACTCGATTTTCCTAATAATATCCTCGGGAAGCTCCCTATGTTTGTTTGGGGAGACCCAATGCTCATGAAAAAAATGTTTTTTTTTTAAAAATTCTAAATGTTGTCATTTGTCAATTCAACTATTTTTGAAATTACCATATGATGCAGATAATACTATTTTAATTTGAAACATCATATTATAAGTTACTTGGTCATACTCCGTTACGTTCCATACTTCGTGTGACACACCATCCATTTCTTAAAGGCTAGTATAGTGGCATTATTGATAAATTGAAATTGTTTGTCCTTAGCTTCTTCTATCTCTGGGCTTCGTAAAATCTTTTCTATTCCCCCGACTATCGCCAGTCGCGCTTAACAAGGACACCAGGCTAAAAGTTGCCTCTGCCAATGATTTTTTATGTTTTATTTGGATATGTATCTTGGTGTTCAATTGATAATATCAAGTTCAATCATATTCTATTCCAAAAACTGATCATGTACTTTCAAGGTAGGCACCTACTCGTAAAATTGTCTTTTGCGGCGGGATCAAAGAAAATGCTTCGTGGTCAGGGATTACCATAAGAAAATGGTTGATAATGTTAGTTGATCATGTCACGTTTGGATACGGGCGATTTGCTGCGTAGCTGTGTCGAAGGTGGCTTGATATGTTTATGAATTGGCTGTGCCACTGGAACAGGTGTCTAGACTGTATATTTCGCCAATGCATGTTCAAATTTGTTTGGTTACACTGAACCATTGTTTCCGAACTCTGACCTTTTTTTCTTATTTATTTTCTAACCTCATACTCGTAGCACGTATATTTTACTTGAAAAGGTAGGATATTCATTTCCTGAAGAAACAACTTTGATAGTCAAATGATTGTCAGGTTTTGTTTCTAGTTTTATGCAGCCCGAGTTCTAAGAGGAATCGCGTGAGAGCAATCATAATGATTATCTTCTCATGTGGGGAAAAAAAAATCTAACTTATCATAGATATTCCAGAATCGAAACCCTCAGCCTTTATAGTTACGCTAGTTTTACACCTTTTATTGAACAAAATTAGTTTTGTAGCTTATATATAAAAAAATTTTGTAGCAAATGCATGCTGATATTAGCGAGACACATCTTAATCACGTTAGTAATTTGAATAAAAACATTAACTCAAGTAAAACATTCCTAAAAGCTACGATTCACGGAGTTTCATCCAAAAACTACTCGGCCAAATTTTTAAAAAAAGCCCCAATATGGAGCTCAGTAAACAGCTCAAGCATTTCTTAAACAGTGTTACCGCCGTTACAGCAGAACAATAAACAAGCCTCAGCAGCTTGTCGCCCCTTGCTTGTGTTACCTTATACACCCTCGATACCTTCTCCATTTGGGTAAGATACACGATATTTTTACCCAAACATGCAAATAGGTTTATTGAAAGTACAGAGGATGTCAAAGGAATGGAATATGGAATGATTTGTGGGACGTCCTTGGCAAAAAGTTAAAAGGGTTTCTCTTATGTTGGAACAAATTGCACAACTAAAAGGTTCAAGTTTCAGATTAATATCATTTTATAATATAATGCAGAGAAACTTCACTACAAATGTCAGTTAACTAATCACGATAAACTAAATCATTATAGAAAAGAAAACCATATGTAAGAAAATGTACTTTCTAGGTATGGCAGATTTTATACCAACACCAGCTTTTCTTTCATTGCATTTGATTTGAAACTGCGACATCATCCTGACATCAATTTCATTAGGAATTTGGATCTGCTTTGCTGATATTCCTCCATTTATCTTTGAGGTCCATTGCAGTACGGCCTCTCTGGAAGATACCGGCTCCAAATTCCAATATTGTCTTCCACGGGATATTTTTATCCTCAGGACTAAAATGCCTTCGAACCCCCTCCTGTATGAGAGAAAACAACAACTTACATTTGAGCTGAGAACTGCCAACAGAAGTTTACTAAAGAGTCATAATCATCTATATGGAGATGACGAAAATGAACTTCAAGCGTTAGACATGAAATAAGATAAGTGTGAAACACCTATTGAAACCCAACAATGCTTGAGAAATTTATGGAATGAAAGTTTTGCCATAAATGATGTCGAGAGAATCACACACCTGCTGTTTTGCAAACTTAATTGCTCTTCATATTGTGAAATTAAGCATCTGACTACCGGAAGAGTATCAGGCCAGCCACAAAAGTTTCTACGAGAAGGCTAGGAGAGTGGAAGGGTACATGTGGAATACATGTTCTGCGGCACAAAAAGAAACTTCGAAATGAAATCTAAAGGGCGTCACTACTCAGAATACCTCAGAGTACAGAGATCTTAGATTTCCCCCCTAGTGCCTAATGGACAGAATTCTATGGTCGTATTTTTGGATGGATGAGTTCAATTTGAATAAATGAATTTGAACTAAGAATGAATTTCAAGAGAGGACACCCATTTTGAGTGCCTTTTATATTCATCTTAATTACTATTATATTTGCCTAAAGTAATAAATGATGGATTTGCAATCACCTAATGTAAATTCCTCCAAACAAATCGAATAAATTTGAAATCCATGACGCAGAATACCTCAATTCAAATGCACACTAAGGTAAATTGAGATGGAATTGGTAATTTTTACATTTAACAATCACCTTGGTTTTAAGGACTGGGAAGACTTGTAAAAGGCTATAGCTAGATGGATCGTTTACTTTATCAGAGACTAGGGAGCTTTGTCTTATAAGGTCATAGCAATTGGAATCATAGATTGTAAATGGATCTAAAAGTGACTTGTTATCTGCATCACATCACTTAGTGAACACTGAGAACCAGGAAACTGATGGTGGGAGAAAGTTCTAATATCTCTATGAAATCACGTTTAAAAAAAAATCAACCTTTAGTGTCTCTTCTTCTGCACTTGTCCATGAGCGTCTCATCCGCCTAGATAGATGAATTGATGGACGTGAGCTGCAGATTAGGATGAAAATATGCTTAGTTTTCAGTCTGTATATAAAAAGAAAGTAGAAACATCTTCAATTAGGAACTTACAGTAAGCAACTTGAACCATGAAGTCCCTAAAAAACCTAAAACTAAATATCATCAAAGTAAATAGAATGTTTGATCTTATTGAGCTTTGTGGTCCAACAAGCAGAAGTACCATATGAAAAAAGGCACCTTCTTCAGAAACGACTGTATAAGTATCAGTGATATGGCCTTGATATATTCAAGCTATGTTTCTTCCATTTCGTACCTTACGAAGTATTTTGAAGCACAAGCACTCTCATTCTCTTTGTCAATCATTTCTTCTGCATCAATAGATTTAATAGATAATGAGCATGTTCGTTTTCGTGATGATTCTGTTTTTGGACATAACCCACCCTTTTTGGATCTTATTTTCATGTATCTATCACACCTATCGCTTCTCTCTGGGTCCTGTCTGGATAAATTTTCATATGGTAATTGATAAACCACCAGTGCATCCATATGGTTTTGTCCTCGATCCTGGGGAGATTGGTAGTCTTGTGCCATCTTTTTCACGCCATGGTCAAGTTCATCCATAGTGAGAAGCATTTGATTGGTTGATTCTATGGGTTTTCCTTGTGAGGGGAGACAATCAACAGAGTTTAATGCTGAAGGTTCTGCCAGTTTGTCTTCCACATTTGTCTTGCTTTGACATTTTTTGCGCCCTTCTAAGAAATTTCTATGGATCACTTCATTATTTTCTTCCACTTCTTCATCCAGTTCCATTTGGTTCGACGTTACAAGCTGTTTCTTTGATTCTCTACAGGCCCCAAAGCAGTAGAAGGCTATCAAACCTTTTAATGCCGATGAAGTTTTTTCCTTGGCTTCCTCATACTGTTTGATTGCTCGAGAATATGCACAAGATGGACAATAAAAACTCTCCACCGTGTCAGAGTTCATGGCAGAACCTAGACAATGCACATGAACCGCTAAAGGACAAGAGGTAGAACTACACACCAATAGTTTTTCGCCCTTGTTACATTTCACACAAAGATTTAACTCTCGACAATCAGATGTTGCAAAGGAATCTTGGCTATATATGCATTGAGAGCTCAAGAAAGCATTTCTCCTTATTGTAATATCAGTCCTCCCTTCACTATACCCACTGTCACAAAAATGATCAAAATCTTCTTCAGGTACACCACAATTTGAGACATTTATATTATTAGTTTGCTCGTCTGTATACATGGCTTGATTACTAGTTTTGAGCTCCAGCATACCTTTATTTTCGTCTTCAGTTTCATTGATGCTATGCCGTTCCTGTTCCTCATCAGCCTTGTCATTTGGCACTCCAAGTAAAACTTCATTATCACCAACAAGCCCCTTCGATGGACCACATTCATTATCTGTAGAAAGTCGATTTTTCCCCATGCATCCAACATAATCTATTTTTTCCAATGGGCAGCTATGTCCTTTACTATACTGCCGAATTCCCATGGATTCGTCATGCTTATACTTTTTGGCCCCTTTTAAGCAGGTTTCACAACCATTATTCATTGCCATTTCATCATGACAGAACTTTCCTCCTGCATTTTTAAAAGTGCCACTTCCATTTCTATTAGCCAGTAATAAGTGTTCAATGGGTGCATTTCTGTGCAAAAGACCATTTTCATGAGGCAATGCAGGAGAATTCGATAAGACATTGGCTGCACCATTTTGAGTATGTGCCTCACTTCCTTCGTGTGTAGGCACAATGCCACAATTAACATCATCAATGGAGACTTCATGTTCAGGTGGATCCCCAACTTGCAAATCACTATGTTTTTTCAGGGATGCAACAACAGGATGACTTCCTTTAAGAATTGAAACTTTAAGCTGTTTGAGAACCGGAAAAAAAAGAGAGAAGCAGCAACACTATAGTCAACGTCTTGATTATTATTTATTTCTCATGGCCTCAAATTGTTTACGATTTCAATTAGCTCTGTGTCACCTGTTGTAATGCAAATTTAGTCAAGCTAGCTCTTTTTTGCGTTAAAAAGGACTCCAGGTTCCACTTCAACCTATCTGGTCCAGAAGATAACAGATTCGAAGCAGATGTCTGTCAATAATCATGAAAATTATAAAAATTAGTAAGCACCATTGCTATTACACAATTTAATCAGAAAACAAGTCATTAAAGTTTTGTACGTGAGTAAACTAAATACTAAAGTACCTCGAGTAATATTTTTTGAAGGACATCTTCACAACGTTCAGATGGGTTCAAATCAATTTTTGAACATGACGTGGAAGAGATCGGACCAGTACTTGCTCTCCTGAAAGCAACATTCTCCAAAATTCTCAAAGACACAATTTCCCTTGTATTTCTACTAAGATCATCAGATAATTCTTGGGTCTTCTCAACCAAATCTACAGTAACATGAACATATTACTCAGTGACTCTCCCAACCAACCTATCGAAGCCATAAAAAACAATGTACATCACCAAACAAAAGCCAACGTCATGTTTACCGAGTAAAAGAGATATATCAACTTGACTGGAGCGTGCTAGTGTCTCCATGACCCATATCCATGGCAAATGTGACGTACACGAAAGCTGGAAATCCATAAAAGACCGTCTCAAAGCTTCGGAAACCATACACTGCTTGACTTGCCGGTCCTGTTATATCATAACCGGATTAGAGAAACGCAATCACACTTTAAGTTCAACTTTTGCTTACAAATTATAACGTCGGATAAACAAATATCGAGTATAAGGCTAAGCGTCAGAGAAGCGAACACAAAATGATAGAGAGCACGAGAATTACACTTCTATCTTAGATTCAAATCTAATAGAAAATTCAAAACTCTTAAATCTTTCTTGTAATAATCTCTCTCTTGTCTTCTACTCCTTCACCTCCCTTGTCCTCTTTCCCCGCCTCTTTTTTACTCTCTTACATCAAGTGTCGAGTAAACGAGTACGTTTCGCAAGGAAGAAACTAAATCTCTCACCTACGCTGCCGTAGCAGAGGCGGAGAACATCAGCGCATTCCTCCACTCGCCGACGAGCACCCACGCTCGACTTCCGATCACCGATCAATCTTGTTTGTTTAGGGGAAATTTAGGTCAATAGCCCTTCACAAATTTCAATTGACCCGTCGAGTCGTGCTGAGAGGGAGCAGTTTCGTTGATCCGAACGTGCCTTCTCATTTATCAAGTAGACCATGTTTTTGACTGGCCAGCTCAGCCACATATTTTTTTTAAAAACATTTTTATATATATGCTTTTATATTTTTTTTATCAATTTTTTAGATTTTTTGTTTTATCCTTTTTTTTACTTCCACTTAAAATTGTTATTTTTAAATATTTTTTGCTCTTTTTAAAATATTTTATAATTTTTTTTTCTCTTTCTTATTTGTAGAATCAAATGTTTACTACATTAATGAAAATTCGATGTTTTTTGGTAGAATTGATTGATGACAAAAAACAAATTTTTAATCTTGTTCGAATATCAATGAAAATGGACGAATTAAACATAGGAAAAGAACTAAAATTGATACATAAAATATGTTTTACTTTTAAAACAAACGAGGTAAACAAAATGTCACAAAAAGAATCAAAAATAGAAAAAAAATTATATATATTTTAAAAAGAACAAAAAAATAATTTAAAATGAAAATTTTGAGTGAACGAGAGTTTTAAAATAATCCGAAAAAATGAAAAAAAGAATTAAAAAGCATATATAAAAGCTTTTAAAAAAAACTTTGTGTCACGACATTTCTTATTGTGGGGATGACACAGTAGAGGATCCTGGTCCGTTTTTGACATTTAATTTTATAATTATATTTGGAATCTAATTTAAAAATAGTATATTATCAATTGAGAAATGACCCGGGCTCGGGTTCAGGCCAAGGTTATTTAATCCATTAGTCCGGGCTTTAGTTAATCTCTTTGAAGATCATCCATATTTGATCTTTCGCATTTGGGTCTATATGATTTTGCTAGTTTATGGATGACTGTATTCAAATTCGCGAGCAAGTAAAAATAATTAGGATAAAGAAAAACATGGATCAATTTTTATTCAATTATACACAGAAAATAATTCTATTTATTTTCATTATCACGACAATTAAATCTATTACATAGAATATGTTCAATAAATAAATGAACCTTTATGTAAAAACTAAACCTTGGAATAATCCATAAAAAAAAAAAAAAAAAAACTTTAGAGCGATAGCTTTACTTGACACCCAATGTTTCATAGGCTTATTTACAAAAATTAAAATCAAAATCATCATCGTTGACTAGTCAATGAAACAAAACAAAAATATACTATAAAAATATAAGAGACATTGTGTCGAAACTATCAGAGCATGATATGATAGCCTACAGTCTTTTGGTGAACAAGACAATTAGCAAAATTCAAAAATCAAAGTATCAAATCTCCTTGCTTTTCGGGCTCAAGCAGGGGCTTAACCTCATGTAATTTGTCATCAATCCCATGATACCAAACATGGTGTCCACAGAAATAAACTGGTTAAATTTTGTCAATAAAAATGACATTTATATTCATCGAACAAAGCAGCAGATCAAACATGTATTGTAACAATGTAATCTATGTTATATATGCAACATTTCAGTATTTCTTTTCCTATATCCTAAATCATAATTGCCAACAATGAGGTAATTGAGCAACATCTGAAAATCACCTTGTCCTTCATGTTTTTCATACCATTAAATTGGCAGGGCATATATCTTGACAAAGTCTTACTCAGCTTCAAGTCACGTCTACTTGAAGGTTTCTCTCCATAATTCAAACATCTTTTTGATTTCATTTGTCGAGATATCAATTTAGACCATGTTTCAAAATCAATAACCATAGCATATTCCCTCCATTAAAATTTTCTGTTATTAATCAATGCAAACAAATTTGAACTAAATGTAGGATCTTGATGTAGCACAATAATGATAGGAATCTTTTGTATTACCTCTATAGTCCTTGTGTTAGTTATTATACTATCACACATTTGTTCTCGACCTTATATATTGACAAACTCCCACTTTCTGTTAAATACACAAAATAACTTCTCTTGGGACACAATTCTACATATTTTCTAAATAAACACCATATGAAATACTTAATTTCCTTCTCTGCATCTTTCTGTCATTGTTCTTATGATAACTATCTTTCAAAGTAGATCTTCGTGATATAAAGTTGGACAGAGGGTATATTATAGTAAAATAATATTGCAGAGCTTATCCATCAATAACATATAGAAAAATTTTAGGCGATAAAAGTTAAACAATTATCCTTATCCGTCTCATTGTTAACTTGACGTTTTTTTTTAAAATAATATTCTCATAATTTGTGGCTTTTATTTAGAAGCATGTTCTTTTAATCACCTCATATATTTGCTCACAGTGGCTACTCATAAAAGGTCAATACTGCTTTATTGAGATGTGCTAAGTGGCCAAGAGACAACAATCCAGTCATCTTTTCTCGCTCACAATAATAATCGACACAAGTCATAGGAGAAAATGACTACTGCTGAGATTGCCAATGATGAGATTAGATAGTCAGTGGCCATAACATCTAGAAATAGTATTTGAAGTGATGAAGAACATGAAGAGTGATAAAGCTAATACCTGCTGGTTAGAGGAAGTTAGCCGTGAACAGAAACAAACAGTTGTAACCCTCTGCTAAAGACATTCGTTTAGTAATATGACTTGATCATGCTCTCATTGGAGATTCTCCTTTTAGTTTTTCCATATTAAATTGAAGGCATCTATTTGTTAATCTGTAATGTTTTCCTATATCACTTGTTCGAAGCACAAATTGTGTGTGACATTCACCAATCCCTCTCAAAACGACTCTTCCCCTGGGTTAAGTGGCTAGCAGCCTTTTGAGGAGCTATCGGAACGAAAGAAGAAAGCTGCTAATAAAAAACATCAAGCTTCAATCTACACACTATAAGCCATCAAGTTCACTCAACAATCAATATACTCTCAACTACACCAGTGCACAAATTTTTTTTTGGAGGAGAACTTCTACCTGCCTTTAAAAAGGGGTGGACTGCACGAGCAGACGTGGGTGACTCTGCTCCCATCAAATGAGAAACTTTTTCATGTTTAATTTTTTCCAAAAAAATCCGTGTTCCCTTAATTTTATTAATCATCATCTGATGACATCATCTCGACTGAGATCTTTGGCCAAGAGCAAGGCCTAAGTACCTTCAAATTACACGAGCTAAACACTCATGATTATGTTTTTTTCTTGTGTTACTAATTGATAACAAAACAGATTATGTTCACATTTGTGACTCATATGGTCAATGCTTGTAACTCCATGAGGTGTTACAGTAAAGCGAGTAGCAGTAGCCCATTAGCTCAGTTTTCTTAGAGCTCCAAGGATAACAATAACAGTGGTGAGTGGTGACTGTGGTGGAATACCTGTTTTTATGTTCTGGTCAATTGCTCTGTTTAGTATGTGCAATTTTTAAACTTAAATCCTCATTCAATTTTTATGACTGCTTATATATCAGGACACGGATACCTGCATGAAGCTTATTCTGATAATCTCTGTTCGGTTTAGTCTAACAAACTGTAGGTATTAGTAAACTATTTTCCAGGTAGTTTACTCTGGAAATTAGTAAACCCTCATGATTATGTTTATTTTGTGTTATTAATTGATAACAAAATAGATGATGTTTCCCTTCCCTAAAGGAGGACATATTTTATTTCATCTCTTAACTACAAAATGTGGGAACAAATGCCAGTTTTTTAGGTACTTCCTATGAAAAACATGCAGATCCCATTTTTTAACTACTTTCCAAATAAAAAGGAGAACATACATTAAGAATCTAACATCTTTAACAAACAAAGACATGTGAAGAATATGAGTATACAGTAAAAATAATCACTCTAAAAACTAACATCATAGCCATAGAGATCTGCTTGAGATCATTCTCAAATATCTCATGTTAGCGAGTGATTGAGCGCAGAATATAATTGTGTGCCATGAACAAACCTTGTACTGTGGCAAAGAAAACATATTACGATTAAACAACAACTAACTTTAAACCTTTGGAGCTCTATTGGAGAAATTAAATTCAAAGCGGACATAAATTGATATTATCGAATCTATAAAATACAATGGTGAATTGAACGAGAATATGTAGATCAAACATAGTTAGTGTGCTAGAGAATCGCATTCGAAACATAACACCAAATATGTCGAAAATGACGGCGATAAATCTAGAGGAATCGACTGGAAAGTCCTGCGGAGCAACTAATTGTGACTTGTACGGAATGAGACTATTTCACCAAGTAAATTAGCTAATAAATTAATTCTAATAATAATAAATCTCAAGTTATTAATTTTCATATATATTTTTCTATATTTCTAGTCTTTGAAATTGAAGAATTTTTTTTTTTTTTAAAAAAAGAAAACAAACAATTTTTTTATAGCTCTTATAAATAAATACACACGGCAAAATATTTCCGAAGGCTGACCGCTATATATTTCAAAGTGACTGAATACGAATATAGCGGAAAACCAGAGATAAATGGAGCCAATTACTCCCCAACGAGGGTCTACAGAGACCTCCCGAAATTCTGAGCCCGCTACGGCTCCGGCTTCATCCTCGGCGGCGCGGCTATGGAGACCGGTTGCTCAGCGAAATATCCGTAACCAGTGGTCGAAGCTAGCTTCTTTTCGTCGCGACTGGAGCAGCGCTGCTGCTGCCGGCCGCTCTCATGCCACCTCCATCGTCAACTCCTACCTCTCCCAAAAGTACGCTCTATACTCTCAGCCAATTTATTCACATGAAAGTAAGATGAAATTCAAAGAAATTATGTGCGTATTTTAATATACAGCCAGATTTTGTAAAGTACAGATTTTGAATCATGTTTCAAAAGGAAAATGATTGCGAAAGTTAAATTTTCAAAACACTCGCTATTCATATCTCAGTTAAAACAGTCATTTGGTGTATAAAAGCATCGTTGAGGTTACCTGTTTATGGAGCTTCCTACTTGTGGATTATCATAGGTATATGGATGGAATGGATATGAAAGTTTTGAGTGACATGCCTAACATTGAAAAAAAGGCTCGTCGGAAATTGTTCAAGCAGCAGGCATGTACCATCACTTTTCATTTCCTTTTCCTTTGCTCCCCTTGTTTCACTTTAAAGTGTTTAAATAATTCGGAGATTAATGTACAGCTAATGATTCTTTCATGAATGGCTGAAACTTGTGTTTTTCATTGAACACGTAAATAAAGGACATTAAAATTTTCATTTTCTATATTGTAAAGCCAAATTGAGTATATATCAATGACACTCCTAATTTGATCAAAGCAGTGAATCGGACCCCAGATATTGGGACAAATGTGGGAAATGATTATTCTGAATCGTCTGCTTATAATAAACTTGCATGACACATGAGTGAAGTTTTATTTGTGCTCTTCTCTACTCATGTGAACCTAACAATTACCATAAAGTATCATATATTCTTGCTTTTGAATTACAACTTGTTAATAATGTTGTCAAAACTTAATCCTGATACTTTTTGAAGTTATAACACTTGACACTGAGAGGCTTGTTTGATCTGTTGTCTGTAATGTTTTTACTTCTAGTTTTCTTCTTTATTAAACAAAATGGCTTCACATGTATCGATCTCAATATGTTAACGGGTATCAATGTTGTCTGCTTGGCACTTTATTTGATGATTTATGGAACAGACTGCATATGAATTGCTGAATGTGTTTAACTTCTTTGGTTTTGTCTGATATCTGTAGACTAATTATGTGCTGGGTGAGATTTTAGTCCAAACGTTATACCTATGTATGTGTCATTGTGTCTATAACTAACATCTGTTGTCCATATGAGGGGCATGTGACATTTTTTGTTTTCTCAGGAGCTTTATAGAAGCAAATTGTTGTCATCTTACAGAGATATGGTAAGTGAAGTATACTTTTTGTAACCGTACAAACATTTTTTTATGTAGCGTGTTTTATTTGGAGTCATACACTTCTTTCATATGGAAGACCTATAACATGAAAGATTTAGCTCGAATGATATGATGTGCGCATTGTTTTATGTGGTCATATATTATTATGCTTTCTGGGTCTATATATATATAATAAAGGAAATGCAGTGCTTGCAACTCTTTGTCCTAATTTCAATTGCAAATCAATTTCATATGCAAGATTCATGGATTTTGATTTTGAACTTGGTCTTTGCACGAGGTTTCTTTTTTATGAAAATTTCCCAAGCCATGCATGAATTCAGTTTCGCATAATCTCAATTTAAATGTATATGGCTTGACCGTGTCTATCGTACCCTAGGAAATTATTTTTGATAATTTCACCTCTAGATAAGTTTGAAGGATGATGTGCCTTGCTAAGTATTGTCATTGGTTATGAATTGATGTCTCTTTGTGGTTAAGAGTTTTCCATATGAAAAATTGAGAAGACCTAGTCTTTTTTGTGTTCTATATTCTTGTAGTAAACTCAACTGCTTATGTACATCGGAGATCGGGGAATCTGGCACTATAACATTGCATGAATTCATTCATAGAATCATCTGTTAGTATTCTGGATTATGGGAGTCTAGCTTGTATTTGGAAACAAGATTGGAAAAAAAATTGCTCATCTTATGACTCACGTAACATATATTACCATATTTCAGAGCAACATTTAAATGCTCCAAGAAGAAATTTGTAATTCTTTAATATCATGTTACTTTATTTAATATTTCGCTAAAAAAACTTTTGTTTAGAACTATATGAACGAATTGTTGCCTCCGCTTAGCTTCTTGCTGGAGGGTAGTGTAGCAACAGGACACGCATTTATAGCTCTTGGGAAACTATTTTCCAGGTAACAGTTGTGACTCATATGGTCAATGCTTGTAACTCCATGAGGTGTTACAATAGAGCGACTAGCAGCAGCCCATTAGCTCAGTTTTCTTACAGTTCCAAGGATAGCAATGATAGTGGTGACTGTGGTGGAATACCTGTTTTTACCTTCTGGTCAATTGCTCTGTTTGGTATGTGCAATTTTAAACTTAAATTCTCATTCAGTTTTTATGTCTGCTTATGTATCAGGACACGGATACCTGCTTGAAGCTTATTCTGATAATCTCTATTCGGTTTAGTCTAACAAACTGTAGGTATTAGTAAACTCAAATTTGCAATGACCGAAGATAGTTTTTTAATAAATCAGATATGCTAATGCTACTCCATTCAGCTCATTGTTCAATTTCATATCCTGTACTATTTTAATGCCATGCTGTCCAGTATTGCTTCTTCTTTTAGCAAGAATGCAAGATTTCTTTTTATAATTATCTTGGGCTCTTGAACTGTTTTTCTTTGAAAGCTATACGGTGATCTTGTCATGTTCAAATTTTGTTAACTTTATTCTACAGAGGAACTAGCATGGGAAGTTGTTCAAATGTTTATATCAGAGCTGAAGCTGAAGGTGAATCCAATTTTAATATTCTATTTTGCCACTTTTAAAGATTGTTTTTAGTTTTTCTCCTTTAAGTCGTTTTGCATTTTTTTAACTTTCCATCTCAAATTTCACTGTTGCAGCGGTTGCTTGTGTTGGATTTGCTCTCAATCTATGATGATAATGTCGCAGAAATTGTTGGTTTGAATTGGTCTGATGAATTCTATGAGGGGGAATTCAAGGATCTGTGTATCTCTAACTTGCTCTCAGAAGAAACTTGTGAACCAGTGCTTCCTTCCCTTGAGAGTTGCACATCTAGTACTTCAACTATTCAACAGAAACAAAAACAGAATTGTGATGTTCTACAGGTATTGATCATACAACTTTACATCCATTGTTGTTTAGGAGTGAACGGTCATCGTCTACGTGTTACCTGTGTCCAGTATGCATGATTGTGTATTCAATTCAGTTTTAGCTAATTATCCGTTCTTTCACATCATTTGTCATGCTAGTGCTATTTGCAAACGGTTTTGTCTAAAATATTCAGACCGAAAAATTACCTTTAATGAGGCCTTTTGTGGTCTGTCTGCAAGTGCATAGCACCACCCCCATTAAATCCACGTCTTTCTCCAACATACTAGCATTTTCTATAAATGTACTGGATCAGGATACTAGTAAATGTGCTCAATACTTGTTTGGAATTCTACAATAAAATGAATAGATTTAATCTCCATATATTTCCCCTTTGTGTGGTTATACTTACATATGCATATAAAAAACAAAAATATATGGATACGCTGAAATTTGTAAATGGATCTACCAACAAAAGTGTGTATCTGTCCATTACTGTGCATATATGAGTATCAAATTCATACAAAAACCCTCATTCTAGCATTTTTTGACTTCCTCTCTAGTTTTGTTACTCAACTTATCTTTCACTCTACAGGTTTATATAACAACATGGATGGTCGATGTGAACATAAATAGAAGCAGGTAATCACATTTCAAACTTTTGTTCACTTTGTTATTTAACATTTGAGGCTATAGCTGTTTGAAAGCACGTCTGGGCAACGTGCAACGCTTTTGCAAATTGCATGTCGAGGTTAATATGGATTTTGAATCCGAAGTGAAAATGCATTGTAGCAATACACCATATGTACAATAATAAATATTTGTTTTTGTTATTATTGATCGTTCGTAAAGTTAATATCAGATGCTACATAATTTTTTTCAAGCATCTAGATTTTAAAATAGCATACCTCAGTGTGTCTCACTTTGATTGAGCATGCCTCTCTCCTAGCGCATAGCTCTAGGGCACTCATTCATCTTAGTATGTGTTGGTTGGATGACTTTACTGAATACCGACCTTCAAATTGAATGGAAATTCCCGGTGATTTTTAAACACCTATAACTATCCTACATTGTGCAACTTGAATTCAACCCTAATGGTGAGAAAACTTCCTTTAATATTATTATTTCTTTATTTATTTAAACCATTTCTCTATTGTTGAACCTTTTACAGGGTGGACGAAATATTTACTATTGTGGGATCCGAAATGCATGTCAACTTTCTTCAAACATAAGGTTGGTGGAAGGTAGTACACGGTTCAACTAAGAATTCACAGTATCGACACCTTGATAATCTGTTGGTAAATGCTGGAGCACTCCTTTTGGCCCTGTTTGATTGATTTGCAGAAAAATGTGTTTACAGTCCTGGAAAAAAATGGACCTCGGGGCACAAACTGTCACTGGATCTATATCGATGGTTTCCATTTCCTAAAAGATGATAAAAATACATGAGCTTATTACCATATCGAACAAGGTTCCTCTGTGGCGGGTCAGGACATTGTCTACTCGTTACTATTATATCAAAGTTAATTTTTTTTTTTTTAAAAAATATCGGGATTGCTGAACACTTTGACTAATTTTTTAGTTAGGTTTGCGTGTATACTTTTTGAATGTGGGAATAGATAGTGTATGAAAGTATGTGGGGGTGAGATGTATACTGATCGCTAATGACGTGGTGTAACGGGGAAATTGATTTGTATACGGAAAGTAGTTGGCCACGAAGGCCAGCCAGATAGATGGAGCACCAACATATATTTGAATCTTTGTCTATTTTGTAATTCTTTTGGCCTCAATGTTTTTAAGGGAAAAAAGGTAAAGTTAATTTTTACCAAACTATCATTCTTAGATTAATTCATCAGCAACTTTGTTTTTTTGTTTTTGTTTTTGTTTTGTTTGTTTGTTTGTTTGTTTGTTTTTTTTGTGTCGGAACTCATTACAGCTATTTTTCGGAGCATAAAGAGTAAACATTCGGATTAATGTAATAACTTGCAATCACGTTAGTTAATCCGTACTAACATAACGTTAGTTAATCCGTACTAACATAATAATATGTTAATCACATATTTTTATTGGACATATTTTTTGTAATAAATTCATCCAAAAAAGTGTTAATAAGAAGAATTAAATTCTTTATGTCAAATACATTCGTATTCTTCTTGGGACAATAATTTTGTTTTCACAATTGTATATAAGGTTGTGAGTAAATATTTTCAATCTTTATAAAAGTTTAGTTACAGAAATTAGCTAAAATTATTAATCGATACTCAATAACTTGTCTGATTTCAGATTTTGAAGATTTACCATCCAACTATTAAAAACTCTTTATTCATGGATAATCCACGTATTATATAAGCTTCGCCTATAGTTCCTCTTGTTTTTTGAACACAATTCTTTTGTCAAACATCCAATGAATTACGAGTTCATTTCCATGAAAATATGTTTATTTTTGGGAATGCCCATAAAACAATAGTCTTGTTTCATGCACGGTTACTGTTTCCTAATAAAGGCGTGGATATTGGTTGTATAATTCATCTATATTTGACAAAATAATTGTGTGTTCAAAAAACAAAAGGAATTTAATCGATAACACCTGTTTCACGAATTTGCAGCCCCCTTCTCAGAACCCCTACTCGCGCGCACACCACACACAGCACAGAGAGAAACGCACTCGAATTCGTGTAAAAATGGTGGGAGAAGAGAAGCGGCATCAGATGATGCAAAACCTGTTCGGTGACCAGTCCGAAGAAGAGGAAGAAGAGGAGGAGATCGAATCCGAGCACGAATCTAATCGACAGCCCGATTATGCTTCCGTGAGGATTTTTTTACTCAATTTTTTCTTCGCTGTTTAACCCAAAAAAAACTTTCAATTTTCAATGAATTAAAACCCGAAAGTGTTTTGGCTGATGAAATTATTTTATTTTACTGAAATTGGTTTGTCAATGCTGTAATGGATGCGAGAATCGGTCTTCCTTGTGTTTTAGAGCCTGAAAGTTTAAACCTAATTCCCAAATTATTTACGGTGAGCCAATACCTGGATGCAGGCTTCTGTGTGCTTGTTCCGCACAGGGTGGGCTTAACAGTGGAAGGTAGGGCAGTAGACCTGTATGGTAAACTTCAAGGTATAAATCATGAAAACACGAGCTTTTCCTGCAAAAGTTCCCAAGTTTTGTGATTTTAAAATAAAAGTGCATATGATAGCCTAGTGTTACCTTTCATTATTATTTTACTTCTGTCCCTGCTTGCAAGGGTGTCCATTTTTTGGTATGGAATGATTTTGGTCATTATTCTTTTCGAAATTGCAGTTATGAACTCGTGTAACTTTATATGCATCTATTAGATCAGGTGTTGACTCAAAAGATATTTAGTTTTGGATATAGGTTAATGAGATTAAGCATATGTGATTTGTATTGCTATAATCGATTTACAGGTGAGGTTTTATGGCATATATTGAGGGTATAAGTTACGTTACACGCTCATTCAAGAATCTAATTTATTTTCTTTGCTAATCAAAATATAAAATTTCAATCTGCAGTTTCCTTTATTCCCGTTTCAAAAATTCTGCTCCCACTTTGTCTCTGTCTTGATTAAACCTTATGTAATTTTGTTAAACTCAATTTAAGAGATTGAACATGCATAGTTATCTTTATTTTACTTTCAATGTTGCTCTGTGTTAACTGAGATTTCCTTGAATGATAAAGGTTTATCTAGACTTTCTTATCATTTTCAATCCATATATCGATGACACACAAGTATGTAGCTATTTCCCATAAGTATATGAGTTTCGAATCTGACAGCCTCAGAAGATGTGCTAATTATTGAACTTCAATGTTTGTTCTTTTTTAAAATTATCATAGTATTTTTTGTTTGGGGCCACCAATAAAGAGCTCTCAAATAAATTACAATGGGTAGAAGAAAATCTCTGAAATCTGTCTGGTGATGAGTGTGCAACTCTTTACTTTCATGAAACATGTCTGATAAGTGAATTCATGACTGACATCCTTAGTCCTGGTTTTTACTATATGGTTATGTTTGGTATGGATGATTGAGGTCGGATAGGTTAAATAATTCTCCCAACACATGCTTGGTAAGATTTTTCAGGTCTGATTCTTATACATATGCTCAACATAAATAATTATTTTTTCTTTACAACTCATCCTGTTGATGTGATAATCTATCCAATTTCTTAATTGAATTCAAAATTTCCCAATATGACCCAATAAAATAATGCACCCAACAACATGTGCGACCTGATTTGAGAAAATGTCAGTGGACACTAGATTTTGAAGGTTGTATGGAACAAATGTCTTTTACTCAGAGATATAAATCTAACACTGACGGTGATTTATTTGGTTGGATGATTTAATTTATGATTTTATTCTATCGCCCTTATAAATTATGAGCTGGTCCAGTATTTCTTTGAACCTCAGTTTTTTCTTATTATGCTTTGACATCATTATGGAACTGAGACGAACCATATTCTTCCTCTTTGGTGATAGGCAGGGATTATGAAATTTTATGGAAAAAAGAAAATGTGGAATTTAAAAGAAATTATTAGGCTTAACTTTTTATTTAAAAATCTAAAATAACAATTCTTTGAGGGTATAATTGTAAATTATCAAACATTTATTTCTCAGTATATAATATTAGTTTAATTGTCGCAACATAATCTATCATTTCACAATTATATCCTATGAACCAAGCACCACCGTATACTATTATCCGTGATGGTCAAAAGGTAAAATTATAATTCATCTTGTCGCTATAATTTTAATCCAAATTTGAATGAGTCAAATCAAACATGCTAATATCTATCAATTATTGTTTCATATTCAATACAGTTACCTCAATAGTCCCAGTATAATTTATTCTTATTTAGTCGTATCACTTGAACGAAATGCAACATAGTCTGATACTTGTTTTAATTTTAGGATGAAGTAGATGGAAGACCTAAAGGCGAAGGTGAAGGTCAGGGGGAGGCAGAAATTGAGAGTGGGGGTGAACCGCAAGATCTTGATCGTTTACATGGAGAGAGCGAGGATGAGAGAGATCCGAGCTCTCAAGAAGTTGAATTAGGCGATCAAAGGGAAGAAAGTGAAGATCGGTATTCGGAGAGCGATGAAAAGGAGGTATATGGCCAACGAGGTGTGACAAGCAGAAGACGTGATGCCATTGACAGTGGATCAGAAAGATCTGAGGAGAATCATTTCCATGCTAATGAGGACGATGAAGTGAATATGGCCCAGGGTCACAGGTCTCTTACTCATTATTATCAGCTCACTACTTTACAAATTGTTGTCATTTATTATTTGGTCTTCCCTTCTGCCTAAACTGGATTATATACAATGCGTTTCCTCTCACCTGCTTTGAATATTTCAAACCTGAGTTATTTTATCATTTCTTCAGTGTGGTAGTTTAGATGACTGTGTCCAAGGGTCTGAATTTAATGGCTTGCTGCAGATCGCCTGGTGACGAGAAAAGTGATCAATTTTTACACTCCGCGCCAGAGATACGCGATGTTTTTGGAGACTCTGATGACGAAGAACAAGCAGAATATGAAGTTCAGAATCAGATTGAAGAAGGAAACGTTAGTATGACTGTAGGAGAACTCATTTTGAAAATTTCTTTTTTGTTCATGCGTAAAGAGGCACTGTAATATAAATAATATACAGATGAAATGATTCACATATTTTCCCTTGATATAGCAATCACCTGTGGACGAAGAGGTAACTTATGAGGGAGAGCTTAGGCCGGAGGATATGATACCTGATGAAGATGCACCATATGATTCTGAAGAGGAGCACTCCGATGCTAAACCTAAGGAAAAACCGGTTGGCCCCCCACTGGAGTTGGAGATTCCTCTGCGCCATCCTCCAGCTGAATCAGACAAGGTTTTACCTACAGTCTTGTTTCCACTGGAAGCTGCTACAATTTGGAATCAACCAAAATATTTTGAGAAATCATGACTGGGATATAATACACTTACAGAGTCCGGTGTTTCTGTCTATCCGGAGTACTAGTTGGATTATATATTGGTAGTTTTAAATAATTTCATGGGGCATCTGCTTCTTCAAAAACAACCAAGACAATTTGGTGAATTTGTGTGGAAAATAGTTGTGATGAGTCCTATCGATTCTTCTGAGGCGTTTACTTGATCTATAGTATTCAAACTGCACAAATTATTCAATTTGTGCAATCTTTCACAACTTAGGCTGGATGTGTGCTGAAATTGTGTAGATCTTAACAAAAACATGGATGCAAATGACATATTGAGAACTGTGGAACTGTTGATACTAGTATGAAGGTAGGAAATATAAATCACATTGGGCTTTTACTTAGTGTAATGAGATATCATCTAAGAAGAGAAAATCAAAGTGGATCAGTTGTCTATTTCGAAGGTACCACTTTTCCTACAACTGTTAAACCGTCCATCATGCTTACTTTAATTTCAGCCTCGCCATGATTTATGTGAAGTCCTCGAGATATGATCTACTGAAAATTAACTTGTCTCACGGTGTAACCAATAATAAAGAACCTAAACTTGTTCGCGTTGCCCCTGTGCAAACCAAACTATTGTTTACAAGTCGATTTGGTTGGAGCGAAACATAAAGATTTTCGACAACGGAGTGGAGTCGATTGGCGAGTGTTGGGACTTGGGATAACATCAGATTTAGAGCTGCAGTGTGAACTAGAAATATTCCAGTTTTCAAACATTTATCGATTTCAGAGTTGGTTAGGGATTGGAGTTTCATTCAATGATGTTGTGATTATATTGTTTTTTATTTTCTACGAACTTGCGGATATCTTGTCCACCTTTTTGTAACTTCATCCTTTTTATATTATATATAATATCGTTTCTTATATAAAAAAATATCTGGGTCTTTTCCTTAGAAATTGGATAGAATTCTTATACAAAATTTATGGTTTAGGTAGGTTTTACTTTGATTTTTATTTCTGTAATTACTTGTTTTGGAGGGGATATTGGTTCTAGTTTACCTGGACAATTTAGTAATAAACTCTAGGTATCAAGTACATAGTTGCAGAAACAGTAGTGATGATTCTACTATTGCAGATGAATATGATCAAAGTCTCAAATATTATGGGCATAGATTCTAAACCTTTTGATCCCAACACATTTGTGGAAGAAGATTTTTATGAGACTGATGAATCAGGATCGAGAAAGCGGATACGTTTGGAAAATAATGTTGTTCGTTGGAGGAAGGTCAAAAAGCCTGATGGCACGTTGTCTGTAAGTAAAGCCTTCAATGCTTTTTTAGTTGTTCCCATTTGAAACATGTGCACGTGAAAATGAAGTTGTTAATACTCAAATATAAGTTAATCCGAGGAAAAAAAACTTAGTATTGGATTAAAGAGTGTAAAACCAATGGATTATAAATTCATAATGTGAATCCTTTATTCTTGTTTGCATGTTTTTGAGTCCTTTGAATTTGAAATTTCTTTTCTTTCTTTTAAGCTTGTTTATAGATCGGTATAATGAATTTTAAATTCTTGAAATTATTTGAGATTCATCTTTTGAATTCTTCACTAATTGAAATGCAAACTGACTATATTCATTAATTAATTTATTTTATCATAGTTTTGGGCAATATATCACTTTTTATTGGCTTTTGTAGACGAGACTTATATGATTGAATAGGTCCTCTCTTTTTGTGAGATTTACATTGATTTTATAGCTTCTGATTTAGTTCCCTGAACTGAAATGTGTGGAAAGAGTAAATTATTGCAGATGGTATGTAAATCTTTTGCATATGGTATCTCTATTGGGCTTCTCCCTTCTCCCAACCAGCACCTTCAACTATTGAGCTTGGTTGTTTAAATTGTTCCCACTCACCGGCGCCGGCCGGTGGCCGACGGCGACTTTTACCCGCATCTTTTCATTGTAGTCGGTTCCGTTAAGCCTCTCGGTTGAGTACATTCCTTCGAAATGATTATGAGAGAACATTACCGTAGGGCTATGGCTTTAGAGGTCCGAATAGAACAAAAATTATTTCAAATCGCACTGGGTAACAGGGGAGATTCAATTTTCTTCACGGAAAGAACTCGACAAGCGAGTTACACGCTGGAAATTGGCCGGGAAAGTGCCCACTGGTTGAGGAAAATTATGGGCGAACATATTACCAACCCCAAATCGCAGATGACGTTCCACAGACTCAGAAAGGGGGAAGTGGTTATATTAGTGCAAAAGTTTGTCAACTCACGAGGAAGTTATCTTCAAGTTTCCAAATCTGAACGGTCCGGTAAGAAGCAGAGAATCATAATTCCAAGTGGACTACATGAGAAAGGCTGGAAATCACTGGTCTTCTTTATCGGGAAAATCCTGAATAACGGCTTAGGGGAAGGAGTAAAGTATATGAATGGCAATCAAAAATATCGTCAACCTCTGTTCAGTGATAAAACAAATCCAAGGCCTAATGGATCAGAGAAGATCGATGCACCTAAAGAACTCGGAAAGTGTTTGACTAAAGATTGGAACAAGGCACTGATTGTCACGAAAGACTGCGTTAATAAATCCTGGGAAATGGTAAAATCAGCACTTGGTAAGGCGGTAGATATGAAGATTGAGATTTTCCCGTTCAAGGCAAATCAAGCATTGTGGTGGCCAACTAGGAGAGAAGATTTTGAGTTTTATTTGAAAATTGGAAAGTGTTTCCTGGATAAGGGTATTTCCATTTCCTTTCAACAGGGAAGGACTGATACCAACACCATAGAGGAAGTCTACGAATGTTGTAACAGCTGGATCAGGATTGTGGGGTTACCATGGGATATGTGGACGACGGAAATGCTACAAATCGTGGGGGATATGTGTGGGGGATTGGTGGATATTAGCCAAGATACTATGTTCCTAAGGGATTTGGCAGCTGCTAAAATCAAAGTGGTGGGATTAGAAGGGGGATTCATTAAAAGTTCGTTGATATTTCAATCGCCGAGGGGTCCTTTGAATTTGCGCATTTACGTAGACTCAATCAACATCCAGGCTTATAAGGTTTACGAGAAAAGATCCTATGCACAGGTACTCAGGGAAGGTGCTCGGGGAATAGCTGGGTGGAGCAGAGTCAAAAGGCCTACTGGGGAAGAACATAGTCCCGGAATCCAAACAGATGAAGGAACAAATACGATGACCAAAACCGAAAATGAAAATACTGCAGTCCATGGGGAAAAAGGAAAGCAAATTAGCAACGTAAGTCAGGTGTCTGCGGTAGGAGAGGAAGCTTTCAACCACCGAAATTGCAATTATAGCAACACAAAGATTATTCAAGGGATGGAAGTGTTTTTGGGTAAAGACTATCAATGTTACAAAAAAGCAAATTTAGAAGATCAAAAGGGAAATAGAGGATTGGGATCAGCACCAGTGCGAGGAAGCAAACAAATCAAGATACTCAAAAGGCTAACTCCGAAAGATTTGGATGATTTCAACAAAGAACAAATACAGTCAATGAAAGATAAAGAAAATGTGCATACATGCCGGGCAAACAGACTAGAGGTTGTCTACACTAGAAGAAAATCAAAGAGAAACATTCAAACGGCAGTACATCAAGATCCTTTCAGGGACGATCAAGATGATACTTTGGAGGTCAGGGATTTTCAAATGAACCATAGCAGTGGCTCTGAGGATGATAGCGATTCAAACGATATGGGCTCTCACATGTCAATAAGTTCTGACTCATCCACACACACCGGAGTGGGGCTGGAGGACATAGGCGATCTCTTTGCATCACCTGCGGCTAAGGCTCACAACAAAATCAATTCTTCTCAATCTCAATCTTCCGAAAATTCAATTCCTAATTCGGTTTTTCTTAATAATTCTGGGGTGGGGAGGGTATTAGAGGCCGAGAGAGGTTTAGTTGTTGGTGACAAGTCGGGTATGTCAGACATAAAAATCCACGAGGTTGATAGGGGAAGTGTAGGGATGGTAGTGCCCGAAACTGTTGGAGTGACAGATTGTTTGGAATTAATGGGAATCAAAAAGACGGAGATTGGGGTAGATTTGACAAAGGAAGGATGTTGTGCGGTGGGAGGAAAATTTTTCAAATGAAAATTGTGTCTTGGAATATAAGAGGTGGTGGGTCGGCAACGAGACGAGGTTTCATTCGAGAATTATTAAGGAAGGAGAAACCAGATTTGGCTATTCTCCAAGAAACAAAAAAAGAGTTCATAGATAGGAAATTTATCGCAAGTGTGTGGAAATCAAGGTTTGTTGATTGGGTTCATTTATCATCCATTGGATCTTCGGGTGGTATTCTGGTAATGTGGGACCCGAGAGTAGTTACGGTAACAGATAATTTGATTGGAGAATTTACTGTATCGATATGCATAGACAAAAATAATGACTTAGACAGCTGGTGGTTTACAGCCGTATATGGACCATGCTCACCAAAAAATCGACAAAAATTCTGGGATGAATTGGCTGGACTGAGAGTTCTTTGTGGGGAAAGGTGGTGTTTGGGAGGGGATTTCAATGTTGTGCGATATTTGGTGGAGAAATTCAACAGCCACACACAAACCACAAGCATGGCGGGATTCGACATGTTGATACAAGAATTGGAGTTATGTGACCCCCCATTGATAAATGCAAAATATACGTGGTCAAATCTGCGGTCCACACCTATTTGTAGTAGGCTTGATAGATTTTTGTTCTCGAGAGGATGGGTCGATTTATTCCCATTTCAAAAACAATCTGTTTTGCCTCGTATTACATCGGATCACTTCCCAATTGTGCTGGAAACACAGAAACTTAAATGGGGGCCTTGTCCATTCAGATTTGAGAATATGTGGTTGCAAAATAAAGAATTTAAAGCAAAGTTTGATGGGTGGTGGAATAATAATCATGTTCAAGGATGGGAAGGTTATAAGTTCATGAGAAAACTAAAGATGATTAAGGAAGAGATCAAAGTTTGGAACATCGAGGAGTTTGGGAATATCGAGATGAAGGAAGCAGATTTTCGCAACAAAATTACATCACTGGATGAAATGGAGAGTGAGGGGAGGATTACTGCGGAAGGGGTGGCCAAAAGACTGGAAAAAAAATGTGAATTGGAAGAGTTGTTGTGTCAACGGAATAGAATGTTTCACCAAAAAGCAAAAATTACTTGGTTAAAAGAAGGCGATCGCAACACAAAGTTTTTCCACTCCGTGCTAAATCATAGGAAGACAAAGTCAATGATTACCAAATTAGAGTTGGATGATGGTAGGGTGATTGAAGATGAGGTCAGAGAGATCATGTTTTGTCGATTTTTCAAAGAACGTACAAGCACAAGACCAGTGATTAGATTTGGGATTGATGAAGTGGTAGGGAAACATTGATAATGGACATGAGAGAGGAGCTTGGGGAATGGGAAAAATCTTTTTCACTAGAGGAGGTAGAATGCAGTTTCGAGTGTGATAGAGAAAGCGCCCGGGGCCCGAGGCTATATTTGCCTTTATAAGATTGCTGGGAGACAGTGAAGACGACTTAATGAGAGTCTTCGAAGAAGTTCCATGAAAGGGGAGTCATAATGGTGTTGAACAAATGAATTAACATATGTTTGATACCAAAGAAAAAATGATTCGTTTGAAGTCAGAGGACTTTAGACCCATAAGCCTCACAACAAGCTTATAAGATTGTTGCAAAGGTTTGGCTACTAGATTAAAGAAAGTCTTGAGGAGTACGATCGCCCAGAACCAATGTGCATTTATAAAAGGGAGACAGATATTGGATTGCAGTCTTGTAGCAAATGAGGTGGTGGAGGAGTACCGCAAAAGAAATATGAAGGGATGGGTTTTCAAGGTGGATTTCGAAAAGGCGTACGATAACATCGACTGGGATTTTCTTGACTTCGTGCTACAAAAAAAGGGGTTCGGAGATAGATGGCGGAAGTGGATTCGTGGGTGTGTGTCAAATGTCTCGTTCTCAATTTTTATCAATGGCAGACCGAGGGGGAAGATTAAAGGCGAAAGAGGAATCCGTCAAGGTTGTCCACTATCGCCTTTTCTCTTTAACTTGGTTGTGGATATCTTGGGAAGGATGGTTGACAAGGCTAAGGATTCAAACGAGGTGAGAGGTCTAGTAGTGGGAAAAGGGAAAATTGAGATATCTCATATCCAATTTGCGGATGACACATTGTTCATGGTTCAAACGAAGGCTCATGTCATTGCACTTGTGGAATTACTCAAAACATTTGCGAAAAATTCTGGTCTCAACATCAATTTTCAGAAAAGTGTCATTTTGGGCATTAGTATTGAAAAGGAAGAAGTGGTACAGTTGGCGCATAATATTGGCTGCAAACCTCACGACTGGCCCATCGTGTATTTAGGGGTACCTTTGGGAGGTAGGCCTACGTCCTTCGATTTTTGGGAACCAGTCATATCAAAAATGTCAAAAAAGCTAGCTAGTTGGAAGAAAGCATTTCTGTCAAGAGGGGGACGCCTAACACTCATAAAATCAGTTCTTTGTGCTTTGCCTTCCTATTACATGTCTTTGTTCAAGGTCCCAAAAAAGGTGGGAAAAATAATGGAAAAAATCATGCGTGATTTCCTTTGGGACGGATTGGACGGGGAGAAACATTGTCACCTTGTGAGATGGGATCAGGTTTGCAAACCGAAAGACCGAGGAGGATTGGGTTTGGGAAGTATCGTTTTGAGGAATAGAGCATTTCTAGGAAATGGTGGTGGAGAGGAACAAAGGAGAAGGAGACTTGTGGAGGAAGGTGATAGAGAGCATCTACGGCCTTCAAGAGAATAAGTGGGATTTGGGTTTGGCCAAGAATGTCACTTTTAGATGCCCATGGAAATTCATTTCTCGTACTTTCCCGGCAATTCAACTGATGTGGGGTTCGGTTTTGAGAGGGGGCAATTACTTAAGATTTTGGGAGGACGTCTGGGGGGGCGGGGAGACTCCATTCAATGTTCGCTTCGCTTCTTTGTATCGGCATTGTACTTGACAAACAACCTATTTTGAGTTTCTTAGAAGTTGTCAATCACCAGGATAGACAAACATATCGGTGGGATGTCTGTTTTAGGAGAATCTTAACGACCGAGAGTTGGAAGAGTTTGTTACTCTTCAGGGCGTGTTAGATACAGTTAGGATTCAGCTAGGCGTCGACGATTACAGGGTTTGGTTGGGGGAGTCTACGGGTCTGTTTAGTGTCAAATCATTTTACGACTCTTTTTTTCCGACTCATCTATTTCCTGCTTTCCAAGTTACAATCATATTTGGAAGGTTCCTGTCCCTCAAAAGTTACAAATTTTCTCGTGGATTGTGGCGTTGGGTAAATTACCTACGGCGGACTTGGTGCAAAAAAGATGGCCCACCTGCGAATTGTGCCCAAACTGGTGCTCCTTATGCGAACGCAGCGAAGAAACTCAAGATCATTTATTAATTCACTGCTCTTTCGCAAGAAGCTTATGGTCAAGGGTTATGCAAGATCTGAATTTTCAGTGGGTGTTCCCGAACACTGCTAGAGATATATTCACCAGCGATCCAGGTATTCCTAGGGGGAACAGAACTACCATCCTATGGTTTGTCACGATTCACTTCGTATTTTGGAGCATTTGGCTGGAGAGGAATAACAGGATATTCAATGACAAGAAAGCGGAAGACACGGATGTATGGGAGCTCATCAAGTTCAGAGTGGGAACTACAATCACATCGATTAAAGAGTTCATTCACCTATCTATTTCAGATGTTGTTAGGGATTTCAAGTTTTCATTGACGTGAATTTGTATTAGATATATGTTGTTGCTATTGCGGATCACTCATCCGCCCAACTGTACTTGAACTTTCATATTTAAATAAAATTTTGTTTCTAATCAAAAAAAAAAAGTCCTTATAATATGGGAGAACAACACAAAAGTAACACAGTATAAAATTTAGTGAAAATAAATGTACCAACTTTTTTGTTATGGGTCACATTTGCCTGATGTAAGCAACAAGCACAAAATACATAATTTCAAAATACTAAGAGGCTGCGAGGCCGGTTCACCTGGAAATAAAATAAACATATTGATAAGAACAAGAACCGTGACTTAAGAATTTTACTCTATAGTAAACTAATTTTTATGATATAATATGCTAAAAGAAACTCGAAGGTTGGACAGGTTACCATTCTATTTGGGTTAGTTTTATCTTTGCCTTTGTAATTTGTGCGTGTGAATTCTATTTTTTGTTTCACAATGAAATGTGCAAATATTTTTCAAGATTTACAAGTTGAAGGCTAAGGAGAATGTTGGAAGGCAAAGCCTGCAAATTAAAATAACATATAAATCAGGTAAATCTTGATAGATTGATGATTACTTAAATAAAATAGAGGAGTTGGTTTTATTTTCTAACGTAACCATAGATTTGTGTTGTGAATTGGTGATTAAGTGATAAATTTTGTTGTGAATTGGTGATGAAGTGAGAAATTTAAACAGGATACCTTCACAAATCAATATCGTCAATATATGAGCCCTGTTCATTATTTTATCTTGGATAGGAATGTTTTTCCTACTTGAATTGCACTCACAATAATGTTGCTATATGTTTGAATTCAGTTGATTGTTATTCTGATTTCGTGATAGAGTGATTATATGTGTAGATGGAAAGCAATGCCAGATTTGTAGAGTGGTCAGATGGAAGCCTACAGTTGCTTATTGGAAATGAAGTGCTTGATATATCTAAGCAGGATGCTCAACACGAGCAAACACATCTTTTCCTTAGACATGGAAAGGTAATATTTTCAGTTTCTCTTTGCATATTGTGCATTGTCTCTTTATTATACAGATAATGTAATACTGGCGAAGCTATTGCTAAAACTTTAATAGGTGCACAGGTCCAGATGGATGATATCTTATTTTCATTAGATAATGCTGAGCCTTCGGCTGATTGACAATTCTGTTTCAGGGCATTCTCCAATCCCAGGGGAGTATTTCATCAAAAATGAGGTTTATGCCTTCATCATTATCCTCTAATTCTCACCGTTTATTGACTGCTCTCGTTGATTCGAGACACAAAAAGGTTTACAAAGTCAAGAACTGCATCACTGATATTGATCCGGAGAGGGAGAAGGAGCAAAAAGAGAAGGTATAATTAAATGACCATTTGATGTACTTAGCTTTGATCATCAGGTGAATGGACATCAAGTATTACTTTGTCGTGTGGGTCTTTTTAGGCTGTTAGTCAATCAATCAAAGCTAGTGAACTTCTTAACCGGAAGAAGGAGAAGGTGAATCGTAAGTATTCACAACCTGCCCGCCGGGAACGTCAACTTTCACCTGGTTTTCTGGAGGATGCACTTGACTGAGGTTAGAATTAGGGCATCTTTTCTGGACACGAGCCCACTTTTGTTGTTTTGCCGTATCATGAATGCCTAATCAAAACTACTTGCCTCGCAATCTTATTGTGAAATCATTCTCGTTTCTGATATTAGTTTCTGTATCATTCTTCACTTCATTAGGAGGATGGACAAGATTATTATGATTCTAGGGGACATCGTCGTTTTGAGGAAGACCTAGAGATGGAAGCACGAGCAGAGAAGCGCATTATTAATGCGAAGAAGGTTAGTCAATCTGACATGAGTAATATGAGCAGTCCTGTCCCTTTACCTTTAGTCACTCTATTTAATATTATCATTTAATCTTGATTTTAACTCCATGGATTTTTACATTCAGGGCCCAAAAGATATACCTCATAAGTCGGCATTTCCAGGTACTAAATCATCTCGACAACCAGTGGATTTCTCTGAAAGTGAGAAGGAGGAGTCTGAGTATGAAACGGAAGGGGAACAAGATGAAGATTCTCCAGTACATAGAAGGGGTGAAGAAGCAGAAGAGGATTATGCCGAAGAAGAGGAAGAACATGAGCCAGGAGAGGAGGAAGAGACTTATGTTGAATCCGAAGTGGAGGCTGAGGTAAGGGAAAGTTCTTTTCATATATATAATTTTTTGCTTTAGCCTTCATATGTGCTGTATCGTGGCATAAAATTTGAAATTGTTTGTGTTTCTCTTTTAGGGCTCTTCACCAAGTTGGCCCATTATAAATTTCATTTACATGTATGATATCCTGAGGCTAAACTGATGTCTGGTATCTGTAATTTGTGAGGGTTGTGTAACTGCTCCAAAAATTTTGAGCTGTTAAGTCAAAATTTAAATAAATGATTTGAATGAAAATAATAACAATACATTAATTAAATAAAATAAATTCTACTCTCCTCAACATTAAAAAAGTTAAATAAGTTTATATTTAATACTAAAAATACATAAAATATGTTTCTAAAATAATAATTAAAAACAATATATAAGTATAAAAAAAAATAACAAGGGAATTTAAATTTATTTAAAAATGGAATAAAGACCATTTCAATAAAAATATAAAGTAAAACAATTTAGGTTAGTAATAATCAGAATAAAATCAAAATAAATAAATAAATTAAAGATTAGATTTTTTAAAACATTGGTTAAAAGTATATAATATATTTAAGGATAAAAATGATTCTAGAAAACGTATAAATGACCTAAAAATGAATAAAAAATAAATAAAATAATACTATATCACATACATACAAATATATATTAAATTCATATATACTAAATTAATAAATAGAATAAGCACATAGTCTATATATTAATGGAAAGTATTTATTATCAATTAATTTTAATAACAATCATGTGTCACCCATTTAGGCAACACTTGGCCATGTATAGTGACTCATCTACTTCATTTTCTACTATAAAGAGACCACTTGAGATGCATTTTACTTTTTGTAGGATTGAGAGAAAAATAAGAGATTGGAAAGAAGTTAAAAAAATAAGTAGAAATAAGGGAAATTGACGAAAAAATAGCAAATTATCTCTAAAAATTCTGAAATTTTTACATAACCATCCTCTTTTACCCAGAAATCTTAAAGGCCAGGAGGTGTATCAAGATCATCAGTCAATTTTTCCAAAA
Organism: Primulina eburnea; assembly: GCF_022965805.1. Classification (NCBI taxonomy): domain Eukaryota; kingdom Viridiplantae; phylum Streptophyta; class Magnoliopsida; order Lamiales; family Gesneriaceae; genus Primulina; species Primulina eburnea. The sequence continues at coordinate 30,893,198 of NC_133113.1, forward strand.
TCAATCAAAACCGTGAAAAACTCAATTCCAAGCTACTAGTTTGTGATCCTTATTTTTCCTTCTTCTTGAACGAATTTTCCTACGGTTTTAACATAAAATTGTCAAAATGTTTCCTAGTTCACAAATGTGTCATCCGATCATCCCGATAATCTCCGGAATCACTGTTTTTGGTCGTCCAAAGTGAGCTTGACAGCCATTCTAGTTTTTCAAATTATGCTATTGATCCGTTCCAAATTTGGAAAGTGTTCAACATAAAAGTTGTGTCAAATAACAAGATGCATCTCCTGTAAAAATTCCGGCTGTGTGTGGCGGCCAGAGCTCGGCCACGCCACGTGCCGACGAGTTTCATGAATTGTCCGACTTCCAAATGATTCTCGGCCACGCCACGTGCCGACAAGTTTCATGACTTGTCTTCCTTCCGAACAATTTTGAACTATTTTTTGGTTTTTTTTGGAAAGTTTGATGATTTTTGGCAATACATTTTAATTGTTATGAATTTTTAAAGTGTTAATCAAAACTTTTCGATACAAGTTTTGTACAAAAACGAGTTTTAAAAGATTGCATCACCTACCACATTTCCTTAACCATTGTAAAATCCCTCAAATGATATTTATACGAATTATCTTGGTTTGTGATCGACAACTAAGGTGAATAGTAAGCTATCGAGGTCAGGTTTTTTTACCGAATAGAATTTGACATTTAACCTTAATTTACGATAACGTTTATAAACTACTTATTTATTTATATATCACATCATGTTGTGCATGTCACAAATTGTTGGTTATATTGTACTGCATATTTGAATATCTTGATTTCTGGGTTCTTGACTGATTAACGATCGGCTATTACTGATTGAATGAATTGAGCCTGGACAGTGGACACCGGTCTATGTACCGATTATTAGTCCACTATTCCACGTGGTTTCGGCTCGGGATTCAAAATACTGGCTGTCTGTTTCATTCCTAATGGCATCCACACATCGCATATTTCTTGTGGACTATGCGCTAAATGGTTGAACTTGAATAAAACAAGATTAATCTTAAGCTGCTAATTAATATATCACCTAATTTTCTTCTAATACGAAAAGAACCAATTTGTAGTGGTACGGTGGTACTTATCCAAAATGGATTGACGCTTGAAATTAGGCACTCTTACTCTTAAGTTGGTAATTTATCTTCAAGTTTTTTTAAGATACTTGATCCTCTAGATAATTGTTGTAGTTGGAACAATGGAACTTCTTCATAGTGTTGGCAATTACTTCTGTTTTTATTGCCCCAATTTCATTTGAAATCTTGTTTCCTCTATGCATTATTCATCAATTTGCTATGTAGTAGTTGGACTATTGATGTTAAATGAGCAAGCAGTATGAGGCAAGAGCAAACTCCCAGAAGCGACGAAAGAAAAACGACCAAGGACCAACTAAGTGGACAAGTTTACCTCGTGACCGTGACAACTGACTAGGCCAAATTCTCAAACTTATAGCAGTTATTGATGACGGGATACAGTTATTAACACAACTATTTCCATAAGAATTAAGATCGCCTATGTCACATAAATAAAAGAAAAACTCGTGTTACAATCCCCCGATTCCCTAAAATTTTAAACTGCACATTTTGTTGGTCTGTACAATGAACTGGGATGGCTATTTGAAGCTTTCTAGTTTTGCAACCCCTTTGGAGAGATGCATGGAGATTAGACTAGTTACTTTCTACCCAGAGGAAGCTAGCAGGTTTAGGGCAACATAATTTCACAGATACAGTATGCGTGCACTTTAAAAAGGATGATTATAAAAGACATCTAAGCAAAAGCGAAGGGAATAGAAACAAACGAGACGTACAGGCGGGTAACTTTTATCAGTAAGAGGCAGAGGACAAACTGCAAGAGAAGTTCTGGCGAAATTTGATACTTACCATATTTGGACAAATCAGATCCTGTATAACAGAGTACTTGTTTAGGTGCGTGCTCTTTTCAATTTAGGGGTAAGTCTCCACCATCTGTGAACCAACAATGGATACTATCGAGGAATACCCAAAGAGTAACACATGAATTTCCTTCCCAAAAAGAATGCACCGAAATTACCTTTTCTGCGTGTTCAACAAGACAAAATAACAAGTGAGGAACAAAAAATCTAACGCAAAGAGACATATATCAAATATAGATTGCAGCAGCAGACAGCCCAAGAAACATGAAATTATTTAATTGTAATGCCCCGAGGAAAAATAACAATTTTTAGCCCATTTGATTATTGGACAAGGAAATATTGTGTTTTTGCATATGTAAAGGCTTTCCTATCATGATGCTATTCTTCACCCTTTTTGGATTAGACAGTATCATTAGCACACCAAACCAGTCTCCATCAACAACGAATAACTGTGGCGTCGGGCCATCTGGGGTCAGGTGGCAATTCTCCTAGTAGGGGATTCTTCGTCTTATTATTTCTATGTACTGCTTTTTGTGGCCACTTCTCAACTCCATACCTTCTGCCTTCAGCTCGTGATGATACATTCATTTCGACTAGAAAAACATGAATTAAAATTGCAATTTGGAGCAGCAGAGAACTTTTTATTGTTATTTACTTTACATGGTCACTGCATATGAAACGAAATAATTTACTGAGCATGAACCAATCTAGGAGATCAACTCGAATACAAGTACCCCGAAAATTTTCAAGGTAACATCTTTGAACTTCCTATTAGTGAATTGCCTCCCGATGATTAGAACTTTTAATTACTCGAAGAAATGGTGTAAGATCTTGTACAAACCACCCCGTCTACTTTATTTTTCTATAAAAGTCTCTCACCAAAGGTATAAGGCCGTTATCAGTAGCAGTAGTCTTGATAAGATCCAGGCTCCCAACTTCATTCATGAAATTATTATTATTATTTTTTATCGATTTACAAATCAATATCGTTCTTAAGTTATGACGAGTATTTATTCAGTTCATGACAATCAAATCAACAGTGGCATTTCAATGGACATATTTTTCATCTAATCTGAGCTCTGCAAAGGATTTCTAACATTTAAAGCCAGTCCTTTCGACTTTAGTTAGCACAATAATTTCATATTTGGAATACCTATTATTCGGCCAGCAAATCTAATAATTTCCACAAAACAAATTGATATAAAAGCTAGACATTCTAAGGTTCTAAATTCTCAGTCATCAGCCAAATTCGACAATGTATTATAAACTCCATGATGAGTTTATATTTCGGTATTTTTATTTGAGTTAACTTATTGAGATTTGGCGAAATTATTGGCTTAATCATTATTTACAGTTCCTAATCATAGTTTTTTTATTATACAAGTGAAAGTGATGGAAAAAGAGATGCATTCGCTTTGGTTGGGTGCATCAGCATCATGCTGCAAGAAGAATTACAATCTGGAGTTATGGATGAAGCTACAGCCAAGTGGTAAAATGAAATAAAGGCAGAGAATGCTGAAACACGGCTAGAGAACAAATTAAAGACATCATATACGAGTCTTGCCAAATCTCTATATTCAAGGAAAGTAAATAAAGAAGATTTCCTATGCCTATTTTTAAAAGTGAGATTTAAAGAGCCCAAGAAAGAAGAAAGACTTGACAAGGAAAAAATAACAAGGAAGGTAGATATTAAATCCATAAATGATTGAAATCTCTAATTTGTGAAAATACTAAGATTAATAATTTTTCAGGAAAATGCTTGACTAGATTAAATGCAACAACTTGTATTTGTGTTGTTTAGCTTCATCATCTTTGCTAGTTTTTAATACAATCATTAAATTAAACATTGTCATCATAAGATTGTTTAGTTTATGAAGTTTAATTAGAGTGTTTGCTAACAATAAGGTAAGACAATAATTGAATTTTCCAATAAGAGCACAGGACAAAGTATCATCCATGACAAGTTCAACTCCAATAAGAGCACTTATCGATGATAAAGCATATTTGCTTAGGCCACTCTCTTATTGCCGACAAGAACATATTAGCCACCCATTAAAACATAGTTCTATCTAGCATTAAGATATTTTCCATTCTATAAAACCTATTAAAATAGTTCATCAAACTAAAAAAACAATTCATGGACCCCGCTCGATGTTTTTGAATGATGAAATTTCATCATGGACGTCCAACAACTATGTTCCATTCCAATATATTATCCGATCAACGATTTTCTTTTATTTCCTCTATGTCATGTTATTTGGAAAGCAACGATCCCACCAAAGATTCAAGTATTCTCTTGAACTGCAGTTTTGGGTAAGCAGTCAACTTCTGATGTGATGCAAAAGAGGTGGCCTACTTGTGCTCTTTGTTCGAACTGGTGTGTGCTTTGTCAAAAAGACTTCATTATCTTTTCACGAGTTGTCTTTGGTTCAGAGCTTTGAAAGAGATGAGTTTGGTTTGGGTAGTATTAAAATCTTTGCACGAACATTTTAATGCAGATCTTGGAGGTGATCTTGGTAGGATCGATATAATTTTCTAGACGGTGGTAGCTCATTATATTTGCCGGTCAATTTGGCTAGAGTGGAATAGAAGGATTTTTGCAAATATAAAAGAGTCAGTTGAACAGTGTTGGGACAAGATTAAGATATTAGGCTGGACTGGGAAGCATTTAAAATTTTGAGAATTTGTCGATCACATATTTAATAAGGGATTAGAGTTACATTTGTTGTTGATATGATCCGTGCTTCTGTTTTTTCTTTTTTTACCTTGCGGATTTATTGTCAGTTTTTTGTAACTATTAGCTTTAATTATTTAATATAATATTGTTTTCTATAAAAAAAAATGTGCATCTTAATTGGCCTATATTTCCATCAACAATTACCAAATAGGCTTCAAAATAAAGTGTTATTTAATATATGAGAGTTATGTTTCCTTTTCTAGTAACTTGCTAATTTATTGGACTTTGCAGCCTTCCAATCATTTTCCATTTCGTGGTGTTCTTTGAGGCTTCGTTCATCCAAATTAACCATCATAAATGTTTCAAAACATCATGATTGAATTTTCAAATAAGACAAACATCTATTTCAATCTCTTTCATAAAATTTGACTTCTTTTCCTCACGAAGGTTCTACATTATTCCTCTTATATGTTTGTGACACAAGATGTCCTTTCCATTTTCATAAGCAAAACTAATGTGCAAGCGGAATTTTGGCATCCTACTTGCGTACTATTTTGCAGACTTCCTCACAATATTTCAAGTGACACATGGTCGTTTATCTTTTCACATCTTCCTAGCTCTTGTTTTGATTATGTGCATTATTTTCTAACCATTCGTTAATGGACTAGCATATTATGGATAGATCTTACATATTTCATTTTTATCTACTCACCTCGAACACTCAGATTTGTGGTAATTTTTCATATTGTTCAGGAGATGGGCAACTTCAAGTTCCATGAATCCGTTCAGAGTCCTAATGTTCCAAGTCATCCTTGGGACCTTGCTTGATTCACGATCTTATTCTATCGCGGTTGATACCCCTGGAAGAGCCCGGGTCATGGATGACCCGGGACATTAAATGGTAAGCCCGAATTATGGTAGGATGGCGGAAAGGGCTCATAAGTTGCAAAGCAAGTAAGTGCCCAGGACGTCGTCATTTACCGAGGAAACCAGAGGCCCGACCTCTCGAGTAAACTCCCGGGTGATGACTCTCTACCCTAGCTACCTCGATAACAGTACCGCACTCAAGTGCTTGAGTAGGTAAGATCTTGTCTCGATAATCGTTCCTGACAAAATCCTACTGATGTGACATGATGGAAAAGGTAGGGCGGCGTGACAAGAAGTCAACATCAAAGGCTATAAGTGGTAAGTAGACACTGAAAACAAGGTCATCATTATCTTCCTTCCTATAAATAACATGTTCGTTTTACATTAATGGGATTCACCCACATATACTCACACATGTATTTCTTTCCCAAGCTACACTGGTTATCCCTTTATCTTCACCTGACTTAAGTATTGCTGACTTAAGTATCGGAGTGGCCACGCCGGATACCCCTCTGGCGCCCATACACGAGTTCATTTCCTTGTTTGCAGGACACGGTTGCAGCCATATTATACAGAGATATTCCTTCACTACAAGATATATCTCCTTGCTCATCTTCCCAAACAAAAACTTTTATCAGATCCGGTAGATTGCCCCGACCCCGCTCACCCAATTCACTTGAAACGCATCAGCGGTGATGACTGATTTTTAATGTGATTAGAATAAAATCAAGTATAAATCATACCACCATAACAGCCGTCCCAACCTGAGATGCATTTGTCTCATTGATGAAATGAATATTTCAGAGATCAAATTTCTCATGTTGAACTCTTGTACCTTCATCCTCTGCATATTTGCATTAATTATCACTTGTTTCAATTTTTTTCTTTTCGCTTGTTGGTCAAGGGCAATGCTTCGCCTCCTCCTCCTTGAAGTCGTTTGTACGCCTTTGGGGCGCCTAAACTATTGGTCAAAGGCCAATACTTTAGAAAACAAATCAACGACAATATTTCAAAACAGACCAATTTTACCACATTAGCCATCCATAACGCCGAGACAAAAATCCATCCCAATACATGGAACTTACTAGTTTGGCATTGCTTTTATTCTTTCTTTCATTGTAATCTAAATACTATTGATGATAGATTAGATTTATCAGTTCCTTCAGTATTGATGTCTTACTAAAGTACGCAAGGATGATAGCTTGTAAACCTAGAGCAAATTTTCTCCATTGAAAACAGATGACATATTATTGCTCTCGTTGTTCTTCTTAACAAGGTAACAAAGGCGTAAAGTTCTGTAAACAAAACAAGACAATTGGTGGATAGAGACTTAAGCTCTAATACTCCGCCCTTATCTATTCATGGAGTGTTATTCAATGGCATAATTTCCATACAAGCCCAAATCCTTGCACCACGCTATCAGGAAAATGGTTACTCTGCTCTTCTATGCTTTTGTTAAGATACTAGTTTCATATTTGCGATTCCCATTATCTTCTTCCCCGAAACATTGTTTATTACAAAAAATTAGGAAAGAGAGGAAAAATAAAAGCTCGCGTTGTATATTTCATTCCACTGTGCTATGATATTTGCAAGGAAGTTGAAAGAGAAGAAATAGAAAATATTCAAATGTTTCAGAAACTCGGATTTTTTAGATAACTCTGCTGGATCAAATTCCCCTTCTTGTACCATCACAACTCCTCCTTTAAACCTCACGAGCCACGTATTTCTTCATCCATTCAGCATACAATTCGAGACGAGCAGCATGAATCATCCACACGTAATCCTAAAGGGCACTAACTAAATAAGAAGAGCAGCATTTAGCACTGATCTGTGGAGGAGTGGGACATGTTTTATGACCAAGTAGCATGGAACGCTACTCAACCATTTAAGCCTGGAATGCTAAAATTATTGTTGGGCGTCAATTTTTTGTCCAACATTACTGAGTAAGGGTAATGTAGCGAAAATTTCTAGCCAAGGTAAGATCGAATGGAGCGTGCATGATGGAATAATCGCATCCATGCAGAGCTTTTGCACAAGCTCGAAGCATATGATGCTATAGCTTTAGGGGAAGCGCTTTGAAAATTATAATTTCGTTCCTGACTCATGGCACTAAATTAGTTCAAGATTGCATTTATCCTTTCCTTAGTTGCAGAATATCATAGATGAAATATTTGACAGACTAGTTTCATTTGTCGTAGAATGTCTTCCTAAATTACACGAAGAAGAAGGCCCGTGATTCGTGCACATATAGCCATTTAGGGAATACCGTAACTGAGAAAGGACAAAGGAAGACGATAGAAATGGAGCTTTGGTCGTAAAGGAAAAAAGTCATCTACATTGATGTTCCTGCAAATGAATGTATTGCCGATAGTATTTTTAATTTTTTGCACCTTGATGTGGAAAATGGTTGGATACCGAGTCCACATCAGATGCGTGTGGGAGTTCTTTATAGTTTCTCAGTTTCATATCCATCAAGATCCAAGTTAGACATGTAGTGGATGTGACAGTCTAGCGCATCTATGTGTTTCTGCTTTTGACATTCCATGGACATTTTTCATTTGCAAACATATATGGAAACTTGTCATGATAATCATACTGGAAGCTAAGAATAAATAAACCACCCTAGTGAATCGAAATCAGAATGCAATTACTTACAAGCAGAGATAGTGCACAAAGTAAGAAACTGTATGCATTATAGAAAAGACTAAAAAGGAAACTACCTTAGTTTCCTCAGAAATAGTGGACATTGAAAAAGCGTTCCAAGAATTACCAGAAATAACCAATAAAGAAGCTATCAACCAACAGATAAAATAATTTCTCATCTGCTGTGTCATTTATTAGCTTTTCCCATGTTACCATGTTGCACCATGCTCTATCATAGGACCTACTTCTTTTTTTAGGAATTCATTGGACCTATAACACCGATAGTGATAACAATTTGTTTCAGGTGGAGTTTCAAATTTGGCATCTCCCCATGTAATAAAGATGCCAATTCAATACGTAGTACTAAAACCAGAAAAGTTGCGCCATAGCAGTAGTAAATCATATACCGACATTGTAATAAGATCAATGTCATATGCTAATATTTCTAGTTATTATTTAAATTTCATTTATTATTCTTTCGGCATCAACTGTTTAACCACACTCTTAATTTTAAAATGCAACTCACTGTTATACGCAAACAAATTTTGTAACTGTTAATTCAATTAGCAGCAACAAAAAAATTAAATTAAGGTAAGGACACTCCACATTCAAGGATGCTTGCAATCAACAAGTTAAACAATAAGGAGTATCCGCAAAATAAATGTGATAACAACAAAAATATCTTGATTCTTGAGTTCTTAAAACCAACAGGTACTACAGGAGAACTTGGACGAATATTTGTGAGTCCAGAAGATAGAATAACTTTAAAGAGATTTAGTCTTTACCGTAGCGTCATCTTCTGAATCTTCAAAGATTTCTTCATGTTCTTCCTGAACTTCTTTGATCATTCCATGCGATATGGAGCCTTCAGGCTTTCTTCCTTTAAGTCCATCTTTTAACTCTGGATTTTCTCTTGCAGGATCATTTGGCCCCTCAACGAATTTCTGTTAGATAACATTCATGAAAGTGATCTCAGTTTCAATAAGAAAAATGTAAGAGTTGGGAGTAATGGAGTAAATGAAATGCCTTTTTTGTGATCAATAGGCGCCTTCTCTGCTGCAGCTTCGTTCTCTTGGTCCAACCCAAAATGGTGCAGGTCATCAGAGAGTTCAGACTCATAATGATTCTGAAGAAAGTAAACGCAATGAATCAATATACATAAAGAGAAACAAATACTTGAGCTCAATTTTACATCTGCATGTAAAACATAATTTTTTCCCCTTTTGCAGCTTTGCATGGAAAGGGGCAAGGAATTGCCATGAATAAACACCATTTAAGGAGCTTGTTCTGCTAATTTTATCTTTGGTTGAATAAAAATGGGATTTGGATTTAGAATCGTATTTTAAAATCCATGGATTTAGAATTCTATTTCGGTAACAAGTAAAAAGTAGATTTGACTGCTAAAACTCATATTAATTGACATGAAAACAAAATCGGTATCACTTAATTTTTTACAATACCTTGTTTATTGATAACATTTGTGTAATTATTCATATATTGTTTATCATGATATAGAAGAAACATTCTTTTTAAAAAAAGACCACATTGTTATTAAATTATTTTTTTAAGAATTGAAAAAAAAAAGTTCACTGTTAGAAATTTAGACCGAAATTTGATAAATTAGATGTTTGATATTAAAAATAATGGAGGGTTTTAAGAGGGAGATATAACTAATAGAAATATTTAAGCAAAAAAATATGTTGATTTTATTTTAACATAACTTTCTCAAAATATATAATAAAGTGTGAATTAAAAGTATTTTACAAATATGATATTTTATTAAGTTTCAAAAACGGATAAAAATTGTGAGTAGGTTATACAAAGAATAGTAAAAATAAATTTTTATTTTCTTCACCACTCAAATCATGTGAAAACCCTTCATATTTGTAAGGATTTCATTTAGTTAAACCAAATCCAATCAAATTCTATCAGGTACCAATTTCATTTTGAAATTCATATTCCAAACACTTAATAAATGAGTGTATAAGATATTTTTAGAAATCAAGTGGAAAGAAGAGATCGAGTGGTGGTTCACAGCAGTTTACGGCCCATGCAAGCCAAGACAGAGAGATATTTTTTGGGATGAATTAGCGGGTTTGAATTTCATTTGTGGGGACAAGTGGTGCGTGGGAGGAGAATTTAACGTGGTTCGAAACTTGAGCGAAAAAATGAATAGCACCTCTTATACCACAAGTATGTACTGCTTTGATAATCTAATAGAGGAACTAGGTCTACAAGACCCTCCTTTAATGAATGCAAAGTTTACTTGGACAAACTTCAGGGCAAACCCAATATGCTGCATATTAGACATGTTCTTTATATCAGGGGGTTGGAAGGACATTTTCCCTTCGTTCAGACAGACGGCGCTGCCAAGAATTACATCGGATCATTACCCCATTTTGTTGGACACTACGAAGTTGAGATGGCGGCCTACCCTGTTCAGATTCGAGAACGCGTGGTTGTTGCACCACAAGTTTAAAGAGGCGGTTGCAGCATGGTGGAACACAGGTAACACTCAGGGGTGGGAGGGATAAAAGTTCATGAGTAAACTAAAAAAAATCAAAAAAAGAGGTCAAAAAATGGAACATTGAGGTTTTTGTGATGTGAATGTCAGAATTTCGGAGCCGCAAAATAAAATCTCACAATTGGACGCGAGTGAGATGGGGGGAAATTGGTCTGACAAGAGGAGCGAAGAGAGGCAAGATGTGAACTGGAAACTTTATGCATCCGAAAATTTCAAATGGAGAGTCAAAAAGCGAAAGTGAAATGGCTCAAAGAAGGGGACCAAAACTCTAAGTTTTTCCACTCTCTATTGAATAACCGAAGGAATAGAGCAATGATTGATAACATAGAGCTGGAGGATGGGTCGGTGATCTCAGAAGAAGTAGAGATTGAGAACACAATCATTGGTTTTTACAAACATCTCTATAGGACATCGGAAGGAGACGGAACGGGTCTCGAAGGGTTGGAGTGGAGGCCATTAGATTCGATAGAGGCAGAACAATTGGAGGAGAATTTTTCGGAAGAGGAGATCAGAGGAGCGGTGTTTGAATGCGATGGACTCAAAGCTCCGGGATCGGATGGTTTTACATTGGCTTTCTATCAAAAAAATTGGGATACAATTAAAACGGATCTTATGAAAGTGTTCGCTGAATTTTTTGAGGGAGGAATTGTCAATGAAATTACGAATGAAACTTACATTTGCCTTATACCAAAGAAACAAGAACGATGAAGATTAAAGATTTTAGACCAATCAGTCTGATAATGAGCTTGTACAAAATTTTGGCAAAAGTTCTCACAAACAGATTGAAGAGAGTGATGAGCAACACAGTAGCGGAAAATCAATGCGCATTCATTAAATGAAGACAGATAACAGACTGTTGCCTCATCGCCAACGAAGTTATGGAGGAGTATAGAAGGAAAAAGAAAAAAGGCTGGGTACTGAAAGTTGATTTGGAAAAAGCATATGACAATGTCGACTGGAGATTTGTAGATTTTGTGCTTCAAAAGAAAGGGTTCGGCGAAAAGTGGAGGAAGTGGATTAAGGGATGCATCTCTAATGTCTCGTTCTCGATATTTATCAATGGAAGACCACGGGGGAAGTTTAAAGGGGAAAGAGGACTCAGACAAGGAGACCATTTATCTCCTTTCCTTTTTAATCTAGTGATTGATGGAAGCGGTGGAACTTTTGAAATTGTTCTGTACTAAATCGGGACTGAAAATTAACTTTGAAAAGAGCGTTGTCTTGGGTTTGAATTATTCGGATGAGGAGGTTGACGAGATGGCGTTAGCAATTGGTTGCAAGAAAGAGCAGTGGCCGATTAAGTATCTGGGGGCTCCGCTGAGAGGAAATCCGAGGAAAATGGAATTCTGGAAACCCGTGGGTTTCAAAAATGTCAAAAAAATTGGCGAGTTGGAAGAAGTTATTCCTATCAAGAGGAGATCGTTTGACATTGATAAAATCGGTGTTAAGCGCGATGCCAACTTACTTTATGTCTCTTTTTAAGGTACCGATTCGAGTGGCAAAGCATATGGAAAAATTGATGAGGGATTTTATGTGAGATGGAGCCGATGGGGAGACACACTGTCATGTTGTTAGTTGGGAGCCGAAAGAGAGTGGAGTTCTTGGTTTGGGTAACATACATTTGAGAAATAAGGCTCTTTTAGGTAAATGGTGGTGGAGATGCGCAGTGGAACAAGAATCTCTGTGGAAAAAGTTTTGAAAAACATTTACGGGATTCAAGAAAATGGGTGGGATGTAAGGTTGGCAAGGAACTCGACTTTGAGAAGTCCCTGAAAGTTTATCTCTCGTTCTTACACGACTTGTCATCAGTTGATTGGCACGGTGCTTAAGAGGGGGGACTTCTTTCGATTCTAGGAGGATAGGTGGGTGGGAGAGTTGTCTTTCAAAGAGTGTTTTCCTCATCTCTTCCTTCTTTCATCGTCTATTAACAAACCAATTAACCATTTTATTATGTCATCGATTCTCAAGGTGTTTCTAACTTTCAGCGGGATGTGAAGTTCAGAAAAGGGTTAAACAACATCGAGTTGGGAGAGTTCAGTAATCTTTTAGGTGTCTTAGACTTGGTTAGGTTGTGCATGGGAACAACGGATGTTCGGGTTTGGCTAACGGATCCTTCTGGTGTTTTTTCCCGTTTCATCTTTTCATGCTTCATTCTTTCCGGTTAACACGTTCCCTGTTTTCCCATACTAGTCGAACGTCTGACAAGTACCAATAACACTTAAGGTAAAGGTGTTTTCTTGGATTGTGGCTTTGGGGAAATTGCATACTTGTGATGATTTGCAAAAACGAAGGCCAGGCATTGTATTTTCTCCCCAGCGGTGTAGCTTATGCAAGAAAAGTGAGGAAAATCAAGATCATATATTGTTGCATTGTTCTTTTACGATTCGCATTTGGATCAAAGTTATGCAACAATTGGGTTTCGAGTGGATTTTTCCCAGCATATCGAAAGACATGTTGCTCATGGAGCAGGAATTCCTAAAGGGAAAAGGGACTTACGAATTTTTGGTACATAGTTGTCCATTGTATTTTTTGGTCTATCTGGATGGAACGTAACGGTAGAATTTTCAGGGACAAAGAGGACTCGTGGGAGGAGCTATGAGACAAGATTAAATTCAGAGTAGCGAGTTGGACGATCAACATACCGCAGTTTCAGCATATGACCGTATCAGACCTAGTTAGGGATTGGAGTTTTATTTGTTGCTAGTAATATTGGGATTAGCTGATCGATGTGATGTCTTGTGGACTGTGATGTCTTGGGGACCGCTCATCCACTAACTTTGTAATCTTCATTAATATTATAATTTATAATAAATATTAGTTTTTGATCCAAAAAAAAAAGTTCATAAATCCATCATATAAGATGTTTTAAGAAGTTTACAATCTCAACCAAGCAGTCTCTAAATATAGAAAACATATATATAATTCCATTGCTATGGCATAAAGGGTTGAGATCTTTGGCGTTATTTGGCTGTTTGTTAATATGGTACGATGGAATTAAGATATCAAGCAGATCGTTGACCGAATGTTGAATGTGAGTTTTTTCATATAGACTCTATTCCTGGAGTTTAGGTACTAATTTCTTGGCTGCCTTTTCGCAAGAATGTGGTTATTTACTGCATTCTATAAATCATGTTAACTATTCAGAAACAACGTTGAGGGCATGACCGCATGACTAATTACCAAAACTGGTTTCCTTTACTTAACCCACAAACATGGAAACATAATACAATTTTGTAATGAAAAGAAAACGTACAAGAACTAATACCTTGTCAATTGCATCCTCCAGATATTCAGGTGCAAGTCCTTTCCCCTTGTGACCCTTAGCAGTGTACTTCTTTCCTGTTTTCTTCTTCTTTCCTTTAAGTTGTTTATCAGATTTCATCATTTGCTTTTCAACCTGAAAAATCATGAAAAAAACAGAGTAAAATCCACTCTAATAATAGCAGAACAAAAATTATACCTTGCATTTACCCTCATTTGTTCTTCCGCTAAAAACTCTGGGTCCACGTCAGTAACGTACTGCTTGACTTTGCTGAACTTTTGATTTTGGGAATTAACCATAGCAGTCAAGACGTGGTGGGAATTCGATGATAAGGATGAAGGCATAAACCTCATATTTCTTGAGATTCTGCCCTGAGACTGGTAAATTCCCTGCATAATTTGTGCAGAAAATCAGAGGTCGATTCATAAATAAAAACAGTTAAAATGATTGTGATAATGAAGCGTCTCAGAGATAGAAGTAGTGGAAGACAATATTTCAAACAAGAAACATCAAAATACAGCAGTTACTGGATATCAGTAATTCAAAAGCCCACATATGTCATCTAATTCATGTATGAGCAGAGATGAACCCAAGAGGCACCTTTTCATGCTTGAGCTTGATAAAAAGATGTGACTGAATGTCCTCTACAGCCTGCTCAGACACGTCAAAACTTTCATTCCCAATAAGCAACTGTAAACTCCCATCCGACCATGTAACAAATCGAGCATTGCTTTCAAGCTGCACCAAAAAATATATATTGACCGACAGACAAGTCTAGTTTCTACAAATGTGGTTAAGTGGACTAATCAATAAACAAAAATAACAAATTTTAAAATTCTGCAAATTCAGAAAGATAGCCAGACGCATCAAGATACTAAATAGACGGATATCTTCAAACATAGTTTAAGGACGCTAGACAAAAAGAGTACCTAACACGTTCCTTACATGCCTCTCCCAATCCCAGTGCTCCCATATGGCATATACAATACTAAGTTTTTGATTAACCGCTTGTTGACCTGGCCCCTTGAATCTCAATACAAGTTCACATAACGAATCCATACTATTGATTTCATAACATGAGCTAGGAGATTTGAACAAGACACACCTCAAAACTTATTCCTCGCTGGCTCCAACTGATAAATTACAAATGCATTCTTTAGCATTAAATTTTGTGACAAGATACCACATGATAACTTACAGATATTTTTCCATCAGGACCAATGACTTGTCTCCATCGGATTATGTTGGTGAAGGGTAGATGCCGTTTAGTTCCAGATGTGTCAGTCACATAATAGTTCTCTTCAACATATGTTCTGGGATCAAATGGTTTGGGATCAACGCCAATTATATTGGAGAAGTTGAATGTTGCCATCTGCACAAAGAGAAAAATATAAATGTACAAAAATAAACAAAAAGAAAAAGGAGAGAAGAAAAATTGACTGACAAAAATTCTTGGCTGCGGGAAATGTTCAAGTGCAGGTTTTTGCCAAACAATCCTAAAGAATACAGTTCATTTATCGGGACGAACAAAGGATTAATTTAAAGTAGTCTGCAATATGAAATTTCAATTTGGTGAAACTGATTCTCAGGCTCTTTTCTTCAATATGACCAAATTCAGATGGAACAACAGATGAGAGAGTGTAATAACGTAGCAAGATAATGTGTTTCACCATATATGAACAGGCACTGATCTTTATAACTTCGAACATTGAAATTTTTCCCTAGAACCGATAGCATTTAAGTAAAGAAGCAAGAGGACAACTCTGATAAGTAGGGAAATTAAAAAAAGGTCTTGCATTCTTTTCTACAGGAGTTTTAAAATTTCTAGCATTCTTTTCTACAGGCGTTTTAAAACTGAAGACATCAGATCTGCTTAGATTATGGAAACTCATTATTAAACAGGTATTATATCATATCTATAGAGGTTAGTCGTAAGAACACAAATTAGATAAGAATTTGTGTAAAGAAACAAATGTTGCTGAATTCAATGAGAATAGAACGTAGTATAAACCTCATCTGAGCAAACAGAGTGAGGGCGAGAAGGAATCTCAAACACCAGTGGGAACCTCTCCGCCGCATCAACATCCTTAACCTTAAGCTTAGACTCGGCATGTTCTGCTTGAGACTCATTTGTCGCATTTTCATCAGGTGCAACATTGGCATAACATTTTTTGTCCACAGGTAATCTCTACATTAGGGAAAATTTTTGGAAAATTTATATTTTTAATGTACTCAGCATCGTAGCAAGAAAACAGAAACTGAAACTGTTTTAGTATCTTATCTGACATTCTCCACTTTGTCAATTTGATTATGACCTCCATCCTCTGCTTTTTCATCACTGTTGGTGTCCCCAAAAACGTCACAGATAACTGAAGCTGACAGCACTGCTGGATCCACATCTTTCTCAATACCAGGAGATCTATATTTTAAAAAAACACTAATATAATAAGGATCAAAGATGAATATTTACAGGAATATGGGATAAAATAAGCTAGCAAATTTACAGCATGAGGTATAGCAGAGAAATACAGGGTAAAGGTAAAAAGATAAAGAGGGTTCGAGAATTTTTTACAATATGGATAACATCCAAGATATTGCTTTTCAATTCATTGCTTTTACAAATATTACACGAATATGAGCCCAAATACAATGAGAAGTATGGTGCATAATGAGCATGAACAGTCAAAAAAGATTTCAAGGAAGAATACAAATGGGAAATATATTTCATAGGAGATGAGGGAAAAAAATAAAAAGATTTATGTATTCAAAACTACAGAGTGAAATTTAATAGTTCCTACTAAGATGTAAAAGTGTTCAACTTTTAACACTTAGAAAAGCCGGGATAGAGATTTCATCAAAGACCTTGAGCTTTTGCCCTGACAAAGACCCAAGTTCTTTGGCACACTTTCACTTGGTAGCTCAGCCTCGCCTTGGATTTTGTCTTGGTGTTCATTCTCAGGGTTGGCCCCCCAGTCCTTTTCACGCTGAAGGGAAAAGTGGTTAATAAAACAATGAACCAAATATAACAAGAAACATGGAAAATTATGGTAATAGAAATATGTTTGTTGAAATCATTTAATCGTTAAAACCCAAAAAAATTTAAAAGTTGTCGACAAAAAGCTGTATTTGAAGCAGCAACAATCAAAAAACAAATGTACGAGTACCATCTGAAAGAGAACAAAGTCAAGGTGTATATTGTTTACACAAAAGGCATGAAAACTCATTTGTGCTAAACAGAATTTATAAAATGTTTGTGCATGTCAAGATAACTAATGAAACGAACGAATATAGTCCAAAAACTCCATGTACATCATGTTTCAAGATTCCCAAGTGGGACATGGGTTTGACATGTGGATTTGATCCTGCATGATATGGATCAAAATGAGACAATCAAGGATATCACAGCTGCTGCTGGATTTCCTTTTTAGTACATTCAAAATTTGATACGCTAACTTTTGTTACACCAACAATTAGAAATATTAAATCAGACGATATATTTACAAAAAATGCATTCAAAAGAATAGTTCATGTAACTAAGCAAAAAAAAAAACTAAACTAATCCATGGATCGATGAATTTCAAACAGAGAAAGGGGAAAAAATCTTAGAGCAGAACAAGACACAAATGTTTCATGAATGAATTGGAAAGAAAATCCATTTAATTTGAAATGCAGTGATGATGTAGGTTGTGAAATCTGAGGTTCAATCAAAAAATAAGAATTTCAGTTTCATAAAAATACGTTTTCAACGATATTCTGAAGAATCAGAACAAATACAACTCAAGGAATGCATGCATGAAATTCCAAAAAGAAATTTAGGCATAAACGCCAAATGGATGGCTACCAAAAAATAATCAAGTTAAAGATGCAATGTACGTCAACTGCGTGTAAAAATCTAAAAAAAAACAAACAAACACAAGAAAAATGCATAAAGAATATTAATTAAAAAATATATGGAATTGGATTTTTTAACTAACATTTATAATGCATTCAACATAGATAATTAATGAAATATTTAACATACGGATCCAGTGATAAATTTGACTAGCCAAAACTCAAGAGGCATTTCAAAAGAAAAAAGAAGTAAACAAGCATTTCTTTTTATTTATCATAGCAATTCAAAGAATCCGCCACACTTCGAGGATTTTAAACTGTAAAAAGAAAATTTATTTGAAATTTTTTAGAACAATAAAAATTACAATCAAAATTCATATACGGACATGGCTTGACTGATGTGATTCATGTTCTGACTCAACTTTCTCATCCTCTGATTGGTCACCAAACAAGTTTTGCATGATCTGACGCTTCTCCATTTCTCCAATCATTTTATCTCAAGTAACCCTCTTGATTCTCTGTGTGTGTGTGAAGTGAACAAGGGTGCCCCTGCTTTGAGTGTGTAGTTTATGCAAAAGGAGTGAAATTTGCAAATCAAGTTGGCACTATTCTGGTAGAAGTGAATGGGAATATGAATGAGTCAGTGCTTTGTTGTATTTTTGGAGTTTTCAAAAAGACTAGGATTGTTGGTGAGTGTGCGCGTGTGTGCAAAGCTGTATCATAAATAAAACAGTCGAGAAAAAGAAACTTGGTCAGAGGTAATAAATGACAGAGGTTACATTAATATTTTTGGGATTACAGATTACTTCAATTGTATGTGAAAATAGAGTGGAAAGAACTTTTTGCAAGTCAATTCTGAACGCATTTGTTCTGACATAGAATTACACGAGAACTGAATTGTTGAAAAATTGTATACATATCATTTGGAAAATGTGTGCATGCGTGACTTTTTCATAGTAGATTTTTTTAAAAAAAATATTGAATGAATTAATGCAATGTATGTGTGTAGATATAAGTAAATCTGTAAATGTATTTACAGCAATAAATGATAAATGTGCAGAGATTGCATGGATATTATTTGGGATTGCAGCATTTAATTCTTTTAATATGAATGCAAATTATGTTCAATATGTGTTGTAATCATTATTAAATCCAGGGAGGCAATTGCATTGATTTCATTTTAGATTTGCTTCACTTGGTCCTTTACTCCTTTTACCACCGACTAAATTGTATTTAAAGACAGCCCCCATACACTCGGCATCAAATTTCTAGTTTATGTGCAAGCACTCTCCACTGCACCCATGCTCAAACCATGGTTTAGGAATGCCACATTTGTTATCAGTACGAGCAATCTAAATATTTGGCAATATTCCCTCGCAACCGTTGACCAGGAGGGGTAAATGAATCATGTTGATTATTTCGCATTTTATGTCCATAACAGACCATTTTCTCATATAATGTTAGATAATGATTAGTCCAAGAGGTAACATAAAGGTTTACAAGAAAACTATTAGGGCATATATGGATATTATAAGAAGAAGATGCTGAAGACTAAAATCATGAGATCTAGTCACACTCTAGACTTTGAACAAAATACGAGAATACGAAGTATTAGTGTTCTAAGTAACCGTTGATAGAAAAGGTATAGTAATTTGTAAGAAAACTCTTACAAATGACATAACTACACACTCTAGCAGGCACTCTGCCGATGACCAACGGCAGACACCGTGAACACATAATTTGGAGAAAAAATCCAAGCCCTGGTTCAATTCAGGGTCCAATTAAAGGAACAAAAACAACTAAAACCCTAATGCCTTTCTGCTAAAGAAACTATGATTCGATAAATATCGTTAGCAAAATCCTTGATTAAAAAAACTCAACCTAATTTCACTGCTTGTAACGACGGCAGCAGTTATAAAACACACTTACCATCAGATAGTAATTTTATAAGTACCAAAATATCTTGTTCAGTTTTTTTTAAAATCAATATTTGAAAATTCCAATTTCCTGAAAATAATAGGATTTAAAAATCAAAATGATTCTCGTTTTCCATGAAAAAAAATTCAAGGTTAATTAGGATGAATGGTCAAACTAATACCAGTTTAAATTGAACAAAAACTGTGTTTGTAGTTAGTTAAAGTTAGATGAAATTCTGGAATCAACTTCTCAAATGACCTTAAATAAAAATTCATGGCTGACTCTGATGTTATTCCATGGATAATATAGGACTGAAAAATCCAACGATGCCAAATTATTCCATGTAAATGAAAATATGTTTATGTAGTGTAAATTAAAATATGTTTATGTAGTGTACTCTTTGTATAGACTTGTGACCGGGGTGCTGAGGCTACACATTTCTTGAGTAAAATGTTTCTAAGCTTACCTAAAACATAGAATAGTACACAGTCAAGTAGATTTGGATTGTCTGAGGTTTTGCCGCCGCAATATATCTTCAAAACTTATGAAAATTCATAACTGAGAAAGACTAGCTAAATTCGCTACATCTTATCCACAACTACTGATTACACCCATCCATTGC
This sequence comes from Primulina eburnea, assembly GCF_022965805.1. Lineage (NCBI taxonomy): Eukaryota > Viridiplantae > Streptophyta > Magnoliopsida > Lamiales > Gesneriaceae > Primulina > Primulina eburnea. The sequence continues at coordinate 30,913,462 of NC_133113.1, forward strand.
ACAAAATTCTCTATTCTGTATCAAACAGAACACTTGAATTGAAAGGCAGAGCAGTTCAAACAAAACCGTTCTCCTCAATTCATTATTTAAGTTTTTTCATTCTACACAACCAATCACACTTTACAGAGATTCTGTCACAAGAATGTAATATGGGATGCAATTTGCAGTACCACTTTAAAAAAACTCACACCCCTAAAAAAACATGAGAATTATTAACAAAATAACAAATAAGAACAAAATAACACAAAATAAACAAATGGTTCTCCATGAAAACAACTAAAGAAGGCATTATCCGTACCTAATGATTGAGAAGGAGAGAAAGTGCAGCCCGCATGTAGCACTATCGCGGCACCAAAGTTAATCCCTCGCAATTCCGCCATGTCATGGGAACGAATAATGCAAAAGGGTAATTTTAAGGTGTGAATAACAGTTTCCCTGAAACCGAAAAAGATGAAGGGATGAAGAAGGGAAGACGACACACACCAAATGAAAGGAAGATGCTTATTTTCACTTTCTCCGGCCATAATAAGGCTCCGCGCCGTGTAACGTAGGAGCAGCAAAGGCATGACACCAACTTTCCGATCGATTGGGGGACAGTAATCCTGAATGAGCTGCGGCATATGATCTTGTGAGACTAACCGATCATTAGATTTTGGAGATTTGAGCTGATGATGTTAATTAGTTTGGTAGGATGAAAATGGAAAATTCGATGCTGCCCGTGCAGGCAGATTCAAGCGCCAGGAAATTTCTGGTCCATTTTATTTTATTTTTTAAAAAAATTTCAATCTCGTGATTGAATCTTGACCTTTGATTGGGTGTGGGGCACTGCCCCCACACCCTGGATCGACTCAAAATGAGGGAAAAAAAATAAAATGCTTTAGAATATTATTAATATTGATTTTGAAGGCTTAAAAATTAGAGAAAATAAATAACACATAAAGAAGAAAATTAAAATTTTAATTCTATTGGAAATTTTCAAAAATGTTTTTTAATTAAGTTCATGAATAAAATATTTATTTTGCCTCAATTATCATTTAGAAAATTAATCATTTATCAAATATATATTAATTCATATTTTATTTTTTACAATCTAACCTAGACTGAAAAAAATATTACTAAAAAAGTAATCTTATAAGTAAATAAAATAAAATTATAAATGATGACTTATTATATATAATTTCAAAAAAAAATTATTGATCAAAATTGTTTATAAGGATTTTTCTTTTAATAAAAGACTGAATATTTCGATATGTGCTTGCATGTGCATAATACATAAATATTACATATTTCTTGTGTGTGTGTGTGTGTGTGTTAAATACTTGGTTTAGTTGTGATTTTTCACAACTTAAATATTTCCGAATTTTTAACAATTGTGATTTCTTGTATATAAAATAGTGGATAAATAAATAATAAAATAAGTTATTCTATCATAATTGTAGGAAATACTAGAGAAAAACATGGGAAAAAACTGTTTGAAGATGCTGAAATTATTAACAAGTTTATCAACTGAAATTCACATATGTTGCTAAGGAAAAATTAGGAAAAAAATATTGGTATGATATATCTAACAAAAAATATTACTCTGATACCTCGATAATATAGAATAATGTAGTATAAATAATAGATTAGGAATTATATTATAATTTAGACTTCGAAGTTCATCAGTCTTATAAATATTTTTAGATTTAGTAAATTGATAATAAAATCCCTTACAAATCTTAAAATCTATTTAATAAAAATATCATTATATGCAATTTAATGAAAATATTTGTATTATTAATTTTACATTGATTCTAGTAGCTCTAACCATCTTTTATCATCTAAAACAATAGCATTCAATATAAATAAACTCTAATCAATTTTTTTTCATTGTAGCTTAATGAATAGTATCATGATTTTACTTGACAAGAATAATTCAAATAAGACTATATTCTTTTAAAAAAAATTAAATTTGAACAATATAAACAATCAAGCACTTTCTTGACAGAGAACTGCAAAGGTAGGAAAAAAATTAAATATTCCATAGAAATAATATCGACTCGATTTTATTGATATTTCTACGCATTGCAACAATTTTATGTGTATATTATTATGATTCATGACGGAACACATATAATATTAAAAATTTTGTTTAAATAAAACTGCACCATACATAATGTAAATGTACCATATGCAATAGTATAAGATATATGTATGTGTATGTATGTATATATATATGTATGTATGTACTGCCAACTCTCAATTATCGCTTAAAAAATTTTCCAAGCATGGACAAAATTCTTAAATATATTTTCAAATAATATTTTGGAGAAATACTGAAAACATAACCAAATAATTATAAAGAATTTATATGAAAAACTGCGGAGAAATTATGTCACAAGTGAACTTCGAAACCATATATTCGCCAGTTCAACTACAGAGAGAGATGGGCGGAAAAATTTGAAGGAATGTAACTTACAATTTCCTTCCTTCCAAGAGAGTAGATAAAATGTATCCCGCCCAAGTAAATAGATCAACAAGGCTTAAAATATCACCCACCAGAGATCGTCCCGAGTCTCCACACCAATATATTGAAACAACTTATTGACGACGACTCGAGTTGGAAACAACTACAACAGAAAATGTTTGTGCTTTCGACCTCTAATCATGCAAAGTTTCAGCTCAACTATCAAGTGCACCAAGGGCTTTCATGTCCTCTAAGAATGCAGTGTATGAGTCATCAATGCTTTGGGGCTTTGTTGCAGAAGAGGATGTAATGGATTCTTGTTTTATGCTGGGTGATGCTATAGGCCGGTTTGTGGGTAAAACAGCTGATGATTTTGACTTCGGTTTTGGGAGTGCAGACTCTCTCCTGACGCGTACAGAGGCAGGAACCTGAAAAAAAAAAAGAGAAAAACTTGATAAAAAGAGGGCATTGCATGATTAGAAACTTAGAAGAGGCAAGGTAGGGGTAGCAGTGATCCTCCCCCAGATCATAAAATTTCAAAATTTCGTACATGGTTTTTTTGCCAAAGAAGCCCGACCTCCCTCGAGAACACAAGAAATACCGATCCTTCAAAATTCTAGGGTGCGAGATTATCCTTCCCTAATTTTTATGAGCAACGCATATTGGCATTGGACTTCATGCTAATGACTATAACCGCTCCACTTTTGTGCCTACCCATTTACTCAAAACTTGGTTCACAATTAACCTCGATACTTTATACTGAATAAACCGTGAAAGTCACAGTATTCGTATTTGACCTTTTTAAGGAATGCAATCTATTTAACTAACAATTAATCCAACGACAAACTTTAAACACAGAAAACATCAAAGCCCTCTGCGCGTATTAATTTTTACACTATCACCTGAATTTCAATATAAATAGAGCACCGGTCTGAATTCAATTTTCCTTAACACAACCACTCCCTAAAAATTAGAGAGATTCACATTCAGAACTCAATCCTCAAGAAACCAGTTTTGCACATCATTTTAAAGCAATCTATTATAATAATTACTTGATTGCATAATGATTTACAACATAACGTGTAAAACTCAATAACGATTGAGGGTCTCTACAACGTTTCCCAACCAGGAGTAGGCTGTGAAACCAATTTGATTTATTATTGAGATGCACGTCTATCATCATTCATGCACACCATATTCAAAACTATTTTGATTTGGTAAATAGGCAAGGGAAAATTAGTTGAGAAACTCACCATAGCTGTAAGCTCAGGGGTATGCTGTGCCAGAGGCTTCTTTACAACAGTTGAAGCAGCAGATTTAACATAAGATGGCTTCTGGAGAGCAGGCATTCTAGCAACAAAACCATCTTGTGCAATGGGAGGTGGGCCAGGTGGAAGTGGTGGTCGCATCATTAGTGGAGGACCAGGAGGAGGTCCAAAAGGTGGCATTGGTAACAATGGCACCAAGACTCCGGGTGGAACAGGTTGTCCGGCAAGTCCTGGGGTGGACAGAGGAGGGCGCATGCCATTTGGGGGCGGCGGCGGCGGAAAGCGCAAAATTCCTGGAGGCGGTACATCAGGCTGCAAATTTGGCTGCATGGGAGCTCCAGGCACTAGTGGTTGTTGCCTTATTGATGGCGGTGGAGGAACCATGTTTAGAAAATCTTTGCCCTCGGAAGTAGCTTTTATTACAGATTCAGAATATGAGCTTCCCGGTTGATTATTTCCAGACTTTGAAGACAGCCCTGGTAGTGGAGGTGGTGGAGGAAGAACAGTAGGCTTCTGAGACAACCAGAACAAGAAAATCATCAACTAAGAAAATTATTTGACAAGTAGTCCGACAATTTGTTTAGATTAAGGCTACATTTGGAATGGAGTAAAATGGAATTGGATTTCAAATGGATTTCGAATAAATTCCATTTTGGATTTTGTCAAAAAATTAAAATATTATTTACAACCATCTGATGGTTAGAAAGAAATATTATATATTATTAAAATAGTATCGTTCTATGGACAGTATTTTAAATTTCATAGTAAAACATAGCTATTACATTATAACCAAAAAAATTAACATTAATTTATATAATTGTGAGTATAACAATATTTTTAGATAAAAATAGATTAATTTGGTATATGTTAATTATATGAATGGCGGTATAATATAATATATTAATATCATCTCATGTGAACTGTATCCATAAGAAGTGATCATTTACACATATTCATAAATAAAGATTTAAGAAAATGAAATAAAACATTTAATATAAATTGAAAAAAGAATTGATTAATATGACTCAATATGTGATAAGAAGAAAATATAAAAGCTCTTGATATTCATGCATTTGTCACTATTTATCAATATATACAAGAAAATCACTTCATGAAATAAGAAGAAAGATCATGTTGTTATTAAATGTTTATTTTTTATATATATAAAATCAAGTTAAACAAGAGTGATATTGAGGGGAAAAACCCAAATTTTGTTATATAAGTCTTTTATTATTTGCAGCAGAATAAGTTTTAAAGAAAAGGATAACAGACAGAATATCAGGATATGAAAATATTTTGAATGGGATATAAATAATTTTAACAAAAAATAGATAACTTCTACATGAATTGGCAGTAAAACGTTCGACGGGAAGAATGACATTTTATAACATTGAAGAGTAGGCCAAGAGTTTAAAGGTAGGAACGAATTATGTAGGAGTATACCTGATTTGAATTCCCGGTGGCTGAATCTTCTGATTTTGCCGGCTTCTCACTTCCAAAAGTACCAGGAGGAGGTGGTTGAAAAGATTGGTGATTGGGTGGGGGAGGAGGAAGAGGAGGAGGAACAGCAAGCAGTTCTTTTGGAGGTGGACCAGGAGGAGGCGGTGGAGGCAACGGTGGTGGAGGCAATATCGTGGTAACATCTGTATTTGCAGGCTTTGGAGGCATGGGGGGTGGCGGTGGCAAAGGCAAACCTGCAGGAACAACCGAACCATCTCCTGAATCTAAGTCGGAAATAGGCAAAGGAGGTGGTGGAGATGGAAAAGTCGGGGCTAATAAAGTGGCATCCTCTGACTCGGGCTTTGATGAAGATGTAGTATTACTTTCTAAAGCTTCTGCTAAAGGGATCCTGGGTCCTGCAGTTCAAAATAAACAGCAGAATCTAAAATGTACAGATTATGGATGAGGTCACCGAGTAGGGAAGAAGAAATATGGCTTGATACAAAGAAAAAAAGAGCAATTAACATACACCTGGATAGCTTGAACATTTGAGTAACATAAAGTAGAAAAGAACAAGGAATACCTATGGAGGACTTAAACATTGGTGGTTTCCCGGGCGGAGGAGCTCCAGAAGGATTTAGAGTTGGGTGATAATATACAGAGTCCTACGACAATAAATCTCTTGTGTGGGTTCACAGATCAACAAAAAAGTTAGTAAACCACAGAAACTACGTAATAACTTACTTCAGGTATGGGATGATTAACTCTTTCTTCCTCCTCTGCAGTAGTCCGCCTTCTAACAGGTCCCAAATGGCTAGAAAAGGGAAACATAATAGAACTTTGAACTAAGAATTGATATGAATATTCATATTTAAATTAAAATAATAATTTTATGAGTACAACAAGGGAAAGCTAACCTAAACATGACAGTTGCTTCACCTTTTTCCTTTGCTTTATCTTCATATTCCTGGCCAAGGCCAACAAAAGGGAAATCAGACCATTAAACTATTATCGACTTTTGAAAGGAAATGGAAAGGTCTATTTCAAAAAGAAGTGGAACATGTGACAAGTGTGTGTTAGACAAAGCCAAAAGCATACTTTATCTGAAAATCATAACTTGAAGTCGTAAACAATTTTAGCACGGACAAAGGATATCCACAATTGACTGTTAAGCCCAGGCTACAGGATTTTGTTGAACAAAATTGTGGGAATCATTGTAATGTTGGAAGCCCCAAATAAATATTTGTTTTATTGGTAGGACGATTTTCTTTAATGAAACTAATATAGTTGCAAGATTATTTTTGTTTGATGAAACTAATATATTTGCAAGATTACTCAAATTATTTTCCTCGGTCATACGATATATGATTTTTTATTCAAATAATAGTTTGCACTGATGAATTTGGAGCATGTCAACTATAAATTTCTGGATAAAAGAATAAAAATTAAATATGCGAGAGCATTTTTCATTTCTGAGTAGATTTATTGGGGTGATCGCTTACTTGAGCGACGGAGGGTTCGCCGGGTATTCCCCAGCGCCACGTTCGTGACGCAGGTGATGACCCACACAACTTGCTTTTTAGGACTGTGGAAGTGACAATTAACCATCTGGATTGACTGACCACCCGAATTGGTTATCTACCTGATCCTCTTTAATTCGGGTAATTATCAATTTGTTGCAAAGCTCGGCTGCCAAGCTGTTTTCATAATGATTAACGCAATTTGAAGTACCGAGATAATCTATTTTTCTAAAATCGTCGTGGAAAACAAGAACACAAATTCATCATTTATGATGTTGCAAAATACATTAATCACTGAGACTATATGATCAAATTTCCTCCTGTGAGCATAAGGTTTAGCAATTACCTTCCTCTTCTTGATCACGAGATTCAGTGTATCCTCAAGTTGCCGCTTTTTGTGCTTTCTAGCTTTGTCCAAGGCTCCATCTGCTTCTGCAGAATCAATAGAACACAGATCAGGAGACAATATAAAAATCATATTTTTCTCTTAAGGAAAAACAAATTCTAATAGTCCAGAGCATCTCTCCCTCCACTTTCCTCTCTTTCCTGCAACCCTCTCCCCATCATCACTGAAACTGATCATGTGTGATACACGGTTATACAAACAAAGTATGCAAATGTTGACATATTCGTGGAACAAACATAGAAGTGACAAGTGTTTCATTAAATTAAAACCATGTTTGAACTCTTCAACCACAGGACCTAGATGCAGCAACAACCATATCGTCAGCACACTAGCACTATCATGTGAACAGACCATTTTAATGACAACCACCAGTTCAACGGTATATCTCGAGAATTTGTGTTCTTGAAGAATAAATAAATGACAAAAAAGGGAAAACAAACAAGAACTTTAGGCTAACGAAGGCGATATAAATATATTTGACAAAGAACTGGGTAATCACATCTTCTACCACAAAAAACTCACTGGGTGGTAATTAGTCGAGTTAAAGATTTGTCGGAGACGCTACCATGCTGATTCTAAAATCTGGTATACCTGAATTAACTAGAGCTACAAAAAAATGTGAATAAGGAAGCAGAGTATAGCTTGTTGCTTTAATATAATCTTTGCAAATAAGATTTACCCAGCTGAAAGACCACCTTTCTCGTGCAACAACAGTGGATAATGCCATAACAGGGCATACCGTGATTGCTAAAGATACATAATTAATCATGTCACTGGGTATAGTACCAAACAAAAGCAAAATCTCATAACTTACTCATCGCTTCCAGATTTTGAATTTGCTCTCTCAGCGACTCTGGATCCTTCTTTAAGATCCCAACTTCCCGCACCTTCTTCCTTTCCTTTTTATTCTGTATAACATAGTTTCTCATCAACTTCAGTCAGTTGACCATTCCAATTGAAGATTCATATTAACTAGAGTTCATAGCTTCCATCTTGGGGGTACCAAGGGAAGTCAAAAGGCATACAATCTCCACAGCAAAAAAAACAATTAAAATCCTAATATTTTTTCTGAAAAAGTACACAATCACCATCCTCTACAATCTTGATTAACAAGAGATACACCACAGGTCCATAACCAATTCTTACCACGTTAGAAAAAATCAACTAAACCACTTTCGTACCAACAAAATTTCTTTAAAAACATGAATAATTCTAACTCAATATGCTCGTACCAAAATTTTATTACTCAGGTTCCATCAATTCAGCTTCGAACAATTACAATTAAAGGCCTTTTTGTGAATTTAAATAAAAACTGAAATCCTGAACATAAAAACGCAGATAAATGTGTGTGTGTGTGTGCGGGGGGGGGGGGGGACACTAAACATATTCCCAATAAATACGCACGTAAATCAACTGCATAAAACAAAATCACAGGAGGAGGTAACCCACCCGCTTCAATTCCTTTTTACGAATCTCTTTCCGATAAGCATCGGTTGGATTCATGGTTTTTCCACCCTTAGTTGTCTTCACCATTGCGACGCTTATTGCTGATTACTTGAATTCCACTTGTTTTCCTTCGGTTCGTGCCGAGGCTTTTCCGAGAAAAGGGGGTGTTTTGGCTATTTGGAATTGGGAACGATGAACTGTAAGTTTCGGGTTTGGTTTTCTATACCCGGATTTTACGTCTCGGGTATTATAGTGGCCCATTTTTTAATTTGGATTTGATGAACCCTTTTCGATGAATAAGAAAAATGATGTCTGTATCTTTAATTTATTCAAGTAAATATTAATAAAAATAATTTAATGAATAATCTTACTCGTCACTAATTGTAACTAGTAGTGATTTCAAAATTTTATAAAAATAAAATAATATTAGTTATTTCATAATTTTAGAAATGGTAGGTCTCTTGTGAGACAGTCTCACGAATCTTTATATATGAGACATGTCAATCCTATCGATATTCACAATAAAAAGTAATATTTTTATCATAAAAAGTAATATTTTTTCGTGGATGATCCAAACAAGATATTCGACCCACGAAATTGATCTGTGCGACCGTCTCACAAGAGTTTTTGTGTTTTGAAAATAGATGAGATATGATAATTATTTATTAATTAAAGAAGACGTACTGCAAATCTAAAGAGTGCAAGAAGCACATAATGGATAAAGTTACTCGGTACAACGAGGAAAAAAGATAGCTTGACCGTTCAGACCAAGCTTGTCTTCCACAAGAAGGTATCAATGTGGTTTTCATACATGAGTTTGTAGTATAAAAGCAAATGTTTTCTTGATAGAATATGTAATCGATTATGTAATATCTTTTTAATAATTATCTTTTGTCTTAGATTTAATGTGAAAAATAACTGATAAAAATCGCAGTAAATTGCTCTCAATTGTTCAGAACCATAGCGTACTTAGTACTAGGGCCACGGATTCTTGTCTTCCACAAGAAAGTATCAATGCGATTTTTGTAGGTGATCTAATACATTGAACAACATGAAAAACACATGCAAGTCCATTACAATAATTATATGACCCTTGGAGGTTGAATAAACCATTCGAACCGTGCTTACCCCGCCCCTCGGTGTTCCGCATAACCAAACTGAGCTGTTTGATTTTGGGCTTGTCGCATGAAAATTAAGGACCCAATATCAAAGCAAAGAATATTTATATAATCTAATTGATTTTTATTATATGATTTACGAAAATTCATTTTTTTAATTTTATTAAATATTTTTAAAAAATAATGTTCATTAATTTATTATTTGAATTACTTTAAAATGTTTAGATATAGTAATTAATATAATATAAATCATTTTTTAAATTAAGTTAAGATATTTTTGTCTTTTTTTTCAAGCAAAAAGAAAAACAAATTAAGGCAAGGAATCACTAATAAGATATGGAGTGTGAGCATTCACGAGTTCTCTCATCCCTCACTCACTCGATCACAACACAGGTTATCACTTTTTCTCTCTCTACTTTTTTCAAAAATTTCGACCTGAATTGCTTTGAATCGGTTTCAACTGAGATTACATTGGCTTTCAATGTTTTTCAAATCTAACGTTTTAGATCTTTCTGATTGCTTGTGATGAAAAAGGTAAATATCAGTAGCGTCGTTCCTCGAGTTTCTTTTTTGCATTTCTGTTCAGGTCATGTAGATCTGAGCTCCTTTATTGTAGATTTAGACAGTTGATTTGGTTGTGAGGATCTTGGTTCTGTTTATAATTTTGATCTGGTTAATTATTTTTTGGGTTTGCTTTCTAAATGCTAGAAAAATTAGTGTTGACTGAAAAGATAAATGATGTATGATTAATGAAATATAAGTTGTTATAACCGAAGTCGTCGAATTTCTGAAAATTTATTCATCGATACTTGGTGTTTTCATCGAAGATATATTCATAGTCAAGGGTGGATCCAGGATCCCGAGTGGAGACCATTTCCGTTATTTTCTCGGGGAGTGTAAAACCACAATGCCAATCTAAAATTGGAGGTTTTTTTTTATATATATAATTAAGAAGGATTTTCTAACACATGGGCAGTTGCGCACCTAGGAGTGAATTGCTTGACAGCCTTTAGGAGAGTCTTTTATCTATTAGTTTATTGATTTGATTTATTTTCTAAACATATTCTAGTGATATGTGTAAATAATTGACTGAATTCGCTGTTTCCCGGGAATGGAACATCCTACACTATAAGCATATGGACATACTTATGGGTTTAATATCTTTTTTATGTGTATTTTATCTTCTAATTTTCTCAGGTTTTATTTGGGATAATTTGAACCAAACCTAGAATGGGTCGAGGAGTTAGCAGTGGTGGGGGTCAGAGTTCTTTGGGGTACCTTTTTGGAGATGGTGGAGCCCCTGCCCCAAAGCCTACCACAAGCACCGTGGAAGCTCCTCCTCAGAATCAGGCTCCAGTGGCTTGTCAGGCGACAACAGAGAAGGCTCCTTCTGTTTCTGATAAGCAAATTCCAGCTGGCATCCAGGGAAGACAAACGAACAACTATCTCCGAGCCGATGGCCAAAACACTGGCAACTTCCTCACTGTATGCTTGTTATCCGATTGCTATTGTTCTGCGTTGGTTTTTTACTTTGTTGCACATGCGTGTTTAGTGGAAAATTGACTTGACAAATGCTTACTTATTGTGTTACTGCCTAGAGTTGCACAAGATTTAGCCATGTGATTCTGTGACTATAAAAGTTAACCAGTAAAATCATGCTATTAAACCTGTTTTAGATGCAATAGTACACAAATAAAGAACCAACGAAAATCATGCTTGAATCGGATCTGTATTTTTTTCGCATTGATAATTTACACTTTTGAATCGTGAATCATTTTTTTCGTTTGCTGCAATTTCTAGTCTCCTTTTCAATGCTTTCACAGTCATACCATGAAAATTGACAGGATTTTGGTCCAAACCCATATGAATATACTAATCATCTTCATTGAATTCATTATATGCTATTAATGCTATATATCTAGAATGCATCAGGTGGGGAACTAATCCATCATTTTCCAATCATGGTCTAGCGCATACAGAAGTACCATCGTGTTCTTTTGCCTTCAAGTGTTTTATTATGATTTGACTTGATTGGATCACCTTCCAATTTAAAGGTCACTGTACATCTGTGGACATTTCATGTTGATTAGGACTTGTGAAATCGATTTGCTATGGGATCACCGTGGGTCCTTCCACTTGTGGACGAGTTGATTGATCCCCATCTATAAGATTTGTGGTCGTGAAAATATGACTATAACATGATATAACATCCTCCATCACGCATAATATCTAACTTTGAACTTTCATTAAGTTATTTTTATATGTGAACTTTTCTGACAACAGGACCGGCCTTCTACTAAAGTCCAGGCTGCCCCAGGCGGTGGATCTTCCCTTGGATACCTTTTTGGTGGCGGCTCCAAATAATGCCTTTGTCTCAGCACAGTCGAACTTGAGTTTGCGATTTAGTGTTTGCCTCTTCGTATCGTTTGAATTATTGTCATTGCCACCATGTTTATCTTAAATTTCATCTGACACTGAATCGTTATGTTGTCTAACTTTGTTGTTCCAAATGGAAGTTGTTTGTGAGCATTTCCTTGCTTCATGGAGAGCTGTTTCTGTATTAAAGTTCTTGTCCTTGTTGGTGCTAACTAAAATCTGTGAGTGGTTATATTATTGAATTTCTTGTCATGCTATAGTTGCTCGTGGATGTCGTAAATAAGTTAACAAAAATTTGAATCCACTTTTTATATTCACGACTCGTTGTTAAGTCGGCCTACGTCACACGGGCCAGGGAAATTTTATTACGTATTATTTACTCAATTCCGGATTAGTGGACTGTATTAATGTAGATGTAAATATAGATCGAATGATGTTACTTTGTTTGAAGTATGTTCAGCATAAATTATAAGTCACAACGTAGTCGTCATGTGTATATTTTTCCTGAAAAATGGTAGCCCCACAAATTAAGTAACTGAAAAGATGACGGTATAATTTTCAAATGGCAATTCCATTTTTCGTAAAGATTAAAGATCATGTACTTGTCTGACAGAGTTGCGCAAGTTGTTAATGAATTTTTTGGTCGGAAAACAAAAACACATCAGGTGTTACAAAAAAAAAAAAAAACATTGTACCCTCATCCAGAAACACAGCAGAAAATTCAACGTTCATCAAAATCTTCAAATAATAAAGTACATAGTTGTATTTCAGATCTTCACTACGAGTAGTACACTTGCAAACATCTAATCGCCACATTAGAAAGCACACTACAAAAGATAGCAGACAATCCACCATTTCATTAATTAATCACTAAGAAACTGATCTTTGATCAACTAACCAAAACGACCCAAATCATGGAACCTGCTGCAATCTTTAAAAAAGTTGCAAGATTATTGTGTGCCGAGTTGGGTAAAGTGGGGTATGCATCAGGTGGGGGAAGCTGGCATTCATCGCCATTGAAATAAATCTTCCTTGGGAACCCCCAACCATGCTTAAATGTGAATGTATCTTTATCCTTCTTTAAAAGTACTTCAGTTTGAACATTTCCCAAGGGCCCAGCCTCCATCAGCAGATCATTATAAAACTTCATCCCATAGAACATGCCTGTATCATCTGCGATCGATACAGGCACCACTAAAATTTATCAGTAACACAATGGAGCATGTCTATTCGGGTATGCAAGATTTCGGTTAAATCAACTTAAAGGGAACTCGATAAGTTAATGCAAGAAAATGGGAATCTGAGCTTACTTATAGACTGGTAGGGAACAAGGGGCTTGTAATCGAAGCTAAACACTTGGGTGACGTTGTTCAGATTAGGATGTTGCGCAACAAGTGTCCACTGCGTGTAGTTCATCTTGTAGTTAAAATTTGTGATGGCCATCTTAACGCGCCAATAATCTCTGTAGTTGGTTTTTACGTGCCAGTGCACGCGTATGGGGCACATGTGATGCGTACACTGTAGCAATGGCATGTTATCCTTCCTCGGAGTGTTGATCCCCGCCATTTTTAGCTTGTATGAATTGCTCCTGCGTGCATTAGTTTGATCAGATAACTTTATATTCGGGATATATGGTGATTCAAGCCGACTTGATTCTAGGTTAAGTTAATGAATCATTGACAGGCCAGTGATTCTGGATACATATTCATAATATAGCAGAAAAAGTCACACACAACTTTGAAAGAATTGCTCACATGATGCAATCTTTTTTGTTGTGGCAACCACAAGAACAAGTTGGGCAAGGAACAATGGTCTCATTGTAAAAAGATGAGAAGGAGACACAACAGCTTGGATTCTTGGACACCAATAGTTGAGAGTAAGTGCACGTCACGTTCCATGTCACTGTATTGCATAAAACCACCGACATCTTAAACACGTTCTCAGGAAAAAATAAGAAGGATTAAATTTTTTTCCTATAAATTATCGACATCTTCTTACTCAATACTTGAGTTTTTCGTCTTCCATCAGGTGTAAGGAGTACAGTGGAAGGCACAATCTTTGCAGGTCCGCAAGTGTAGCCCGGTCTGGGGCCGAGCAAAGTGAAATTTTTCGGGAGTTTTACGGTCTTATTGGATGTTCCGGACAGGCCGACGCTGACTTGGAACGAAGAAACCGAGAGGGACGGGTCTTGGCCCCATGATGAAACAACACCACCTTTGCAACAATTAGCAATTTGTTGGTTGTAAGGCACACCAGGCAGTAAATCTACTATTGTGGGTGTTCTTTTACAGCAATGAGGCATATTTCCTTTGAACTTGGAGCAATCTCCTTGCTCGGTTGCCTGTGCACCCACCATAGACCAAATGACTTCTTTCTTAGCCCAACTCCACGCTAAGGTCCATCCAGGGCTCATTATGTGGCGATACATTTGAAAGTTGTTCATTGTCACAACTGCCTATAAACCAAGATTTTATGATTTTACTTGATTACTAGTTTATTTAAAAGATTTGTCCCCAAAAAGGGACAGACCCCACTCCAAATAATAATAAAGAAAAGCAAAGCAAACTTCGAGGTTTATGATATCACTCACAAGGTGGACGACTTGATGTATTTTGAAGGCGAAAGTTGCGAGTTTTAGGAAAAAATTATGTATTAAGTTTCGAAAGTTTTCATTGGTTGAGTCGATTGACAGTGTTCATTCATCTATTCGAGTACTCAAGATCATGGATATTAAATATGAAGAAAAAGTATATTCAAAGAATTTGATGCAATTATGAATTACATGAATTTTAAAAACTTATAGCATTTTCTTATTTTTAGAAGGTCCAAATTCAATCAAGCATATCTTATTTTTTTTAGAGGTCCATAAACAGGAATGTAGTCGGAATTTTTTTATGTGATTCATCGTATCGAGGTTGACAATAATTATTTTTTGAAAAATTGAAGTGTGAAGTCGCCACCCCGTACTAGTTAAGTCATCTTTAACCCAAAAATCTATTTTAGTACATGTAGTCATAGATTACATAAAGATTCTTACCACATATCCATCTGCTGTCCATGATATCACATCCCATTTGATTGTTATGTTTCCAAATGGATCCAATGGATCAAATGACTCTAAGCACCAAGAAACGTGTAGGAATCATAATCAATACTTATTGTGTATAAAAGAGCAATTTACAAGTTGAAAATTGTATAAATATTTGAAAGGGTGAATGTACCTGCTTGCAGAATGTTCACAAACAACAAGATTGCCCATAAGTAGAGCTTCATTTTGGGAGAGTATGGAATTAACCATTTTCTGTGATTCATTTTTCTTTGTTTGAATTGCTTTTGTGTAAATGTTTTGGAACATTTATCATAGGATTATAACATAAGAAGAATGTGTGTCTCTATAAAAGGATTTAATTAATTGGTAAGACAAGTGATTTCACACCTAAAGTTGTTGGCATTTCGATATTTCCATTGCCCTGTCTCATCATATGTTCTTGGCTTCATTGTACTTCGATTACATGGTGAAATTCTAAAAACTCAATGGGAATCTAAACTTCAGCACAGCAGAATGGAAAATGTTATAAGGGTAAAATAAAAATAGCCACGTAATTCTAGGGGTGTTCAGAAACCGGACCAAATCGAACCAAACCGAATTGTATGGTTTGGAGCGATTTCCTGTCAATCACGATTTGGATCGGTTTTAAAATATTCAAACTGAAAAAAATGGTTTGATTCAAGTTTATGATAAAAATAAACCAATTCAAACCTTTTACACTAATATAAAAAAGATTATGTAATATTTTTTTGTTATAGAAATATATCATTTGATTTTTAGTTTTTATTATATTATTAATGAGCATTATAACAATACAATTATATTGAGAATGTATTTATTGTAGATTTTAGCTTTAATAGACATACGCACACCCCTAAAAGTTTATGTTATTTATAAGCTGCTAAATTTTTAAACTTATATAGGTATTTTTATTCATAGTATTTTACTTATAATCACTCTATACAATATCCAATCAACTTCTAACAATTGTCAATTGCTAATTTTTCCAAATTGTAGTATTTCGAGTACTTAATTAATTACGAAACTCAAAAGGGTTTTGAATTATTACGTGGTTTTACAGTGTCTTTTGGAGCTAAATAAAGTTGTGCGATATATTTTTCATCCTCTCTATCAAAAGGGTTTTAATATATCATGTGGTTTTCAATATTTAAGTTGTCCTGGTTGTTCCCAATGATTTAACCTGTGTTCTTTGGAAACTTCTTGGGTCATAAATAAGACTTCGATTGGTACAAAAATTAAGACAGGAGACACTTGAGTTTAGTAGCTTATTAGTCAAGTTTTGGTGACGCAAAACTCTCTTTGTTTACGTTAGATTGAATCAAGTTTCCAGTCATATATCACTCTAGTTACTTGGAAACTACTCAGCCCCTTTTTAGGTTTTCTTTATAGTTAATAAATGGCCATCCGGAGCTGTTGGTAACACTTACAAGGCCGAAATCTCCTTGGCAGAAGCACAACAAGAAACCACGTACTACGAGTGAAATCAAAAGAGTTGTCTGATAAGAAATATTTTCAATAATCTCCATTCCACCTTTCTAGAATGACTGATAATTAGCGGAATCAGATCTTTCATAGATGGGAATTGGGAAAGACCTCTTCATGCATGTTAGGGAACTCTAGATATTATTATGCATGACAGACGAGAGACTTAAGCCTTGCTAAAAAATACTTCATACTTGAACATGCTGACAAATATTCTGCAAAATTCATTTTTACCCTTTATCATGTGAGAAATGATTCAATTAATTATTGCAAGTGAGAATATCCGGGATTTGGTCACAACATTATTTTGATATGTGCTTTTTATAACGACGCTACCTTCAAAAGGTTACTTCAGATGCAGGCAGCCAAAATCTAGTTAGGTAAGAGTTGGATAAAGTCCCACAGTCAGTGTCACAATGTATATACATTCCCACCAGCATTGAAAAATATCGCCCTCTCCGTATCTCATTTGGCTCTCTATAGGCAAAATATCGTGTCAATAAACAACAAATCGGTAACATTTTCATGTAATTTTGCTGCTAAAAATTAGTGTAAAGTTTGTCTGACTATTTTCTATTTCTGAATTTCCTTTGGAGCACCTCATAACTCAGGCAACCAAACTTGGGATCATAAGAAGTGGTGCACGTGTCATGCAAAATTTAGCATGTAATAAATAGCAATAACAATGACTATGGGGTAGATCATACAAATAATACATTGTCCTGATACAACTCCAACATATATGAAACACTCCGTCAGAACCAGTAATTTAATACCTGAAATGGTATTGATTCAGGTTTCACAAGCCTTGGCGCCTGCTGGTTTCTTGACTGCTATATATATATCGATATGTATGCTCCATCCAGTGTGTGATTGGTAGATATGTGTGAAGAGAACTTCAAAAATTAATAGAGTGATCTCAAGTAATCTTTAATGAGAGTGAAGACAAAGCTGATAGAAGAAGCTGGTCCACCGAATTTTTCAAACATGATACCATCCATGCGGGCTTGAATTCCATCAGAAGACGCCATGACCTGTAGCAACTCTTTGATTCCTTTGTCTTCAACAAGGGAGTTACCCAATCCACTAATGATATCAAGCGGTGATGGAGAGGGTGTTGACAACTCGACAAGGGTGACCTATGTTTTAAACCAGTTTAGCAAATAAGACCTCAAAAAGTTCAAGAAGTGAGAAAAAATGGAAATCAAGGTTAAACTCTTTAAACGTGATTTCCAACAGTAAAATTACATTTAGTACAGCTTAAACCAGCATAAACTCATCAACACATGTTTTGTGCACACCAACATTATACTACGGAAAATTCCCAAACACTTGGAAGTTAACCAACTAAATTATCACATAACCTAAGCCAACAAAGGATGGGAAATAATAATCGACGTGAGGATGTGCATTACAGCAGAAGACTATGAAATGTTTTTAACCCACCCTTAATGAAGAAAATACTGAAGTTGGTAATAGAAAATTCATGATTTCTAGAAATGTATTTTAAGAAATTAATTGCAATTTTTTAAAAAATAAAAAGGAATAAGAGAGCCAAACATTGCACAGCTGTAAAGTGTTCCGCACATTGTTATATAGAAATGGTTTAGGCATGAAGTTTGCAGCTGATACTCTTCAGTTATCATTTGCATACTCTTATCTAATTAAAACAATAGTGAGAATTTATGAAAAGAGACAAAAATCCGGATAATTGAGATTGTGTTTTGTGTTATGACAAGCAGACAAAAGAAAACAAAAATAGGATTGAATTTAGAATTTCTTGTTTGACGTGTAAACTTATGATATGCTGGAAAGAGAAAGGAAAATCAGCGTTGAAAAAGTTTTTGTGAGAAATTTTAATTTTACGGAAAGAGAAATTTGACACGAAAAAGTACTCACTTCACTTCACTTCACAAATTTGACAGGGAAAAAATTATAATAAGTTTTCTCAAAGTTGCAAAAAAGGTTGAACAGCAAGCAACAAAAATTGCCAGAGTAAGAGTTAATGCATAAATAAAAGAGATGAAGGAAAAATATTCACCAATATGTATACAAAATTCCCAAAAGAGTATTGGAAGTATGAAAGGAGAGCTATTGGGAATTTTTTGAAATGCTTTCCCCCCATTTTCCTTCTTTGGCTTCTCGGCTCAAAATTCCTTCAATATCTTCATATTCCGAGATCTTCTGACCGTTCGCTACCCCATTTCCTGTTGCCGGTCGCCGGCGACCAGTTTCATTTTTTCACTTTCTCGTTCTATCCTTCCCTCTTTCCGCTTCTTTCCGAGAGCAGGGGCACCGTCATGTATGCAAGCAGTAGCGCATATCGTCGGGGAGGGTCTTACAAATCAGAGTTATCTGTTAGACTCGAGACGATTAGGATTGAATTTAAGACTTTCACCTTGAGATTGGGAACTAACGGTAGCTCGATATGGTGGTCGGAAAAAACTAGGTCTTCATGCTACATGCTGGATTTCAACCGCGACGAAGCACGTTGGATTAACCTTACGATCAGAGATTTCATCTATTCACCACAAACAGGGTCTTCTTTTCGACGATTCAGAGGCATTAACTCAGTGTTCACAATGCAGAGCTTTGAAAACAAACGAGGGAGATATCTCGAGCTGTCTAAATTCAATAAACAGGGTAAAAGGCTAAATACTATCGTGCCTAGCGGACTCAACGCAATTGGGTGGATTAAGATATCCAGTGCAATGGATAGGCTGGTATCGGGAAGTTACAAGAGGGAATCAACACAACAAATTCCATTTCACGGAAGAACTCAACAAGGATATACAGTAATTCCACAGAATAAGGGCAGCGGGGTAAGGAGAAGTGAAGGAGGGTCTTGGTCATCAACGGAGCAGAGCAACACGCTGCGGGTAAACAGAAAATGGAGTGAATCCATAATCATCACCAGAGGCAGTGTATCTTGCTCATGGAAGATAATTGAAGAAGTTCTTTGAAAAGCAACGAAAAACAAGACAGAAATATTTCCTTTTCAAGCTGACAAAGCTCTTTGGTGGCCCTCAAATCAGGATGAATATTCTTTTTACATTAACTTAAAGAAAGGCTTTTTTAATTTCGGTATATCCTTGGAATTTGAAGAATGGTCCAAAGACATCAATACTTTGGATTCGGTGGACAGTTGTTGCAACAGCTGGATATGGATTTATGGATTACCTTGGGAACTTTGGACGACAGTTGCATTTAAAACTATTGGTGATTCTTGCGGGGGACTGCTGGCCATTCACCCAGACACACTACACTTCAGGGAGCTCGGTGCAGCGAAGATCAAGGTCAAGGGTACTGAAGGAGGCTTTATTAAAACAAATATGCACATTCCGCTGGAAGGGAAAGCTTTAGAGATCAGAATCAAAGTGGAAACATTCGATCATCAGGGTTACGAGCAATATGAAAAACAAACGTATGCTCAAGCAGTTGTCAACGGAAAAAAGATTTTGGCGGGATGGGGAAACAATAATATCTACAGCACGTTAGCAGAGGATGAGAAATTCTTACTCAGGAACAATAAAGGAAAAGCAGTACAGGCGGAATTTCCCGTCCAAGATCAAGACTCGGCAGGATACAAAGACATATGTGGTCCTCAGAGTGGGAAGGGCAGATTGGATGAGAATCAGAGGTCAGAAGCATCAAGACAATTACCAAATAATTCTGCGAGGAAGATTGAATCATTGAAAAATCCGACTGCTGCAAAGGTGCTGAAGATTATGAGGAACATTGACCCGAAGCATCAATCAGATTTTACAAGTTCGTCAGTTGGATCCATGGACAGCAACCAGAATCAGGTGCAAGCAAATCAGCCCGCAAATGAAAGCGCAAAAACAACAAATCCAGAGCTTTGGAAAACATACTGCCGAAGATGCAAAGTTGATAAAAATGTGGGAGCTAAGAAACCATCTCTAAAGGACAAAGGGGATTACAATTTCTATGACAATGGGTTGCTCTTCAACGAAGCAGAGGTCGTGAAGGTAGACTTAGATGATGAGGAGCTTCAAGATTCACAAGATGAACTGAGAGACATGGAGAGTGATTCGTCTGACTCTGCAAGCGTTGGTTACATCGGTTCGGATAGCTCTGATAAGGTTGCTGACGAAGGACTAGATTTGGATGGTCTATTCTCGCCAACTACGATCACAAAGGCAAATACAAACGCTGAACTTCGAGTTAATTCAAGACCTTCTGTGGGACAGGTATTTAACGGATTTCGATCACCCTTTCTCAATCAATCCTTTTCGGTAAATTTAATTTTTCCTTCCTCTTTTAAAGTATTGGGTACGTCTAGTGGTTTGTTAGGCAGAGGGATTAGTATAGTTGATGAAAAGCCTTGTAATGAGGGGGTTATATCACCAAGGAAAGAGGGGGAGATTGAGGATGTTAATGGACAGAAAGGGTCAGGGACGAGGATTATTGAAAGAATTTCGAATATGGGTACGGGAATAAACAAGCCGTTGAAGAGGGAGTTGTACAGATTACAGTGTGGCATTAGCTATGAACGAGGTAGCAATTCGAGGGATCCCAAGCTGTTTACATGAAGATTTGTGCGTGGAATATAAGAGGTGGCGGTGCGGCGAGGAAAAGAATTTTGGTCCGATCAATAATGCAAAAGGAAAAACCTGACATTGTGGTCCTCTTGGAAACAAAACGAGAAAAAATTGAGAAAAATTTTGTAGCTAGCGTGTGGAAGTCAAGATTTGTTGATTGGGTTTGTTTACCATCGGTTGGCAGGTCTGGGGGTATACTAGTTATGTGGGATCCACGCGTGGTACGAGTGCATAATAATCTGATTGGGGAATTCTCAGTCTCCATTGAGATTATCGGGATTGACAACAATAATTGGTGGTTCTCAGCCATTTACGGGCCGGTGCAAGCGAGATTGCGAGAGTCATTTTGGGATGAGTTAGCGGGGTTGAAGGTAATCTGTGGGGAGGCTTGGTGTCTTGGAGGTGACTTCAACGTCGTGCGGAATTTGGGAGAAAAACTAAACAGCCAGTCCTTAACCACTAGCATGTCCTGTTTTGATACCTTGTTGGAGGAATTGGAGCTCTTTGATCCACCACTTCTGAATGCTAAATACACTTGGTCCAATTTTAGATTGGTGCCGATTTGCAGCCGATTGGATAGATTCATGTTTTCAGCGGGATGGAGAAATTTATTTCCCTCTTTCAGACAAACCGTGCTTCCAAGAATAACATCTGATCACTGCCCCGTCTTGCTTGACACAAAAAGGTTGAGATGGGGCCCTGCTCCCTTCAGATTTGAAAATGTTTGGCTTTCACATCACACATTCAAAGATCTAGTGAGGACGTGGTGGAACATTGGGACTGTCCAGGGGTGGGAGGGATTCAAATTTATGCAAAAGTTGAAAATGATCAAAAAAGATGTATCGGAATGGAATAAAGAAGTTTATGGTGATGTCCGAGTCAGATTCTATGAGTTGAACAATAGGATTAGGCAGCTCGATGAGATGGAAGCCGATGGACAGTGGTCAGAACAGCTTAATATAGAGAGAAGGGAACTAAGGTGGGAACTGGAAAAAATAGCCTTTGCAAAATTTCAGATCCAAAGCCAAAAGGCTAAAACAACTTGGCTACAAAAGGGTGACCAAAATTCAAAGTTCTTCCACGCTTTGTTGAGCGGCAGAAGGAATAAAGCAATGATTGAAAGACTGGAATTGGACGATGGACGCATTGTTACTGAGGAAAAACATATCGAATATGAAATTATCAATTTCTACAAGAATTTGTACACGAAGACAGTGAGTGAAGGGGGGGGGTTCGGCTGAGATGGGGAGGGGTCTTAATGGGGTGGATTGGTCACCGATTCAAAGTGTTAATGCAGAGGATTTGGAAAAACATTTTGAGGAAGAAGAGATTAAAAAAGCCGTGTTTGATTGCGATGGGACAAAAGCACCGGGGCCTGACGGATTCACTTTGGCTTTCTTTCAGGAAAATTGGGATACCTTGCGAGGCGACCTATTAAAGGTGTTCGCTGAATTCTATGAGGATGGGATCGTTAATGGGATTACAAATGAAACATACATATGCCTCATCCCAAAGAAAAATGATGCAAGTAAGATATCCGAGTTTCGACCCATTAGTTTGGTGACGAGTTTGTATAAGATTTTGTCAAAGGTGTTGGTTAACAGATTGAAAAACGCGTTGGGTAACACAATCGCGGAGAACCAGTGTGCTTTTATCAAGGGCAGACAGATATTGGACTGTTGTCTCATTGCGAATGAGATTGTGGAAGAGTACCGTAGGAAGAAAAAACGAGGATGGGTGCTGAAAATTGATCTGGAGAAGGCTTACGATAGGGTAGACTGGCAGTTTTTAGATGAGGTGCTGAGGAACAAAAGCTTCGGTGACCGATGGAGGAGGTGGATTAGAGGATGCGTTTCCAATGTGTCTTTCTCTATATTCATAAATGGAAGAACATGTGGAAAGATAAAAGGTGAACGAGGGCTGAGACAAGGCGATCCCTTATCCCCATTCCTCTTCAATTTAGTAGTGGACGTCTTGGGAAGGATGGTGGATAAGGCAATGCAATCACACGAGCTGAAGGGACTGGATATAGGAAAAGACAAGCTTCAATTCACACACCTACAATTTGCAGACGATGCTCTATTCTTCGCGAAGTCAAAGAATGATGTGATGAAAATAATGGATATACTCACACAATTTGCCACAAAATCGGGGCTGAAAATCAATATGGGAAAGAGTGTTGTCTTAGGTTTGAATTATCCAGACGAAGAGGTGGAAGCAATGGCACTCGCTTTCGGGGGTAAAAGAGATTCATGGCCGATCAAATACTTGGGCTTACCTTTGGGAGGGAACCCCACTAAGACTGTATTTTGGGAACCGGTTGTTTCGAAAATGGCAAAGAAATTAGCAAGTTGGAAAAAAGCATTTCTATCGAGAGGGGGGCGCTTAGTCTTGATAAGGGCAGTTCTTTGTGCGATGCCTTCATATTTCATGTCCCTTTTCAGAGTTCCTAAAAAAGAGGCAGCAAAAATGGAAAAAATAATGAGAGATTTCTTGTGGGATGGGGAAGAAGGGGAGAAACATTGCCATGTCGTCGGTTGGAAACAAGTATGCAAACCAAAGGAAAAAGGTGGCTTGGGCATGGGGAATATTTGCCTAAGAAACAAGGCTCTCCTTGGTAAATGGTGGTGGAGATGCTCGGTGGAGAGGGAGACGTTGTGGAAAAAAGTCATTAAAAGCATATACGGGCTACAGGATAATGGGTGGGACTTGGGGTTGGCGGAGAATACAACATTTAGGAGTCCTTGGAAGTTTATATCTCGATCTTACCAGGCTTTTCATCAACTTATTAGAGTGGTGCCTAAACAGGGTAACATTATTCGTTTTTGGGAGGATGTCTGGGAGGGAGGGGAGTCGTTTGATTCTAGATTTCCAGCTTTGTTCCGTATTTCTTTGTCAACAAACAAACCTATTTGTCATTTTCTCATTGTAAATAATTCGGGGGGGTCTTCTTCGGCCAATTGGGATTTGAGGTTCAGGAGAAATTTATCAGAGGATGAGTTGAGAGAGTTTACCACCCTATTAGGGATTTTAGAGAGAGTTAGCTTGCAGTTGGGTTCGCCAGATGTGAGAGTTTGGTTGGGGGATTCGTCGGGGCTCTTCTCTGTAAAATCTTTTTACAATTCCTTCTTTCCTTTATCTATCTATCCTCAATTCAATTGCTTCCATATGATCTGGAAAGTGCATGTCCCGCAAAAGGTTAGAATTTTCTCGTGGATTGTGGCATTGGGGAAGCTTCCGACGTGTGATCGTGTGCAAAGAAGGTGGAGGGAATGCGTTTTAAGTCCTCAGTGGTGTTGTTTATGTCGACAGGATGAAGAGCAACAGGATCACATTCTACTGCATTGCCCTTACTCAAGAAGCATTTGGATTTTGGTGCAAAGAGAAATGGGAGCTCAATGGACCATTCCTAACCAGGCTACAGAGTTGTTCGAATCTAATTTTGAATGCCCAGTGGTAAAGAAATACAGGGAGTTTTGGTATATGATCATCCACGGAGTACTATGGTCACTATGGCTAGAAAGGAATAGAAGAATCTTCGATGATGTGCACGACTCGGTGGATCAGATATGGGATAAAATAAAGTTCAGAATTGCTTCGTGGACTGTGACCGTTAAAGATTATAGGCACTTAACTATATCGGATCTGACTAGGGATTGGCAATTTATATTGTCGGCTTAAGATGTTTAAAATTTAAAATTTTTAGATTATCTTAGCGGAGTAACTTTGTAACTATCGCGGATCACTCATCCGCTTTCTACTGTAATCTGTAACTTCTAAGTATATTAATAAATCTAGTTTTTCATCAAAAAAAAAAAAAAAAAAGGAGAGCTATTGGCGTCAGTCACCAACTACACTCACTTCACTAATGTAACAATTTCTATGTACTGTATTAGCGTCCGTGAATTTATCCATCTTATTTAATTCATTGGCTATTCATATTTCGATGGCTAATTAATATTATATTGGATTTTTTCCCAAAAAAATTTGTAAACAGATCTTAGTTTTATTTCATGATCTCTCAGTAATTTTTACCAACCCAAGTGATATGCTAGCTGCTAAACTTGACATATGTTTATACTTTAACGTAAATGGTGGGATACAGAGAAAACGTATCACATGCCAAGACCGAGAAATTTCGTCGAAGAAACCTGTTGATCCAATGGTAGATTAGCCTTTTGTTTTGCTATTGCCACAGCTCGAGAAACTCCACCAATAGCGTCAACTAGGCCCCGTGTAGCTGCATCATTACCAGTCCAAACTCTACCTTGAGCTACCTCTTCCATCTTCTCTACCTATAATATCATTGGTTGAAGTTTGGTGAATATGAAAGTAAATCACTGGCTTCTAACAGTTAAGAGTTATAAACGGTACTGAAATTATACAGTCATGCATCTTGATGAGGCGGCCTTGTCACGAAACGATTTATATGCATTCTCTGCGGACTTGGCAAAGAGTTCTGCTTCATCGGCCCTGCGAATCACGAACAAGACCACATTTTATCAAGGGATTTTCCGGGAAAAGGAAATGTCATGCCATCTAAAGTAAACATAAGATGCTATACCATGATGTCCAACACTATCACACCAACCATGCTATTAAATTCAAAATAGAGAATGAGTATCATGGAAGACAATGCTGAGACCAAAACAGACGAGAAATGTTGAGCAAAACTTAAAGAGGTCTGTGATTTCTCCTCAACCAAGTTCACCAAGGACTTGATTGATGGATTGGAACTGGTCAATTATTTTAAATTAAAGTTAAAGAAACATGAGGATTTCAAAGCTGAGACTGAAGCTTTGAAGGATGAACACGTCTAACTTGAGGAAAGCTGGATAACCAGCCAAGCAAAGCGAAAAGAATGTGCAAATCACTTAGAGCTGAAATTCTGAAGCTGAAGAAAAGGTTATGAGTTCCGGAAAAGGTAAAAAGTTACAAGTTCTTGAAATCAAAAGCTGTCCGAGCTTATTCAGCCATGGAGAAATATATCAACCTCTGGTTATATGATAATTAAAGCATATATATCTGCCCATGAAAAAACATGTTTCAGATTAAACAACTAAGAATTGAAAGCACCTTTAAATTAGTTGGAGGATCAATGTTGAGACCTATAAAGAAGCGGATAAAACCTAAATCAATGGATTTTGTTACATTTGTAAAGGCCAAAATATTGATATGGTTTCACCATCATCGATACACCTGTGCAGTATGAAAATAAACCCCATCACGCCAAAGCTATAAGTGAGCAGATACTTTCCAAGTATATGAGAAACTGCCAAAAACGATTTAGACACCTTACCATCAACCTTGCGATAGAGTAAGAATGTAAGATCCACACAATTTGCAAACCACTTGAAACTGCATGCATACTCTAAGCAAACATAACACCAACATGAATATGATTATTTTTCAGGAACCATATTGGGAAATGCCTAAACCAATTAGAATTAAAGAACTCCAGATTCCCAAACAAAGCCCTAACCTCCAACCTATGATTTAACGGGTAACAATTCGTTAAACTATTCTAGTCATGATAGGTATAGAGGAGCGAAGTTGTAGAAAATTCCTTATATATCCGGATAGTAAATGCTCAAGACGCATGATCAGCAACAAAAATCTTCTCACCAATCTTACAAATAGCAAAGGCCCCAGAAATGTCTTTGTTGACAATGCTACAAGCACTAATACAATGGATAAATGTAACATATCTGCTAGAAATATAATAATTAACAATGATTTACTAGTTGAAACCTTGAAAAGCAACTTTCTAGACATCAATCAATCATGCCACAACGGCTACATTGCAAAATTTCGTAAGGAATCTTGCATTGTAAAATATGCACATTAAAGATTTTGGAAAGGAATTATTTATGTACTGGTTGAACTTTTGAAATCCCATATTCGACGAGTTTTATTGTCAAAAACTCGAATAGAGTTTCTTATGACACAAACAGCTAAATCATTAAAACTTCATGATTATTAACAGATCAGATTAAAATGACTGCGATGAACCTTGATGAACTAAATAGTGGATGTTTTTCAATAGTTTACATCAGAAATAATTTTAATTATGGTGTTGAAATTTTTTTATTAGCACAAGATGAGACCTAAAGATACATTTCATTCTAGATGAAAATCAAAAGGGAATTCATAGGTGCATGTCTCGTTGATTAAAGCGAAATAACAAGTAAATATTTGATAGCGCCATATTCTACATACCTGAAAGGTCGTTGTTCAGCTGCAGTAAGCTCTGCATACCTTCCCCTTGATATGATCTCTTTATTAAAGCCGATTCTTTCATAAAGCTTCTCCAAATTAAACTTTCCTAGGAACAAAGTATAAACATCATAAGGGTCCATTTGGCTTAAATAGTTGAATGAATTTTGACCCATTATATTCCCAAAAAACCATCCTTCAGCTCATTCAGGGATGAGCACATAAATGATTTGACATAGATAAAGCAAGTGATTTTGCAGTTAACTGAACTGCAAAAAGAAGCAAAACTAATTGGTTCCAAAAAGGCAATTAGTGATTCAGGCAAGAGAGAAATTGAAATGGAAAGTTATTCTGATGGAATTCAAGACAGCTGCAAACCATTACAAACATAAATTTATAACTGGTGACCGACAGACTAACAAATTTGATAGATATGGATAATAATTTTTTACTCAATGATCCAATTAGATTTTTTTAAAAAAAAGGACATTTCAACTTTGGAACAGAGGAAGGGAATATGAATGGAACATGTTTCAATTTGTTTCATATGGTGACAAAGTTCTCATATTGATCCTATGTTTGAAGCATGTAAGTTTTGTGTATTACTCAATTGTTCTAATTTCTAGTAAATTTAAACACGTTATCACAGGAACAACTAAAACATGAGTTCACCTAGTTGTTGTCAAACTTTAACGCTTCAGTACAGTAAGGTATTTTTCATCCAAGAGATAGAAACACATCATTTAACAAGAACTCACCTGTTACAACTCCAATTGATCCGGTCAGTGTAAGATTTTCAGCAACTATAGCACCTGCACCCATTGCCATATAGTATCCTCCACTAGCAGCAACATCAGCCATTGAAGCAACTACAGGTTTTGAGGCAGCCAAAAGTTTGATTTCCCTCCACATCCTACGCAACATTACACAACAACATCGATAATGAGCAAGTGCATTTCTCTTTATGGATCCTGATCTTTTGACCCCAAAGTATTAGATTTATTTTATCAGTGTACCAATCAATATCAATTTGTGGTAAGATAGGTTAGGGTCACAGATTGATAGAAAGAGCAGTGGCATTCTCCATAACTAGATTCAACAGATCTGAATCACACACTTTACCATAACCAAATAAATTAAGACATAACTTGGTCGATATCTGAAAGGGTTTTGTGATGTAAGTGATCACACATCTGCAATCGAAAGCATGCCACAAAGTTTCTGGAATAATATCTGAGAGATCCAATTTTTTTTAATTATATTGTCCAATGATCGCTCTGCTCTGTCTTTAATATTCTTTAACAGGGAAGTGCCCCCTATAGATACTCATAAAAAGAACTCTTACTGTTTTTATAAAAAAAAGAACTCTTAAACAGGATTTCTGGTTCACCTGGTAGCTAGATGGAATTATTTAACAATTAAACTTTTCCTCAAGTTTTTTTCTCCACGTCAGCTCAATAGTGGTTTTGAGAAATCACAAGTTCTCATGTAGCTTTTCTAATACAAATCTAAACCAGTAGATCACCATACAGGCGAAATCCAATCCTTCCAATAATTAGCACATGTCAAAATTTTCAAATACTTGTGGCGTAACTTATACTTCAGGATCTTTTCCAAGCAAAAATAAATCACCAAAAGTGTTGCATCTCAAGGGTAAAACCTAAGCATTATAAACCGATTAATTTATTATCTTTATATATTTTTCCTTAAAACTTCCCCTTAACCATAATGGGGGCACTGACAGAAGCGGTACAAGAACCGAAATATAAGAATTCTCATAGGTATGGAGGCTAAACCAGGATATCATAAAAGGCAGGTAACATTAACCTCATGAAATTAGGAAAAAAAATTAAGAACGGAAAAAAATTGCAAGATCAAGTCAAAATGCCTATGTTGTGTTCTTATAATCGTATCAAAATTGCAACGATGGTCAATCCTCAGGATTTATTTCTGTTACGCAACGGAAATAAAATTTGAGGGTTGATGGCAGCTTGATCCACAGCAGAGACTGTATATTTGTCAGGATTAGTTCCTTGTTCTTTCATATGAAGTACATGTCACAAATCTCCTCTTATTCAAAAATTTTGGGAGCTCATGCGGTTTATTTACTGAACATCTCATTTATGGTCTTTCCTCTGTTTAAATAACTCAGCTACTTTGTTAGTAGGATTCCAAATTCTCCGATTAATCTCTGTAATAATTGTGAGTCTAGCAAGCCAATTGAATATTGTTCCCAAGACAACTGAAGCGTTTCACCTTCAATATTTCTTTCAGACACAGGGAATTCTTCTTCTGGGATTACTTTCATATGGTCCTTTTGCATGGTCATCAATGTGTATTAACACATCGTGAGTTGGTTGACATAACATCCCAGCGGTTGAACACTGTGTTTTTCTAAAATTTTCGCAATTGGACACTGAATCGATGAATCTTCAAATGATCTGAACTGAGTCAACCCCTATTTAAACTTATTATGCTTCTGATTGACAATTAATAGTTATACATCGATTAAAACAAATAAATACTACCACAGGAAAGGAAAAAGAAAAGAAAAATGTATAGTGCCTTACAAGTCAGAAGCAAGAGCATCCCCTCCAGGACTATCAATCCGAAGGACAAGAGCCTTAAATCTCTTCGACTCTGCCACACTCCCACATCAAAAATCAGACGAATAGAGAAGTATATGATTGAATTTTAAATTTGTTTCTCCACGCGGATAGAAATAAATCTGTCGAGATTTATGTGATCTATGAAAAAATCACCAATACGCATTAACATGTAACATAGCCCGATAGCGACATGATATTTTATAATTGAAGGGTATTCATTGGATCTCCATGACGTTTTTAAATGTCGAAGGAGTATTATCGGTAAAAACACAAGGCTTTATCTGAATGCTAGAGGCTAGTACGATATGGATGCAATCCAGGCACAGCAGATGATCAATCTAAATATTACACTGGACAGGCTGGCAAACCCAACTAACCTTTTTCCTTAGTTTCCAGCTGGCATCCTAGTGATTGAAGACAATATATACATTTAACCAAAAAACGAAACCTATTCTACATCTTGCTACTTTAGTTCAAATATAAAATAATTATTTTTAATTAGATATATGTTCCATCCAGAAACTCCAAGTGATCTACATTATGTGAAGTTTGATTGAATATTTTATGAAATTAAAAGCCTTTTAGCAGATAAGAAGAATAAATATGTTTTAGCGCACACACAAGCAATACACATACCTCTTACACTGCGAATCTTCTCAATGAACTTCTCAGCAACAATCCCTGAGCTGGATGAGCTCAATGGACCTTGTGCACGACTAATGCTTCCCGAGGCTCTGATTATAGCTATTTGATCTCTATAGCCTGTCAATCCGAGAGTCCATCTCCTAACACGGCGGTAAGTCCTGCACATGCACAAGCTTAGATTGTCATCTTTAAAAGTTAGAACATAATTGTACAAAAAATGATTATTAAAATATTTCGGTGCATTCTTTTAAGGAAAAAAAGGTCATAGTCACGGATAAAAATAATGACTAATCAAAATGTTTGAAGATTACAACCAGTACTACTGACAGTTTTCAAAACTCACACAGCTAAATTATATTTTATATTATCATCTAGGTATATTTCAGCAATTTAAATCGACATCAAAATTATATTTAGTCTAAAACATAGGTGACAAGTAAATGCACATACTTTAATCATATAACCGATGCAAAGTGCCAAAAGGCATTCAGATTGTCAGTTATGAAATATTACAAATCACTCACATGCAAATAATAGTTTTGTGCAAAGATTGGATTACAATGGAACAAATGGGAAAGAAGTGATTCTCAACAAATACCTGTAGTCAACTGTAGGAAGAGGTTTACTAGAAGGAATCCCCAAACGCTCTTTCAACATTGATATAACCTGAAATGTGGAAATGTACAAAAAGTATTTGAATCATCAATATAATAAAACACAAACTCGAATTCAGGAACATATGATTCATTAACCTCAAAGATTCCTGGATTGCCCATAATTGAAGTCCAAAAACTTCCCGAGTGACTCTTGTGATAAATTTAATGATTTCTTTAATGTCATGTGAAGTGGAACGTAAGTGAAAATGGCACGTTGACTTGTATGGTGGTAGGAGATGATGCTAGACATCTTATACAAAATACTCCAAGGGTTTAGTTACGTTATTTCAGTGAACATCAAAGATACTGAAATCAGGAATCTCAATCTTAGATGGAGCTATAGCGGGGAAACTTGCCCCAATACCAAGGCGATAAGAAGAAACTATGGGTCATCATGCGCTAATAGTAGGACCAAATAAACAAATGACAAAAACAAAAATAGCCTAAGGCTCTTACGGGGCAACAGTTCCCCCTACTAATATCACAATCCAATAGTCTTTTGCATATATCTATTAACTACGTATCCATTTTATTTAAATTTAAGATTATTATTTCAGGAGATAAAATAGTTCAACGAAAGGTTGAGTGAGTGGTTCATCCAACTCAGGATTAGTTACTGTAACTAAATGTCTAATCTTCGAAGATGTTGTCCAATGAATAGCATAACCCTAAAAGATTCCTCTTGTCTTCCCATAAATTAAGTAAATTCAGGTATGTAGAACCACTGCTGGGCCAGGTGATATTTGAGTCCAATGTCCATGTATTGAGAAATTGAAAAAAGGTGGCTTATTGGCAAGGTATCCCCTATCCAATAAGAAGCATACAACTCACTTTACCTCATCGTCATACTTTGTATCCGTTATCCATCCCTCTTCCTTTAGTCTCTCAACTACATACACTCCTTCATTTATAAAATTTTCAATATCTTCTTTTTTCTTACCTGCATGGTGAAACAATATATTAAATTATTCTATACAAACTTGAGACAACCAACACATAAAACGCAAAGTCACCTTTTGCAAGAGAAATTGTATCTACCCAATTTGCATAAATATTGTCAAGTAGAGTTGTCAACATCTCACGATTTTCATTCGATATGCTTTTTCGAGTGAGTTGATCCCCAGCACTCTTATATTTACCAATACGTTGAACCTGCGGCTCAATCCCAACTTTTTCCAGGACACCTGCAAAAATATAAGGAAAAGTACACCTATAATTTCAAATAGCTCAATCCCAACTTTTTCCAGGAAACCTACAAAAATATAAGGAAAAGTACACCTATAATTTCAAATAGCACAAACATATCCGACAAAAAATTATCATAACATCTAACTCCCCTAAGGTTCAATACTTCAATATATATATATATATATATATATATATATATATATATATATATATATATGTTGGAGTTTTCAAAAATTATTCCCCTGTTGTGAATATCGTAAAGAGTTTGGGATTCTGATGGGTCGTCATCATTTTATTGTTGCCAAAATCGGCTTCCAATTCAAACTTTATCTGAAACTGTAAATCAACTTGAAATGATAACCTGTGCTATCTACACCAGTTTTACAATCTGGGCTAACAAATTAATGGATGCACAAGCTCTCAGGTCCTATTCCCCGAAAAAAAAAAACTTTGGCATAGCCAGCAAAATTGACTCACCTCCAAGGAATGATGCCTGGACAGTCAACCCATACAACTGAAAGTATGCACTTGGGGGTGCATAGAGCTCATCACAAGCACAGCCAATATAATACTCCTTCTCTCCACATACTGGCACATATCCAACAATGAACTTGCCTACATATTCCCAACAAATTTATTCAGTAAATATTTTTAAAATATGAAGATTTAAAAGAACTTCAACTTTGATAGTTATTTAATAATCACAAGGGCCTCAGTTAACTGACTCAATTCAATAAACTATGCCAGATTAGCTACTTCATCCAGTTATGAAAGAATGTATAGCTTCATACGCAGTTTCTATTAGTGTTGGATGAGAAATACTTCAGCAGGACATCGTGTTAATTTATCAGTTGAATAACTCTATGTGGTCGCACTGCCTCAATAAAACAAAGGAACTTTTGTTGACTTCGGATTATAAACTAATCATGATATAAGTCAAACAACTCTGTCAGGCATAGGCACTTGGTAATAAATGAAATTTACACAATTAAATAAGAGTTCATCAAAAAAATAATCCAATATTTGCTTTTGTTGAACTGTAAGTAGCAACTGTGCATTAATTTTTACTGATAAATTGACAACCAAGCTTAGATGTCCCAAACAGGCCATAATATTTATTAATCGACATTCAACCGATAAAATCTACAGCTATAAAAAATCGCGGCGAAGTGCGAAAGAATGTAGTTCGGAATATTAACTGTTGAGATAATCTATTATGGAGAATATTGAATATCATCCTCAAAGCATGAATGAAGCTGTTAAAGTACTCGGTAAGCAGTTTCCTTGTTACCAGTGTCTTAAAATGAAGAAACCTACTGTGTAATATCTACATATACTCATATTTGTAGAAGAAAAGTATTTTCTCAGGCTGCACTTGGAGAGGTTGTTGATACGATCGACTGATAGTTAAAAAATAAATAGCAAGATTCTGGTGGAAAAAAAATGTTAAGTGCTAACTGGTAACACGTTTGGTATATATGACTAACGGTAGGATAACACGATATATTGAAATTATAATTTTGCCTCTCTCTCATTTTTTACCTCATCTTTGCATCACCTTCCCGTCTGTAAAACCACCTTCTACTTCCCCTCTGCCTACTTTTGCTTATCTGCTGATCTTTTCTCCCTTCCCCAACCTCTCTGACATCAATCCATCTTATTGGTTTCACCATAAAACCAGGCCGACCCATTTCTCCTCATCTCTATACCCACCTTATTCCTCTCCTTCGCATCCTTTCTTACACACATGAAAGTTGTTTCAATTCAACAAGTTTCCAAGAGTAGAGGGGTGGAGGACACCAAGGTCCAAATGGAGATCGATTGGTGGATCAATGCAGTCAACACTAGAGGAAAGTGAGATATTGGAAGAGTACATTGGACAACAACTGGCAGCATATCAGAAAGCAATAACTTCTCCATCACGAGGCACAAAGGGAATGGACAAAATTGACTAGAAAAAATTAAAGAGATCAACTGGGAATGTTTAGCAAATGCAACTAATTACAGAAGATTTGCGGAGAAGAAACTATCTATACATTCCTGATTGGTCACAACAGAAATCTTGATCAAGGTCGAGGGAGAATTCTGGAATAGAACCACTGACTTCTATAGGAAAAGCATTCTTCCAAGTGTTTTAACCTGAGGGAAAGGAAATGAATATGGATTTTTTCATGGAGACTAAAACCTGAACTGCGGAGATATGAGCATAAAGCCACAAACGGTATCATATTAGACTAGATTTATCATTTAGGCGTCAAATCTTCAGGGATACAGCTAGTTTTTAGAGTTTTCAGCATCCTATCCTTAAGTTTGCCAAACTCAAAACTCTATCAAGGTCAGAAATGAAAATCTACTTTGTTTACTCTATCAGAGCCATGAAGCATAAACAGATCAAGTGCGAGCCCTAAAAGAAATTATAAGAATACCTGATTTCTTAAAGTCCAATAGGTGTCTGTGCATTTCTTCAACTTTTCCCCACCCACAATTCAATGGTTCAATATGGAGATAAATACCCGAAATACGAGGATCGTAAGCTGCTTTGATGAAATTCTCACATAGTTGAGGTAAAGATAATCCAGAGGAGAAACGACTCTTCAGCTGATCAGATACCTGTCTTGAAAACAGAGCAGACAGTTTCAATTTTATAACCTAACCGTGTGCCAACAACATGGACACCGTTTAGAAGGATTCAGTAAAGTAAACCTAATGCAAAGCATTTCACCTCCCTCCAAGCTAATTCTAATATATAGTTTGGGGCAACAAATTCAACAACTCAAACTAACGTCACCGAATATCAATCAGCAGCTACAGAGAAAACGAAAGTCGAAAATTCACCTCCCCGCGTATCTTCATCGTAAGAACGCTGCCCTTCTTGACACGCTCCCAAGGCCATGCAATTAACATTTTAAACTTCACAGCTAAACTCTCCCACATACCATACCCCTCAAACAAAAACTCCCCACTTGGGTACTTTTCCTCATCACCCCTAGAACTGATGCTTCCATTATCATCAATGCCCTCGTTTCCCGCTTCCGGTTTCGCGGACTCATCGGTCACTCTCTCGTTTCCATCTGCATCAAAAGCCCGGGATGAAAAATGGCGTGTTTGCTGGAGGAAAGAACGAGGCTTTTTCAACTGAGAAGCAACAGAGAAATGTGGAGAAGAGTGTAGACATTTAATCGAATAGGTGGTGTGCCGATTGACATAAGGGAAGTGAGGGGCGAGAAGGAGCTTAGCCATTCCCACTCTCGCGAGTTACAAGAACGAAGGCATGTGATAAATTAATATATTATTGTCATTATGATATGAAATCAAAGGTCAAGGTTACAAGTAAAATGGAAGCGACTGGAAAATATTGGAGGGGCCGGAGTGCCGGACCCTTATTCTTTATTTTATTTTTAGTTTTTGTAGCCGAAATCCGTAACCACTATCAGATGAACATTTTTGCTTAACCAAATCATCGTCCATGAGTCCCTCAGCTCATTTTTCAACAGGCATGTGGTCATATCGGTGAATCGGGATATTCAGGAAGAACACCAATATTTTTCTATTGGAGCTTTCTTTATTTCTTTTATTGAACATAATGATGCGAACAGAGCTTTAACGAGTTCTAATATGTAACGTCACGCAGTTTCATTTTCTCGGTATGAGAAATGCATTGTTGAAACTGGGTTGGAACAACAAATAACATAAAGTTAGTGATGCTTTCGACTATTAGATTTTTTTTTCTATTTAAAGTGTAACATTCAAGTTGTTTCGTCTAGCAACATGATTTTACATTAGGGCCCCTCGGGGGCCCCCCCCAAACTTTTTAAAATTTTTTAAGTTGATATTAATTATATATATATGGTCGACCACAATAAATTAAAGAGCATGTATCTCAATGGCAAAACAAGATATTTGGTACTTGTAAACCCAAGTTCGAATCTTAGGTTTTTTTCCCCCATTGTAAAATAAATGATTTACTTTTACTTTTTTTAATATTTTATTATTTTTAAATTTATCATATATTAAAAGTCTTTTCTACTATCAAGTGCTGAGTCTGTTGACTCTTCCAATTTATGCCTTATTACTACAGAATTCAACTATGATTATCGTCAAAACTAGGTTTTAGAGCAAAATGGACGATGATTTTCTCTCGTGTATTGATCATATTTATTGAAAGAGAAATTGTTTAAAATATTTGTATAGAAGTTATTATTGAAGGAACACCAAATTCCTTTTAGTTAGAAATTTTCTTTTAAAACGTACTGCTTATGTTTAGTTGAATATAACTGATGAAATTTTTATCTTTCCCCTTTTAATATTTTGTCTGTCCACGTAATCGAAATTCTAGATCCGCTTCTGAACACGATTGCTCTCCCCTATGATCACAAATATATTTGTTTCACTAATTTAGACATGCTAAAAGTTTCGCTTTTATTATTTATTATTATTAACGAAGTTATTTTTTCAGCTAACTAAGAATATTTACTTAAGTAATTAAAAATATATTGTCTAATTTTGTGCTCATTTTTTATTTCTAAATAAGTTATCTAATAAATAATTAGCAAATTAAAGAAAAATAAGAGTTATAATTGCAATTTGAAAGGAGTAGTTATTATAAGGTGTCTTCTCTTTATAATATAACATAGTATATGTAGTATATGATTTATTTTTCACTTGATGCAAACCGAATAAAAATTGAATCGTACTATCTTAAATTTAAAATTTAAAAATAATAATGACAAAATAAGTTGCTTCAAAAATTATATGGGAAAGAATACTATCACGCCTCTATCCTAGGAAGCAAACAGATGAATTTAGCCTTGCCACACAACAAAGTGATGCTTATTTAACAATTATAAAATTGTCAAGTGAAGAAGTGCGTTATCTTTTATCATGATTTGAATAACTGATTTGCTTGAAATAATTGTTTAATTTTACCTTCCGAAAAAATATATTTTGAACGAAAATTTCAAAAACTTAATGACAAAATCATAACTTACTGGATTGAGATGAAATGTGCTGACCTATAAACTGAATATTTTATTTCTTGATCTCAGAAACATCAAACAACATAAGATAGAGGATTGAATCTGATCTCTACAACCCAGTGGAGATAAGCTCAATCATCACCATCAAGACCATGGGTACAAGATGCTCCTTGACAAAATCTGGTCTCCTCAAACTTGGCACGACATTAATCGAACGACGATTGATTCAGATTTTGACATGAATAAATCGCTTTGAAACTTAGCATCACGGCTCATCTGGCCAAATCTTAACCTCAGAATGACCATCTTCAGTAGCACATGCACGGAACATTCCAACTGTATTGAAGGGCATGGTAACTTCTCCTTTTGCAGACACAGCAATCAAGCCAGCAGTATGCTTCGGTGCACATTCCTCTATAACATAAGCCGCAGCTTCTTTAAGTGAAAGCCCTTTATATTCGATAAGAGCAGCTACGTCTCTGGCAACTGTAGCACGAATAATAGATTCACCTTTACCAGTTGCAGAGACTGCACAATAACTGTTGGCATAAGTTCCTGCACCAATCATAGGCGTATCGCCGATCCTCCCCACCATCTTGTTGACCAATCCACCAGTAGATGTAGCAGCAGCTAAATTTCCGTTACCATCGACAGCCACACATCCGACGGTACCATCTTGACTATCCAGGGAAGGAACCGATGCCTTCTCTCCGACTTTTTGATTGGGTTGTGTAAAATCAATCTGTAGATAATGATGCAACAATTTTTAGCCACTACCTCTAAAAGTATATAGTTAAGTATTCTCTAAATCTAATTCCGGTTTTGAGAGAGAGAGACACCAGTATTTCTTCTGATCTTTCTTAAACTTCTGAAGCTGGCGCAAACAATACAAGGCCAGATAAAAGAATTATATGAAGAGAACATGATCCTCTACATAAATTTTATAAAAATCTCTAATTTACAGAGATTTCTGAAATTCAAGTATGAGGAATCTTTCAGTGTCGATGGTTTTCGAATGTGGATACACTTCTGAATATGTAAGTTTGAACCCAACATAGCAAACAGTGAAAGTTGTTTATCAAAATTCAAATCCGTATCATACTTTTTTGGAATACACTAAAATTAGAAAATCTCGATTCATTAAGTGCACTAGATAAATACCTCAGCTTCTGAAAAAACTTTCCAAGATTCCAAACTTATTTCGTACAGACTGGATTAGCAAGATGTTCTTAGTTTCTTGGTCTTGTCTTCTTCAGTTAGTTGTAAGTTAAAAGTGTAGTTGGAAGTCTAAAACAAATTACTTCAATTCCAACTTTCACTTGTATTAAAGAATGAAACCTGCAAA
The DNA here is from genome assembly GCF_022965805.1 of Primulina eburnea. Lineage (NCBI taxonomy): Eukaryota > Viridiplantae > Streptophyta > Magnoliopsida > Lamiales > Gesneriaceae > Primulina > Primulina eburnea. Next base: position 30,952,231 of record NC_133113.1, read on the forward strand.
CAAACAGATATTTCTGGACTCTTCATGGATGCGTTTTGTTAATTACTTAACAAATAAATGGAAATTGACCTCGACTTGAAAAATACAATGATACCTGAGTGTGAGAGTGCACACTAGAATAAAACCTGCTAATTAACAGGTGTGTAGCCCAAGTTCAATGGTGAATATTCATGCCATAGAGTGCAGAAAATAGCATTTCCAGGGCAAAAAATAGCAAGTCCAGCGCAAAATGTTGATGTCACTTTCCCACAATTTTCAGCGAACATTTCTTTGTTAAGATGACATCGCATGAGTGGCTATTTTTTTTACAAAGCTTGGCAAACTTACAATTGGTCAGGAAAGAATGCATTTTGACATCATTTGGACAAATTCTATAAAGTTTATAATGTTCAACCGTTTTATTCATAATTGCGTAAAATAGCCCAAGTTTTAACAAAAGTACCGGAGATATAATATGTGATGCACGTTTTTGAAGGTTTGGTGCATAACATGATTACCACTGAGAACTTACTACAGACTCTAGTTCATATCGAAAAATGGACAATTTAATCAGAAACCTTCCATTACTAAAAGACGGGAAGGTGAAAATGAAACAGGGGTTATGTGATTGATTAGAAATGATTTATCAAATAATAATAATAGTTCAAACAAGTCATATACTTGAAGCAAAAAATATTGAGATGGAAGCGGAAGCAAGAACAACTAATAACGAGCAAGAGATAGGGGGAAAGGAAGAGAGAGAGCATACCTGAACTCTGTTAGCTGCTTTTGCTTGTTTTAGTCTCTCAACGTTTTCCGGAGTTATAAAATGCCCCGATTCAATAGTTTCAACGCCCTACAAAAAGGACAGAAAAATCAATGATAAACCATATGAAAGGAGAAAGGGGGCAACAGATAACTAAATTGGTTTTAGTTTCATTTTAAGCTTATCGATCAGCTAGAAATGTAAACATATGGTAGAAAGTGCCTTGCTGGAAGCCTGGAATTTTGTGTTTCCAACTTTCAGTATTTCGATTATGATAAACAAGGAATATCAACAGAAAGCATATAATTCATTATCAAGGTTAAAAGTTAAGTGGAATTTATTCAATATTTACAGTGGTTTTGCTGTTTGAAGACATGAAAAGATTGGGACTATTTGATGAGCTAACACCAAAAAATATGCAATCAAAATGGCGAACTCTTTACTCAACATAATAATCTTTTTGCAATAATCACTGTAATTCTGAACCCAAAAGAGCCTTAAAATTTGAGAGGTAACATGGAAACAAGCGAGGAAAAATTAGAGGATGCAAAATTGTCAGAAACATATAAATTTCCAACATATAGCTGTATGGAAAGGTAAGATTCTTTGTTAACATCAAACATTTGAACAAAGAAGAAGGTTTATTAACATATGGGGTGTGCATAGACATTTAGTTACTTCCGTCGCTGATTATCAATGTGTTGCATTCAAAATGATATGCGACAACAATATTCAACAGTGCTAGCCGCACAATTTTATAACAGAGCAGAATGTTGAGCTTGTAAATAAGAAAATGCCGTGGACATTAAATGAGCAACTTCAACACAAATTTATGTACTTAACCACAACAATCAAATATGCCACCGAATTTCATCAAGAAATTAACATGAAGTATACCAAATATAAGAAAAAATTCAAACAAAGACTGAGCAGAATCTCTGACTAGCCTGTTCCCCCGCAAATGCCTCAGCTCCATCAAATGCAAGATATATGTGAGGAGTTTTCTCCATTACCAGCCGAGCTAGAGATATGGCATTTTTCACCGTAGTGAGACCAGAAACAGCTCCGCATCTCTTGGTATTTCCATCCATGATGCAAGCTTCCATCTCAACAGTGCCGTTGCTGGTCAAAACGGACCCTTTGCCAGCATTAAAATATGGGTTATTTTCAAGTTCACGCACCTGCATCATTCAACATATGTAATCTAAGTGTTAGCACAAATTTTTGATATTGCTGGCATGCCAAGTGCTTCAAACACCAATTTGAGAAAAAAAAACGTAAAAATTCTAAATTCTAAACACAATGCGACTATTAATCCCTAATTTGATTGTTATTCCTAATCTTCTAAGAAAATATTACGCTAAAACTAAAATGAACGATAATGGAACTTGAAGAAATAAAATTCCAACATGGTTTATCACTGAGATATTAATCCCTAATTTGATTGTCCATCCAGTTGCCGCCCCTACTGTTGATATGTTCGCTGCCCAAGAGACTCGTTTTCTTTTGAGTGATTCTAGACAAATCAGCAATATACACCTCTGGTTCAATTCTATGAGATTGAGTACCAAATTGTCTTTCCATCTTTTACCAATTTCATCATTGAATTTCTGGTGAAGAATACCAAGCAAATACAGTTCCTGGGAAGAAGTTTGGGAATAACCGTAACTTCAAGTTATTGAAATTCTCAAAATTCGCCAACTCCCCACACATGATAGTGAATCTAACTATATGCTTTATGCTAGACTGAATGTCCTCCCCGAAGAATAAGTTAAAGTCATGAGCTCTATATTCTCTCAGATATGGGTTATTCACGTCTACGTAGTTTGGATAGGGCTTGTGAAACTCTGGGCAGCCTATCTGTCTCAAGGCTAGCCCATATAGCTCCTGAACCGTTTCTCTTATCATTTCTGGATTTATCACTGGGATATTCAAGGCTGGGAGTGGATGATGATAATAATGTGCCACCCAGCTTGAAAGTTTGTGTTTAAAATTGGTATTACCTCCTTGAAATGCACTATTGACTCTCTCATCTTAAAAACCACATCGATTTACTTGATTAGTCACATTATACAAGTAGTGCAGATATGGCCTTGGGTTTCCACTTCTACACCCTAGCATGGAAAGAAATTATTTGCCCAACAGGTTCTTCCCTACGGTGAGGTGGTGTGTATCTATCTTCATGGTCGGGGAGAGCTGAAGTTGGGCGGTGAGTATCACCCGCCTTACCACCCCTCGAGCCTTGCTCAACCTTTTGAGAAAATTGCTCTCCTGACCTGCATTCACAGATTAGGTTGTTTGGCTCATCATAGCCTTCACATAGGCCAGGAGGCTAGTAGCTTAAATGCTTCATCCACTTTTTTTGAGTTATCTTTGGTTGAAGGCTCTTGAGATTCACGAGTCTCCTAGAACGGAAGCTGATCATGGAATTGGCCTTCCAATTGTTTAGTCATGTCTTGCACAGACTTCTTGTGCATTTTCTTCAAAACTCTGTTCTTCACATTCTGGATAAACTTCAATTCCCTTAGCTTTCTCAGATGGATCTCTTTGTTTTTTGGCGGCATACTTTGGTGTCCCACCGGGCGTGCCAATTTTTGATGCTGCAGGTGTTTCAGGTGCTTCAAGCACTAATTTGAGTAAAAACGTAAAAAATCTAACTTCTAACTACAAAATGAATCCTTAATTTGGTTGTTATTTCTAATCTCCTAAAAAATATGACGCTAAAACTAAAAGGAACGATAATGGAAGTTGAAGAAATAAAATTCAAACTTAATTATGTATATACAAATCAATAGAAAATTACAAAACATGACAAATATAATAAAATTATATTGAAATCTGGAATGAAGATGTGAAAAGAGAATGACTCTGGAATAAAAAGATGGGAATACTTTAATTTAAATACTAAAATTTGAAGAGTTGTTCCTAAAACAATTTTTTGAGTTTAAATTGAGTTGTGAGTTGTTTTTCTTCTGCCGATCTTCCCTGCCTTATTCTCGGTTTGAGTGGTTCTCTCAACTCCCTCACTGCCAGTGATCTTTTCCCCGATCTCATACATGATCTGCAGGCTGCTTGACTTTTTCGAACCATTTTGAATTACTCAATTTTATTAAATACTAAGCATCCAAAACAACCATCTCCTTAATTTTCTATACCAAATTGATGAGTAAAAACTTGAGGATATATCACCCAGACCAAAACCTCGAGCTCCGACAAGAACCTCGTAAATTTTAAACTCCCGACATTATACAGTTCATTATTTTTTCACCAAGAATACATCGGAAAAGGACGATTAAAAATTTTGTAAGTACATACAACGAGTTCTACAACGTCCAGGGGTGGTTGACCAGCTTTGAGAGCATCGACGCCGATCTTGAGGCAATAGTGGAGCGCAGCTTCTCTGGGCTTCAATCGATCCAGCGGCATCGTACGCGGTATGTCGCCGGCGCCGCCGTGCAGTGCTATTGCCCAACCCATCGCAACAAGCACCACCTCGCGTGAACTGGAACACCTTGAGTGTGTGTCTTTTACTTCATCTTTGTTTTGTTAGTTTTGTATCATTTCTCCGTACGTAATATACTGTTTGTGTGGGCCCCCTTGTTGGGCCTTTCCACTTTATATTTTGGATGACGACAATGGGCTTTTTTAATTAAATTAATTAATAACTGGTGAAAGACCAAGGGAAGATATATGGTATTATTATTTTTTATTTGATTAAATGTTTTATTCTGTTTTTTTTAATATAAACGCACGTGATAATTATGACTAAAAATTTATACGAATAATTTAGTAGGAATTTATAACTGGTGAAATTTGAGGGAAGTAAAAAAAAAATATTTTTGTAAATAATTATTCACCAAAGACAATAAATACACATTAATTTTACAAATGTGACATTTATGTAAGTAAATAGTTATCAAATGACAAAAAAAGGAGAGGCCTCCTTCAAACTCAATATGGTATCTAGTAGCCAAACATAGACGATGTGTATGATGCATGAATTTTGTCTTTTTTTAAAAAAATAGAAGAATGAATAAGATTAAAGTTTCTAGTTTGAAAAAAAAAATACAGATTATATGTGATGAAAGTTGAGGAAATTTGATGTTAGTCGGAAGTTATAATCGTTAGCGTGGAAAAATGAAAGAAATTATATTTTTGACATTTTTGTCCATGAATTGTTAGTTAGCAATAGTTATTTTTCGAGTTACATATGAAATTCGACATTGGTGTAATCAAGTCGAACCAAAACATCTTCTATATCATGCTAAAACTATAAAAATATAGTATATATATACATAGATGATAATAATATAGTATATATATACATAGATAATAATAATAATAATAATAATAATAATAATAATAATAATAATAATACTCCTTCAGCCCGTTTGGTAGGTGGGATTCAGTAGGACTACGTTCTTTTTTTCATGCTTATCCATCGTTTGGTGTATTTTTTACTAAACCCATCTAATACCTTATCCAAGGGAGTAGGCTGTACTAGATAGGTTTAAATAAACCCACGCCTCACCCCAATATTAATTATCCTTCGTTCTATCAAGGCTGTATTTTCCTAAATTACCCTCAACAAACCCAACATATCTTCCTCCCTCTTAAGTCTTAACAACAAAGTACGAACATAGGCCATGGCGTAGGTTTAGGGTTCGGCGCTGCGAACGCTACATAACTCAGGTAAACAATCTTCGACCGAATTTTTCGAAGACATTTATTTTCGTACGCCGTTGTCGTGATTCAGTTTTCTTAGGCTAAAGTTTGCTGCTGTGACCTTCGGAAGCTTCAGGATTGTGAGGCGGCCAACGCAGTGTCGGTAACTGACATTTCTTTACTTATCCTTCTTCCAGAAATCTGAAATTTGTTCAATTTTTTTGGGTTGGCGTCGTTGACTTCAATTTTTTTTTCGTTATTTTAACTGTATTTGTTTGCAGCAGCACTTGTTAACCCATGTGTTGTGTAACCATCGGTCAATTTGTTACTTCATAACCCCAGTGTGTGTAGTGTAAACAGCTATCAATTTGTTACTTCATACAATGTGGAAGTGCAAAAGTACTGGATTTTTTATTAATATTGTGATGATTTCGTTTTTTTCAATTACGCTACTGATATTTTTAATTTCAATTTCCACACATAGAACAATGTGTTTAAAAATTTATAACCAAGCATTGGGAAACAATAATTTAGTTGTCAAACATGCATTAGCATCTTCGTTCTCAATTCTTGTACTGTTTTGTGTTTCGCAAATGTCATTGTTAACCCCATTTTCAATTTTATTCCTTCCTTAAGTATCTTCGCTGCCCATAATGCGTAGACATGTTATTCTTTTTGTGTTGCTGCAACAAATCATGTCTCGATCCTTGTTGGTTATGTTACTCGTGAGACATTTATTGAAGATACGTTCAGAACGACGTTGCAACAAGCGTAAAAGAGCAATGTCCTACAACATGACGGAAAGAATTCCTGTGCAAATGAACCATTTGCACAGGATGATTGACATAGGAGACGTGCAATGTGTGTTGAACTTGCGAATGAATAGGAATGCATTTGTACGCTTGTGTTACTTGCTAACTCATGTTGGAGGCCTAGTCGACTCTAGATATATCTGTATTGAGGAGAAGGTGAGCATGTTTCTGTCTGTATTGGCTCATCACAAGAAGAATAGAGTTGTTGGACATGACTACGTCCGTAGTGGCCACACAATCAGCACCCATTTCCATCAAGTACTCCAATCAATTCTCATGTTACATCCTTTAATACTGGTTAAACCTTCTCCTGTTGATGATTCTTGCACCAGCGAGCCTTGGAAATGGTTCAAGGTAATGTAAAAATTTACGAAGTAAACAGTTTTACCTACTAACGGTACAATTTTGTTATTACATACATTCATTTGAAGTTATTAATTTAAAAATGAACAGGGATGTCTTGGTGCATTAGACGGAACGTACATCAGTGTACATGTACCTATACATCTTCTATATAACTACATCAGTGTACATGTACCTAAATATAATTAAGTTGAGGAAATTTGATGTTAGTCGGAAGTTATAATCGTTAGCGTGGAAAAATGAAAGAAATTATATTTTTGACATTTTTGTCCATGAATTGTTAGTTAGCAATAGTTATTTTTCGAGTTACATATGAAATTCGACATTGGTGTAATCAAGTCGAACCAAAACATCTTCTATATAATGCTAAAACTATAAAAATATAGTATATATACATAGATAATAATAATAATAATAATAATAATAATAATAATAATAATAATAATAATAATAATACTCCTTATGTCTCAAATATAAAAGTTAAATTTCTTTTTTCATATGTTTCAAACATATAGTTCGATATTTGTATTTAGTATTATGTTTTTTGTTCTTTCATCATTCTGCCCTAATACATTAGTTATTTCTCACAAATTTGAGTGGGTTTCACGTGACACCGTCTCACTGATCTTAATCTGTGAGACGAGTCAATCCTACTCATATTCGCAATAAAAAGTAATATTCTTAGCATAAAAAATAATATTTTTTCATGGATGACCCAAATAAGAGATCCGTCTCACAAACACTATCCGTGAGATCGTCTCACAGAAGTTTTTACCCACAAATTTTTAGTTAACTTTGTTTTTATGAGTTTATTTGTGACGCCCGAGCCGAAGAGGGCGGAAAATGATCGTTTGTGCTATGAAGTTACACGGACAAGGAGCGACTCTTATCAGGTTTTTAGGTGAAGGGAACATGAATTAACTGATCTCACATCGAAATGAGAATGATTCCAAAAGTGTTCAGATATAGAACTGTGCAATTGAGTAGTGTATAAAAAAATTTGATAAATCTTACTTCTATAAAAAAATGTGCATCTTCTTTTCGAAAGCTAATCAGAGAAGAACTTCAAAGTTAAGTATCATTGACTTAGGAAAATTTTGGTATGGCCGACTCTTGGAAAATTTCTTAGGATGCGTGTGAGTGAGGAGATAAGCACATTGAAAAGACCTGTATTTTTACAATAAAGTCAATCGTAGAATTCGCGACGTTACATTATTAGTAATTTTATACATCTCTCAATATTTTTAGATTTTTTTCCCGACTCATCTCTATATCTAATTTATCTAAAAGTTCAACAATCTCCTTAAATTTTATATAATTACTAATCTATAAGTATTATCTCTTAATAAACTAATATATATTTTTTACACAAAAATTATCAAATACAAAAAAAAAAATTATATGACACGCATCGCATGTTACGAAACACTAATATTAATAATATTTGAATTATTGTATTTGGTTTTCAACTTATTAAATTGTAGTATGAGGCATATTCAACAGCATATTTTTCATTATTAGTTTGCTGGTTGCAAAACAATTTTATTAAATTCTTCGAGTTAGTTGAATACAATTTAAACACAAGCGTGTAAAATTAGGCAATGTTCTTTTTATAAATAATAATTGTTTAGAGACATTTTGAGATATGAAAATAATTTTGACAAAAACTTGTGTGAGACGGTCTCACTAGTCGTATTTTGTGAGACGAGTCGCTTATTTGGATCATCAATCAAAAAGTATTATTTTTTATTGGGAATATCTGTAGAGTTGACCCGCATCACAGATAAAGATTCGTGAGACCGTCTCACAAGAGACCTACTCCAATATTTTTTATGAACACAACCACAACAATATAGCATAGATCAAGTATAACTTTAGTTTAGTTTATATATTGAATGATACTGATTTTTTCTCTCTAACTATTTAAACAAATTCATGAATTTCTGAAATTTTCAAAATGTACACCAAAAATATTTTCCACTATTTGATTAATTTCTAATAAATCTTCTAAAAATCTAAAAACTTGAAATTTCTTGTATTCCCTATTTATCCGAATTAAAGAAAATGATAATTATTTTTAAAAGATATCTCATATTCTTGCATCTGAACCCATTTTTCACACATTTTATTATTAGTATCACTCTGTAAAATTTGTCTAATAATTATACTTTTAGCCTATTCAACCTTTTCCCATATCATATTATACACCAAACACACTGCTAAATCACAAATCGACAAACAAAAGATGAAACAGGATGGAACTCACCACCACTTATGATGCATGAAATCTTGCATGCATGGGACTGGACACCGAAAATCCAATTCTCATATTCTTATACTAATTTTTTTTTAAGTTTTTAATTCCTATTTATTTAAAATTTAATTTTCTCGCACAACACTTTTGATCATCAATAAATTTTTGGAACTAATGCACCGAATTCCACCGGAACTCTGAAATTAAACATATTTAGATGAGGATGGTACTAAGATGTGTGACCGTTTGAGAAATTCTTGTATCCATTTTCTTTCTTGTCTGTGTTTTTCTACTTCGGTTAGGAATTTTTTTTTAAAATCAAAATATTGAAGCAACGTGTTTACCTTTTAAATCTCCACATTTTACTCTCATCCCATGTTTACAAAATCATAACTGACTCTATCCTCCACACTATGCTTTTAAGGTAACTCCCTTTCAATGCCTAATTTTCATCCAACTTCAAATTCAAATTCAAATTCAAAATAAATATATCCCATTAATTCCTTCTTCGTAGAATAACTATATCATTCATAATAAACACAAGACAAAACGACCTACTTACCCAAGCAAAGCAACAAGCTATAAGGATCATGAGCTCACCTTGTATAAGGCTCGATCGATGTCGAGTAAAAGATCTGGCGTCATGCTTTTACCCTTGCAGGTTTCCTCTGGGTAAGATTTTTCCTTTCAAGATCATCAAATTTTATTGTACAATAAAAGGGATCACTTTGTTATTGCGCAAATCGTTTGTCAGTCTTGATCCTAGTTCAAACATGGAGTTTTTGCAAGAAACTCATGTATATTAGGTGTTTCGTTCATTTAGAAGAAGAATCTTCTGATACCATCACCAGTAGCACGATCCATCAAATGCAAAACGCAAAAAAGGATGCTAACTCGAAACGTTCGAGTAAAACCCGCGATTCGTCTAGGAAAACTTCGGATGCAAACAAAATATGCAATGAAGAAGAGAAAGGGGAGTCATCTGCTCAAAGTTCGACACTAGATAGTACTGAAGACAATGAAGTCGAAGAGCGAAGCAGCAGAGATACTAAATGGCCTCGATTTTCGGAAGAGGATTACATAGTTTTTTGCTTTAGAGAAGATGGAGCTATCATATGATCAATGAAAGCAAGCCATCAAAAATATATGATGAAAACAATAAAAAGGTTAGTTAGTTCCTCACATACATTTATACCAAAATTTCTAACATATTTAATGTGATCATCACTCCGTGGGAGGATAGTTTCGTCGTCAAGATCGAGCCGAGCGATCTTGTGATGCTATAAGAAGGGGAGGTTTCGATGAACATGTAGAGGATACTCAAACAGATGCGGATGAAATCCCCATTTTGGTTGCAAAGGTTTAAGTGCATAATATATCTTCACATTAGCTTCAAAGCAAAAAATATCCCACGAATATTTTATTTAATATATGTAATATATGATGATTAGGGTGAGGAAAAATGGAGCAATGAGATGGAAAGTGATAGGCCTGAAGATGAAATCAAAGAGATTGACTCTGCTACCATTGAGACCAAGCTGGGATTCGAAGAAGAATCTTTCGAGTCTTGTAACTCTAATCAATCAGATACCAGCACAAACTCCTTCTCCTTCCCCAAGTAAAATATCATCCCACCATTTATTTTATATATATATATATATATATATATATATATATATATATATATATATATATATATATATATACGTACATTTTGAGATGTAGTTTCACCCATTCGATACATGGAGGAATATTTGTCAAATATTCTACCACATGCATGCATACACGATTGTCATTATTGAAATATTTTGTTCAATTTGGTTTGAACATGTACATTGCAGATTGGGTGTTGAATGGATAGGGAGTCCAGTTCACATGCCCAAGTCGGAAAAACACAGGGCCACAAGTGTGCTTCTTCACTGTTGCAGATTCTAAACGGGCTAGAGCACCCGATTCGAGTTGCGACGAGAACGATCCGGCGATAATAAGCCTACATATCTTATGTAAATTGTGGGGTATTTGGTATTCATTGCGATGTGTTTTGTTGTGCTACAATGTAATAAGCCTACCCATATGCATGCATACACGATTCGTCAGATGCACGTCTGCCCTTACACAATAACCACGATAACATTCTTTCGTGATACGCTAAATCATCCAAAAATCTTTCCCCTCACTTCTTTTTTCTTTTCCCACAAGCTAAATCTGTTTCCCTTTCCTGTCTGCTTTTTCCTTGCTCCTGTGACCTTATTAAGCACCTCAAAAACTTAATTTGAAAATAAAATATAAATAATTTTGAAATTCATTTTAAAAATAAGCGTAATTAATTCATTCAAGGAAATAGCACCAAACTAGAACAGTTAATTTATATCAACCGGCAAATTAGAGATAAGTTACTCAGATTGCAAAAATAATAGTCCCATCTTAACAGCAGCAAATGTAAAATACAAAATATAGGACAATATTACAGTCATTCCGACAACTAAAACACATAAGTTAAAGGGCAGACGTGCATCTGACGAACTTGGACGCCCCACCCCATCGAGCAGGTCATTTTCCAACATTCATGTTCATTTAAGAACAACCGATTGCAGGTGAAATCTAGCTTTGACAGCGGCAGCAATAGATTCATCGTCTTGCTTTTCTTTTGCTTCCGCCACTGCAGCGATATAAGCTTCCCTAGCTGCTTCCAATTTCTGCATTTCTACTTCAGTAAAAGATTCCTGCCCACAAAGCACAGACTCTTACAATATACTTAAAATAAAATAAAATAAATTAAGAAAAAGATCTGAACGATCTGAAAAGAGGTGGATAATACAAGCATACAAATTGTGCATGTATAATACACAAGACTTGTGTTACCCGAAATAAAGAACATAGTTTCTAAAACACAAAGTAGAAATGAGGGAGAGAGGAAGTAATAAAAAGAATGGTGCTCATAAGTATAAATAACTTACTGACTCGTGATCCTCTTCAAGAGGGTATGAGACAAATTCACAGTCCGAATCCGAAAGAGTAATATCAGTCCTTTTCAAGCCTTCGATTATTGACATGAAACATGAAATCTCTCCTTCTAGTTTTGTTAGATCTTCCTGAAGCTTCTCTACTTTTTTGTTGGAAGTCATTGCCTCCCACTGTAGTTTTTCCACAGCAGCTTGTTTGTCTGCTAGCTTAATCTGTTAGAATATATACCCTCAAGAACAGAGATAGATGATAAAATAAATAGATCACTAAGGTCAGACAATAATTTCATCACATCAGCAATCAAATTTTTTCAGCCGGGGATAGACATGTAGTAGTTTCTTATTTAATAGCAAGTTTCAGATGCAACACGCCAGCTTTTACAATAACTAATGAAGAACCATAGAGATGCGCATGATAATAAATTGTTGAACCACTATATCTGCTCCCAGATAGTTATGGTTAACATATAACACAAGTATATCTTTATATATGCGCCACCTCCACAGTTAGTTATCTCCATTCAAGTATTGTGCAACGGCATTGTTCCATTCATTAAGTTTCAGTTAACCTCACTATAATCCAATGTAATATTTGTGTATATACATTTACCCTCAATTAACAGGACCTAAACGAGCACAAATCCAAACTAAAAGAATTGATGATTTGGTGCAACTCACCTCAAATATTATGTTTTGAGTAAGGTTTTAAATCTTAGGGGATGGTTATGTTTTATCACCAAAGGGGATATTTGGTAGTGATGATTAACAAATATAATTATAATTAAAAAGACACTAAACTGTTCGTTTAAAAATTGTAAATGAACATGGTTTAAGTCACCCATTTATAGGAGGTCGTGGTAATCTTTGCTACTCTGGTCTGGGTGAACTGGGCAAGTGTTTAGATGATCGTAGACAGCAGTCGCCGGAAATAGAGAAAAATAGAGAGAGAGAATAATGGAATCCTTTTTAGCATATCTTATAAACACTGTCTACCGGGAAAAAAATCTCGATTTTACATGCTCCGGTTATGTCTATGCCAAATTTGGCCAACAATTACTCATGCTTAGGAGTTATATTGAATGAGGTGTGGATGAAAATGCAGATGGAAGTGTTCTAAACAAAGGAAGTGAGAAATGAGCACAAAATCTAGCTAATCAAGGTATCATCTAGAGAAAGATATGAGTAGTTACAGCAAAGATAACAAGGTACTCCGGTACAAAAACTTGACAAGTAATAAATTTAGTCCAATAGAAAATTTTAGATTTTGAAGACACTCATAAGTCATCATACCTTTGCATCAGAGAGCTGTAACTGTGTCGACTTAATCAGTAAGTCCTTTCCTGCGACCTCATTTTTTAGCTCATCAAATTTCAATTGCATTGAAGCCATCTCACTCTCTGAAAGCTCCGCTGATTTCAGAAGTTCATCTTTTTCTGATAATTGTCTTTTTAGATCCTCGACTTGGTCCCGTAATGCCATCAGTTCTTCTCTATCCTTTTCAGATGGTAATGATCTAGATGAAAAATTTGAGAAGCTGTCATCGCAGCCATCTTGGTTATTGGCTGTATTTTTGTTTTTCTCCTCCCTTTGCTTTTTAGTTTGAAGAGCACTCCTTTCTGTTGTCTGCGGCAAACATTATCAACAGCATGCATTCATTGTCAATCAATAAATTTAACTCATTTGACAGTGAACCGTGATGAATGAAATGAATATTCACATGTAACGAGACCTTCATGGAAACTCGGAGACAAGGAAGTCAAGTTCAAATCATGATGGTAATGCTTCATAACGAACAAGTACAAGTTATCAAACATGGAAATTTAACAGCCATTTGGAGTTTAAGCATCAAAATCTTTTCTCTAAAGGTGTTTGTGCGTGAGTGTATCCAAGCATGCAACGCACAATGAAACAAGGAGCTTCAAAGACAAAAATTAGATGAAAGCCTTGAAGTCTAAATATTGAAAAAGTTCATATTCTTAGATGGGCAGTTTCCTAAAGTCATAAAGAACACATCACCCAGCACCACTGAAGTTGGAAGATTAAATGCCATAAACCATGAGAATATTGAAATAGTGAATTACTTGTGCAAACGAGATGGCCAAGAACAATGGAGTAGTCACCTTATCATTGAACCGTAAAAATTTCGTTTTTTTTTCTCGTCTCTTTACTTGATTATTTGATTGCTTGCATTTTCCCTGAAGTTGCGTGCATTGATTTACTTTGAGAAAATCACTGTGAATTAAGAAAGTGATGTTTAACCAAGTTCGGCTTTTATTGTAAAGTTAAGATGGTCTGTTTTAACTAAATTCCTTCACGTTATAATGCATCATGCACCCTGAAACTAGTATCAAAGTGGTCAGGAAAACTAAGAAGTACCAAGAATATAAATGATAGATGTGTGAAGCTAGTGAAATTTCTCTGAACAGAAAAATACTACCAAACATGAGCAAATATAAACGTGTAATGCAGAATCCAGCAAAACTGTGGAGTCCACTCTACCTAAATTAAAACACAGAAAGGATTTGGAAACTGGGCATCCAGACTCAAGGTTTGAGAATATTTATTCCACCAAAAATTAAAAATGAAATGGATGAAACTACTCCTGAATAAATCATTTTTAAGTAATGGATAGGCACGGAGAGTATAATAAACATCATTATTTTCGCCAGGTGCCAAAGAAAATCCATCGAGGCAGTTGACAAAGGAAAAAAAATTGTAGTTAGACAAGAGCCAAATATACATAAAGTAGCGTCCAAAAAAGTAATTTGATATAAACAGATTGCCTTCCATTTTACAAAAAAAAAAAAAAAAAATTTACCTTCTTATAAAGGGATTCTCTAGACGGCGTTTTGGTATAGATCATCGAACCCCTTCTCGTGAAAGAAGAATTCGCTTTCCGGTCCTAGCGTTTCAATTCCAAACGGAAAAAATACAGAAACTCAGAGAACGCATCACTCCAGATTTCTCTAAAATAAAATAAAATGAAACGAAAGAGAGTACTGAAATGCAGGGGTGTCCTTACAATGAGCGACTGGACAAGTGGAACGATCTCGACAAGGTCGTTAAAAAGAACACGGTCTACGTTGCCGGTGGCGGCTGCGGCGGACAGAGAAGAGAAGGTGCGACTGAGCGGTGACTGGTCCTCGCCGGCGTTGTCTTGCAAGCCTACCAAATGCTGCTGCTGCTTATACATTTTTGCTCTAAGGAAAACACAGTGAAGTGAGATGGGAATCGATTCTTCGATTTGATGGTAAATCTGTTCAACTGAAATCGAGGATAGATTTCTTGCAATCTCCCCAAATTAATTTGAAAACACTTTTTTTAAAAGCTAATTTGAAAATATTTTGAGTGTGATTGTCCATTGACCATTAGTGTCCTTTTTTTATTTAATTTTTTTTAAATCGGCCGCGACCCCACGTCTATTGAATTTTTTAATGAGAAATTTTAAAATATATATATATATATATAATTTTGATGTTCTTAGATAAATAAATAGATAAATAAAAATAATTGTCGTCAAGGTCAAGCACGTCTATTGGATTTCAATGTGAGAAAATATTTTTAATTTATTCTTCGAATTTTGTACAAATATGCTGTCAAAAACATCTATTCAAATTAGGGTTACATAGATTAGGTATAGTATCCAAGCTTCCATATACTCAACTTATCATTTAAATTTATAATAAAATGAAAGTTGATTTCACGTTTTTTAGGCAAAAATGAAATCTTCTAATTGAAAAATCAGATCATCACGAGATACAAGATCACCGTTTGTGAACTCGACCAAATACAAAGAAAACGAGATTTTTTTACCAAAGCATGAGAAATCTCATTTGTTAATTATGACTCGTCATTTATGAAAGAGTGAAGACCACCATTCACTCGGTTAAGTTGCAATCAGACTAGATCCAAGCACAGACATAGAGGTGTCAACGATCCGAATATGTTCGCGAGTTTTCGATCAAATAATATATGATTTGTATTCGAGTTTATCGAATTTGAGTCGAACTCGAACTTTTTTCGAGCTGAACTCGAGCCCAAATTATTTTATTCAATAGCTCGCGTGTTTTAGCATTTTATTAATATAATATAATTACATATTAAATAAATAAATTTCGAGTCTTTCCAATACTTATTTTCGAGCAATTTTTCAAATTAGTTCGCAAATATGTTCGAATCTTTCGAGCAAAAAGTTTTAACATTTTCGGACTTCGAATCGAGCTCGAGCTCGAGCTCAGATATAACTAATTCGAACCTTCAAATATCATGTTATATTCAATTCAATTCGGTTTGTTTACAAAAGAATTCTTAATGGGGAAGATTTAGTACATGGAAGCATGTCTCAGTTAATTACCTGTATTCGAACCAAACAATATCAGTCTGAATCCCCATAATAACAAAAAAAAAAAAAAAAAAAGTCACATCTTTGTATGTGAAATCATTGTACAATGATCAATTTACTATGTAGATTATTAGTAACATATATGATTTGGCCTTGTCTTTGTAGTTGTATAACTGATCAGTTCCATGTATGTTTCGAGGTTCTCGATGGCTTCGACTTCCACATAATCGCATTGGGATCCGGACAAATTTTATATTCGATTTTTGGAATCGGAACTTGAGGAACACTGCGAAACCATGAAAATTAATCGTCTTCCTTTTGTTAATATAAAGAAAAAGAAGTTGGTAAATATCTAACCTTAATGTAGCAACTTCAATTTGAGAGAAGTCCATATTAGCAGAAGAGGCTCCTTGTAATGAAATGGTTCTATGCGTCAGATCAGTTGCTTGTTCCTTGATTGCAAGTACTTTACAATTCAAGTTAATTGAGATATTGTTTTGGCCCATCACCAACCTACATGAACAAATTATATACATATATTTGTTTCATTCAACGTGCGGCTCGAATTCTACGAAAGATTAGCCAAACAGTATCTGATGACCTTAGAGAAATAATGAAAATTTACCAACTTAATACCTCATATTAATGGAGTCGATCTCTATTTTACCAAATAATCGAATTGAAGGTATATTATAAGGCCATATATTCGTATTTTCTGCTCGTAATTATAGTTTTTCGTGTAAATTTTAATTACGGGAAGAATATGAAAAAATTGAGAATACAATACACTTGACAGACAAATATGTGGTATTAAGTATTTTCCTTCATTTAATCACACGTTATCTGCATGATTTCACCAACTTGGGTATATTTAGTTTCATGCCGTTGATTTTGTGTTTTGATATAACTTTAATTGTTGTTATACAACTGAAAGCAGTAGCCAATCCACCAAAATAAATATCCCAATCACTAATTTTTTTAGCTGATGACTTAGTCGATTCAAAACTTATGTCGAGTACAATAATTGTCTTTGTTAGATAGAGCAACTAGAACGACATGACTTATTGTGTGGTTTAAAAGATTCGAGTTGCATCATCACCACGACTATAACTCTTAGTAAAACGACAAACGCTCAATCCTACCACCAAACAGTAACATTTCTCTCCGACCTCATAAAAAAAAGTCGCTGAATATTGTATTTGATACGATCACCCATGGGCCTGAGTTACCATCAACATAATGGGTTCATTAAAGGAATAGGTCACAAAAGGAAGGCGAGAAATTTAACTCAAGTGGAGCCCTTTTCATACTCATTATCAATTAGCGGTTAGAACTGATTTTGGGTTGAGGTAGACATCTAGAAGCATCCCACTACTAGCAACAGCCAGCAAGATGGTCCTTGATATTATAAAAATGGAGCAATAATCTAGTTTTATTCATTAAGTCTTTTTTTTTAGAAAAGAAATGAAGGCCACTATTTTGTTTCATTTTCGAAATTTCCTCGTTTGCATATGTTGTGGTTGTAATTCAGTAAGCATTTCATCAACCCAACTAACATGTTGAATTCTTGGTTTGCCCATAATGAAACAACCGTTGACCAACCATTCATCTTCATCTTTCGTTGAGTTTCAAACCCAAATTAATTTGATCAAGTTCAAGAAGTATGTAGGTAAGAATCAATGATTTTGCATCAAACCAAACTTTTAACTTACTTGTAAAGAAAACTATGATTATGAAGTCCCAAAACAAGAGTGGAAGCTCCAATCTCTCTGATTATTGCGCCGACCCTTCCTCCCTCTCCATCACCTTCTGTAACCACAATCTCTGTCTTCGTCTGCAAACATAGCATAAAAAAGAAAAGCCCACTTTTTTTTAACTTTCATTTTTCAAGAAAAGGAAAAAAATAAATAAAAAAGATCGACTGGAGTGTAATGTTGAGGGAACGTATATATGTGTATACGTACATTAGGGAAAGAGTTGCAGATATCTCTAAAGGAGAGGGCCAATTGGAAACCTTTGAGACGAAGTGTTCTGTTCTTTTTCTTGTTTCTTGATCTTGATTTTGGGTATACATGTAAAAGTATGACTAAATCACCCAAACGGAGGATGTTTTCAAGTGCCCACCGGAGGGCCGTTCTTGCTACTTGTACATCTTCCACAATGACGACTATTTTTCTCACATCTTCCATCAATTTCCCCCCTTGGAAACTTTGCGGGAGCTCGTATTTGTTTATTTTGGCTCTTGATGATATGACGTGTCTACCTGTTTCCTATCCCACTCTATCATTGAAAAGGGAGCAGGGATGACTATATATATACATATATATATATATACACACACACACACACACGGAACTATATGTATCGAAGAGTTGAACAACACGCATGACATATGAACGATATATTATATGTTAATGGTGCACTGAATTATATTTTATTATATTAAAAAAATATTATATACACGTATTGTATTTTTAACGAATATATGAGAGAATCGACGAGCGTCCTTCACTGAAAATGAAGTGAAAATTATGTGGAGTTGGGAAGGAAAATTTAATGAGGACATATTGTGTTTGAGGAAATTCAAAAATTATACCACCAAAAGTTAATATGGGATGAATATATAATAAAGACATAAAAAAACAATAATAAGTTAAAAACAATAAGTTTAAAAAACAATAGTTATAGAGAACAAAAAAATATACTAAAACACCAATATTATAATAATAACTTTTTTAACAATATAGTGAGTGATAGATATCGCAAAAGTTAGCGGAGATTCATGCTTATTTTTCGATTTGGCTATATGTTGTTGGACTGATTTAATTGAGGAATATGATAAAGATGTATGGGTGAGAAGACTTGGCCGCGTAGTCGTGTTGGAGACTGGAGGGCGATAATATCTTAATGGCCTTCCTTGCAAAGTTGGTGTCGGATTCAGTGGTTAAACATAAACACGGCAAGCAAATTCGAAACTAAAACCTGGTCGGGTGCCGTTCAGGGATAAACACAACTCCAATTGAATCATACATACACCCATTATTTCATTCGACACACTGTCATTAAGGCCTTCGTAACGCGGCACTCTATGAGAGAACCATTAGTTCTCCAACTGCGGTTTGGCAATTGCCACACTGCATACATTGACATTATATACTAGCTGTACGTTGTGACACATGATTCGTATAATCCGTAAGAAAAAAAATGAAAAAAATAGAGTTCTTTTTTTAAAAAAATTAAAATGATTAATTTTTAGAATCGATCTAGTATGATAAAAAAAATAAATGTAAAATATGAAAATGGATAATGAAAATTTAAAGGATTTGTTGGAATTATTAAAAAGGCTTCACTAAAGTTACGTTACAATGACTTTAAATCTTTAATTAATATGATATAATATATATCACCAGCTGAACCAATGACTTGCCCTATAACTCCTAACAGGCATTACATCCTATAATTTAAAAATGTCAAACACAAAGTATCCAACTATTGTCACTCAACTGTAGTTCGAAATTATCATCCAGTAACGATATTTTTATGATTTACAGGGCTAAACCTGAACCCAAATTTTTTATATTTGCACCACAAAAAACCGGTTCTGCTTGCATTGGATTCCGAGACAGGATGGATACCCAAGCATGAAAAAAAGGGGGGGGAAGGGGGTCAGAAGAGCAAGGCAAGAGCAAGATTGAGATGGCCGTACCAATGACCAAGGAATCGCCCCAATGGAGAGTGAAACAGGTTAAGCTTTTATGTTTAAACTCACCTTAATAAGAGCCAAGCCCTACAAAATCAACTTTTGATAGCTTCTCGGCATCATTCCGTCACCTAAATACAAAACCCGGCCTGCAAGACCAAGATAGTTGTAGTTCAGACACAGAATCACGATGTAATTCAGAGCAGAAGTCCAATCCAAGAAAGGCAAGAGCCTGCTTAAATTATACAATGATCCCACGAATCATTCCCACAAATCCTACGTTCAATTAACAACTAAACTGAATGGTTGAGACTATAGCATACATGCATTTTCCATAATTGCAAAAATACGTTGGGGATGCAAACAAGTCCAGCCTCAAGACAGTTTCCAACATCTGGGTTTGATCCATAACTGCATGATCAAGAGAAAATAATATATGGGTATATACCATAGAAGTGGAAAATACATAAGGGAACCAAACAAGCTCAACTCGAGTCAAGATTCAAACAATGTCTGGCTAGGTTGTTTACCTATTGAAGCTTGACATGGTTTAAACAATAGCAGCACATGCTGACAATATAATGTAGACAATAATATATGGGCTAAACATCATTGATGATTCGACCTTTATAATTTCAGAACATATAATTCACATTAAGTCATGAACATCAAATTAAAATAAAACTACTCCTCACGAGCTTTTGAGCAACATGTAAATTCAAACTAAATAAAATTTAAACTAAGTTTGCGTTCATCTCTCACCTCTAGATTATATCATAAAGCCCATAAGTCACCCATCCCAAACATTGTAGAAAACCTTAACATATTCAACATTCACAAACACTTTTAGCATTTAAAGTACAGATTCTTCTCTAGAAAATTTCTTGAAATTCTTTTATAAGTAATAGAGAGAATAAAATAACTGGAAAAACACACAAACACATTATATCATGTGTTCTATCACACTTCTTTCCTCTCCCCTGACAATCACTGCCACTCCTTGGGAGTTATATTATTCCCTATTAGTAGGAATTGAAACTCAACTTGTTTGAGAGTGTATAGAAGCAATTCGAGCACCAACATGCTTATGTTCTTAAATGGTTGGCCTGCCAAATAAGAGTGTGCATGCACATCCAGATGTCAAATCACACATTTAGTAAACACCTATAATTGCTAGCCATAATGGGTATAGCATCACTTCCAACGTGAATGGAAGCCTCGGACCAACAGAATTCAAAGTAGGACAAAACTTGCAGTAGCCGCAACCAGAAAAGCATTCCTAATAGCCCCATCCAACAAGTATATAATAAGGAACATTAACAAAATGAAGCATATGAATTGAAAGTCAGCTTACCATTTCCACGTACAGCAATCTCTCGTATTCGCCGGATTAAACCACTTATGGGATCATTGAAGATTTTTGTCTCTAGATTCCCTTCCACATACAAGATAGAACTACAATGGGTAAAACTCGATCAAATACCAAAATTCAAAACAAAATATGTACAAGTGTATGAAATGAAGGAAATCGAAAAGGCTGGGTGTAGAGAAAAATAGAGCCGATGGGGAAACAAAGGAAAAACAAAGGAGGGTCTACTTGATTTCATGAATCAGGAGTAAAGACTGTGTGAGCTGAAAGTAAATTACTCCATGATATGCACAAAAGTGACGTAAGTTGAAAAAATATCAGTTCATCTGTGCATGAGAGATTGACTTCTCCATTGACCATTTATAGTTTCACATAGTAATATGATCAGTGTGGTGAATGACAGCGCAGACTTAACAATCCCTTATATCCTAATTAAATTGCATAAAGACATGAATCGATAACTACAAATCACTATTCATCCCCATTCTTTTTGGCAGCTCTTCTCAAGCAATTTCTGGTAACTGATTTCCATTTGCAAACAGTGCTTAGACTACAATACACCTGTCCACAGATCCAAGTTTTACTAGAAATAGAAAGTTACCCGGTTGCAAAATTCTTCACTGCGAGTTCTCCCAATCTCTCAGGATATAATGAAACCCTGTGCCACTGCACTGCACAACGATTTGCATAATCCCTGGGTTCTTCATTATCCAAAGGCCTCCTGTTGTTCCGGATGCCCCCAGTTCCAACAGAGAGCAGAGTCACTATCCTCCCACTCTTTAATTTCTTTGGTATGGGAGCCTGTCCCAATTTCCCAATCAATATTGCCTGCTTCACACAAAATTGAAGCCCAGATCAAACATCACAATAGGTTAACCAGTATGGAGTAACAATTTTATAGCATAGATAATGTAAATAATGTTAATTTATATGTGTAACATTTCCAAATACATTATCATAAGTTAAACTGGTATGCAGACACATTAAACTGTGAGGTCGTCTCTGTTTAATAAGTGAGAAGAGACATGAATAAAATTTAATGAGAGCGGTCTACAGTGCCTAAAAGTTGATCAAACTAAGCCATATCCAAAAACATAGTATTTTGTGCATTTGGGGACATTCAGGTGTGTTGACAAGAGTCAAGAAGGCACACCTAGTTCAGCTATGCCGAGTCCATAATTAAGTGGTCATTTATCTAAATGCCTGTGCCAAGTCCCGAATGCAACATATGTGTAATCTGCACACGTACGGGCATAAAAACAATGAAAAAGGTTCTGTTTTAACATTTAGAATTCAATTGTACTCATCGTCACGCATACACCTTCTACCTTTAAATTTACGTCTAGAAGATGATTCGGGGACGAGCTGCACAAAAAATAAATTCGAACAAGGATGCGTTGGACCAGAAAGATATGGCCAGCGACAAAAGACTTCGAAATTCTATGCGAAATGTAGGCTGTAACAAGAGCTCAACTACAATTGAAAATGATTAACGAGTAACACCATTAAAAAAAAACACCTTGTAAATGCCCAAGTCCAAACCGTTTTCGAGGGTTCGCTCCTTATTGCTCGTAAACTGCTGCTGATTTGATGACGAAAGACGGGTTGTCTCAAAAACAGAATCAGAATCAGAATCTGCCTCCCTCTCTGCAGATGAGAGGCTTTTTGTGCAGAAAGAAACTAAAGAGGTTTTCGCGTTTGCTTTGTATCTGTTGAGACTTCCACCGTAAAGCTTTCTTGGAAGTGAAGACGCCATTGATTTGCTGCGTGTCTCCTTCCTACCCTAGTAGTCAAACTACAAGAGGTTAGGGTTTTTAGCTTTTCCACATTCTCCGGTGGAGTTGGTATGTAATCCAGTCGAACTTTGGAAATCTGAGTTTGTTGTTTATTATTTAACCGAAATTGAGTTTTAGTTAATAAAGAATATATATAATAAAAGATTTTTTATATTTCAAAAAATCATCTGTAATTTTGAAAAAATAACATTTTCATAAAATAAATTTTTAAAAATTGAAAGTATTTAGTTCATATTTAAATGAAAGTACGTAATTTTGGAAAATAATGAAAGATTAACTACAATTTACACATTTTTTAAATATCTTTATATATTTTACAAATGTATCAATATAATTTATACAACAGAATTTTCACATATTTTTTTTATGATATATGAGAATTCACAATCGTTATCATTCAATCTAAATTGAGTAGACTTCGGACTAACAAAAGACTCTACGAACCATGTTACTTAAGTAGATCAAGTTTTGATAGAACTGATATTCAAATTATGAAACACTTTAGTGCAATAAACCTTCTTGAAATACAATTATACTATTTTCATAAATGATTATAATACTAGTTTTTAATAAAATGCCAAAATATATTTTCTTTCAATGTTTGCAAAGATAAGGTCTGTTGGTATATTTTGTGAACATAAGTAGATCAACTGGTACCAAGATTGCTGCCAAAATCTATTTTTTTTGTAATGCACATGGGCTGTTCCCGATTGGGCTGTATCCCTCTCGGTTGTCCCATTACCCATTACTCATAGAACTTCTCCAGCCCAGGAACTGGAGCTTTTGCCTTCCCTAGGATTAGAACCCAAGACCTCCTGGACTTATATAGATCTTGGCAGCAATCCTGGTACCAGTTGATCTAAGTCCAGGAGGTCTTGGGTTCTAATCCTGGGAAAGGCAAAAGCTCCAGTTCCTGGGCTGGAGAAGTTCTATGAGTAATGGGTAATGGGACAACCGAAAGGGATACAGCCCAATCGGGAACAGCCCATGTGCATTACAAAAAAATAGATCTTGGCAGCAATCCTGGTACCAGTTGATCTAGTAGATCAACTGGTACCAGGATTGCTGCCAAGATCTATATAAGTCCAGGAGGTCTTGGGTTCTAATCCTGGGGAAGGCAAAAGCTCCAGTTCCTGGGCTGGAGAAGTTCTATGAGTAATGGGTAATGGGACAACCGAGAGGGATACAACCCAATCGGGAACAGCCCATATGCATTACAAAAAAAAAAATATATAATCAATGTATATGTTAATTTTGGATTAGACATAAATATTAGGTGTTATGATGTATTTGATGAAACTTAAAATTAATAATATATTATATGTTAAAACCTGTATTTTAAAATTTTAAGTTTCATTAAAATTATAAATTATGTTATTTTAGTATTGTTTGTTTATATTTAAATGTCTTACCAAATTTGTTTTATTTTCAGGTTTTTTACGTGTTGGTAAAATAATGATAACTCAAGCTAGAAAATTCAAATGGAGGTAACTCAAACATGGTTGGAATCCTTGAGAAGTTATTTACAACTTTGCAGAAGACATGATTGCCTAAAAAGCTCATTAAGATGATCAAATTGTGCAAAGATCAAAAGGGGACACATTACTTTTACTATGACCATCATTTAGTAAAAAATTCTAACTATTTCAATATTTATCCAATGAGGTGAATCAAGTGGCCAAACTCATCTACACAAAATTCCCCACATGTTTGTGGCCTTAATCAGAGTCAAAGTGGTGAGAAAAGTCGTGGAACAAGGCATTGAAAGAAGGGACATGGAATTGGAGTTGAGGAGACAAAGATACTATTACAACTACATACATGGCATTAATAGAATTTTTGACTCTTTCTCTCATTTGGCCTATAAATAGAGGCCTTGTGCTAGCTTGAGAATCATTCTATCTCATTGTAAAATATAGTGTGAGTGTGTATCAAAGTTCTAAGTTTAAATATATTTTCTTTCATTTTCTCAACTATGAGTGATATTTTAGTGTTGATCAAAAGTAAGTTCATGGCAAGCTAAATCTATTATGTCAAGGTGAAGAGGATGCATTCTTGGTGAAGTAAGATTGTTTATATTTTATATTATTTCTTTATCTCTTTTCATTTAGCTAACTTATTTTTATTGTAGGTATAAAAATGAATTATTTGTTGTTATCAATTTACATCAAATGCTTGATACCATTAAAGTGGTTATCTTGATTTGTTGTTTAATTTTGATACAATAAATATTTCATCACTTATTATTATATATATATAGATATATATATATGTATATTTATATAATAATATCATAATATTTCATTTAGGCGATAGCGTGGCTCTGCCGGTTGTTCTAAATGAAATATTATGACTTAATACTAACATCTCACAATCTAACATTTACTTTTTCGCAACTAACTTTTATTTTTCGCATCTAACATTTACTTTTTCGCAACTAACTTTTACTTTTCCGCAACTAACATTTACTTTATTGCAACTAACTTTTATTTTACCGCAACTAACTTATTAAATCAATATATTTCATTTAGGCAATAGCGTGGCTCTGCCGGTTGTTCTAAATGAAATATAATGATTTAATTTAACATTTAATTTATGAAATTATTTATTTATATAGTTATAATTATAATCATAGGTACCATATATAAAATATCGGTTAATTCGGTATTTTCTATAGTGGGAACTATATTAGATTATGTGTGTGTTTAATTTTCTTGGAACCATTATTTATGGTAGTTTCTTTTGTTTCACTTTTAGTTAAACAATATTACATAAACCAAGAATAAATCCTCAAGCCTTGACAATATTTATAATTTGTAAACTTCAGTCTTGCATTTGGTAATCTATAAATTAATAAATTTAAACTCAAAATAACCTCTCTGTGGATCGATCTCGTACTTACGAAATATATTACTTGCAGACAACCTACACTTGGGTGAATTATTATTTAAGTAGTAACAGTATTACATCAATTTACATGCCTGGATATTCTAACATTAAAAATAATATGTTATTGATTAATAATATAATATGTTCGAGTTCGAATATATAGTTTTTTATCGCTGAATATTTTAATTTCAAAATAATATTGTTATTGATTAATAATAATAATATATCATATTCAAGTTCAAAGTTCAAACATGTATTTCTGCTATAAAGGTCAGAATTTTACTACTTTATTTTCATAATTATTAATTTAATCTGTTTAAGAATTTATAGTACTCCTTGGAACATACATACATAAAAAATCTATATCTTGTAAAAATTTTAAAAATAATTAAAATAAAATTTATATACATACTATTTTATTATTTTAGTTTTAAAATGATTTTTAAATGAGAGATGTGATTTAATACTCATTTTATGTCTAAATATGAGAAGTATGTAAATTATTCAGTAAATTGTAATAATAGACTCATGTAATATTATTCACCATTTTATGAGATTTAAGATGATTAATAGAAATCGAGAAAATGAGACGTTACTCTTAGGGTGTGTTTGGTTGAGTTATTTACATAAGGATAGATTAATAGTCAAATATTTATCATTAAAATTTTAAGTTGTTTTAATAATCATTTTGACCCGGTTTAAAATCTAATTTTATGGATAACTATTTGATTAATAAAATTGGATCTTAAACCGGGTCAAAATGATTATTAAAACAATCTTAAAATTTTAACGATAAATATTTTGACTATTAATCTATCCTTATTTAAATCACTCAACCAAACACACTCTTAATGTATTATTTTAGAGTGAGTTCATGTGAGAAGGTCTTACGAACTTAATCTGTGGAGATGGGTCAACTCTACCATATTCACAATAAAAAGTAAGACTTTAGCATAAATAAATTATTTCATGATGACCAAATTAACCCGTCTCACAATACACCCGTGAGACCGTTCAACATTTTTTCTTATTTGAGAGTAGGTCTCTTATAGACGTCTCACGAACTTTAATCCGGAACGGTCACCCCGATATAGAAAAAGTCTTTGCATAAAAGATATTTTTTCATAATGACCCAATAAGAACCTTCCAAATATGATCGTAGATCGCCACACAATTACGATCTATCTAGATGAATATATATCGATAACTCAATGGATTTATTGGGATTTGGATTTTTAAAATAACAACGTTAAATATTTATAAGCATTCACAAAAACTTTAATTTAATTTTCAAATTATAAATGATATTATTTAACAAAGTTGGTGAGGAATCCAAATCCAATTACAATTTTCATATTTTATTAAACCAAACACAGACTTTCTCTTGAGAAAAAAGCGAGAGAATCAGGCTTTCGCATAACTACTACGAGTCTTCCAGACAAGAGGGCCCGCTTGGTGTCACCGGACTGCACATATCAATCTCTATCGAATCCCTGTTCTCATCCCGTCTATTATAGCTTGAGTCGCTTTGCAGAAACCCAACAGGCGGTGGGTATTCATGTTGACTCTCTCACATCCGTCTTATATCTAGCTTTAGTTCTTGATTATCTATGAATTGCTTCGTGCCTCGTGGGGATTCGATTTCCAGCGGTGAACTTCAGTCTCATGTGAATTCATGAAAATTTCCCTTCTTTATGGACTTTCACCCTATTTCCTAGTTTAACTCTAGCAAGCAATACGCATCATTTTTTTTATGGTTTATGTACTTGTAGCAGCACTGCGTCATCGTGATTTCAGTGCTTCTTTCACGGATATATCTAACTAATATCACTTGTTTTGGATATTCCATGTGGGTTCTTGTATTATATGTACTGCGAAAATTGAAAACTTGCTGCAAGACACGATGTATTACTGTTGGTTTTCATGGGATGTTGTCTTATTGGGGTCTAAACTTGAATTCTCACATTGCAATAGAAATTCCGGTCACATATATTTTAGATAAAAGACGCATATTACTTTGGATATAGACGAAGAATACTTGATTGTAGTTGAACATAAAACTGAACCATGCTTGCAATTATATGAATATCAAAGGAGACAATCATTTGTAACTACCGAATATTGTTCATCTAATAAATAAATTATAGTTAATGAGACTGCAAAGTGATTTTGAAACAGGAAATCTGGGCTTCCATACCAGTCTGTTGTAATTAAAGCCCATGGGTGGTCCATGAAAACAGGTAGGTGGAAATGACAATGGTGAGCAAAACTCGAGATATGCTGGAGGGTCTGGTGAAAGAGGGGTCATTCAAGTGGTTGTCTAGAACGCGAAGCTTATTTGATGAAGAGGTTGAAGAGCTGAGAAGATCTCCGTCTGCTGGGGATAATTGGCTGCCAGAGCTCTCTCCACCTGCAAATGTTCTGGTCCACAGATGCTCAAAGTTTGTTGCTGAACTCTTTGCCTTTTGTTGTTATTTGGGTTTTTCTTTTGTTACTCTAATCCAGCTAAGGCCACATTATGTATGAAAATTAATCTAAGCAAAATGAATGAGATGGAAACTTATCTCCGTGCCATTGCAACAACCAACAATGTGTGGGAGTTAGTACAGGGAAATCAGAAATTGCAGGTTAAAAACAAATGGCTATAGAGTGGGTGTATTTTTGTGAAGCGGGACACCAGTAATTAAGAATGAATGAATGCTTATAATAAAATTATTTTATTTATTGAAGATGCAAGGAAGATCGTGACAATTAGTTGTTCACAACCTAGATGATCCTTGAGATAACTTCTTTGATATGATACGTGTAATTAAATCTTACAGAATCCTTGGACTTCCTACATGCCAACTTCGAGAAAACTTTGACGCAGAGGCTTCTGATTTTCTTAAGCATCATCCCAATTTTGCACGGAACTTTTTGGAATATTGTTGCTTCCTGGCTCTTTCTCGCTCTATTCAAGCAATCAATTATCTAGATGACAAGAACTTTCGCCGGCTTATATTTGATATGATGATTTCCTGGGAATTTCCCGCAGCTTCCAGCCAACCGTTTCCAGCTGTACGATTTTAAGTCATATTAGCAGAACAGATTTAAGCACCGTGCTGATTACTTTTAGCTTTGTTGTGTAGTTTTATTTCACTCTCATTCTATCATGTCTGAGCAGCTGTAACATGTTAAAAATGCCAGAAAACTGTTTTTACAATGAGAACTGAAAAATTGCGAGTCCTACATCGTATACCATGGTCTAGAGGCTCAATTTTTCTTCTTGTAACTGGTGAGTCTTGTTGAAGTCTAGTGTTTGTTTCAGTTGGACAATGATGCCACTGTTGGAATAGAGGCTTTTTCTCGAATTGCTCCTGCAGTTCCTATTGTCGGTAATGTGATTGTCGCTGATAAGATATTTGAGGTGCTTTCAGATTCAACCAGCCGCCGGCTTCATTTCTCTGTCTATGACAAGTACCTCATTCGATTGGAAAGGTACTACCTGCTGCTGTCTTGTTTCAGAAATTGTTTTTTAATGGGAAAACTTCCACAACTTTGACGTCATGCTCGTTGTTATGCATGCACAATATATTGGACTTAATTAGAATGGAATAAATGCTCATAATGTCAAGTTCTTGCATCTTTTTTCAATTATAAGTCGCGGTGATAGGTTTTCCACCTTTCGGTTTGGCTAACAGGATAGGAGAAACTTGAACATACACCATGATTAATTCATTGTTTTGTTGTGAATCACGAATGAATGACAGGATAGTGTCCATTTTCATTTTCATTTTTTTTCACTATCAATGATGCCCTGTTGCATCCTTTTGCTGATATGTTAGGCTCCTAATAATTTGCTTTTCTTATTTTATAGGGTAATACGAAAGTTTCAGTCTCAATCCGAATCCTCTCTCCTATCATCCCAACGATTAGTCAGAGGAGAAAAAGTTTTGGAAGTTGATGGGACAGCTGCTAGCCAACCAGTTATCGAGCATGTGGGTGTATCTGCATGGCCAGGCAAGTCTTGAAATGCAGTATGGAATAAGTTGAGAACTGGGAGTATACACGCAGCTCTTTAATCATTCTGAAAAGACATGAGAATAGATTTGTGATTGCAGGTCGTTTAACTCTGACAGACCATGCGCTATACTTTGAAGATCATCGAGTTGTTTCTTATGACAAAGCTAAGATGTATGATCTAGCAGATGAATTACAGCAAATCATCAGACCGGAGATCTCTGGGCCATGGGGTACTAGGCTTTTTGACAACGCAGTCTTTTACAAATCAAAATCTTTGTAAGCAGTGGTGAATTACAAAATACTGTAATAAGCTAAGTAATTTGTGTTTTTGGAAGCTCATTTTTTTGGGACTTGTAATGCAGATCAGAACCAGTTGTTGTGGAGTTTCCAGAGCTTAAAGGTCACACCCGTCGTGACTATTGGTTAGCTATTATTCGTGAAGTTCTATATGCCCATAAATTTATTCGTAAGTTTCAGCTCGGTGGTCTCGAGAGAGATGAAGTGATACTTAAAGCTATTTTTGGGATTCTGCGAGTGCAAGCCCTTAAAGAAATAAGTTCCACCATCCCTATTTGCTGTGAGGCTCTTCTTATGTTCAATGTTTGTGACAAGCTGCCCTGTGGGGATCTGATTCTAGAAAGTGTTGCAAACATGTTGACCATGAGACAGATAGACCGGAGAAGTGCTACAAAATCTGTAAATGGGATGTATTCAATCTCAGGTTTAGCGCTTGCTTCTAACTTGGGCTTTGCTTTTGGGACAAGTTCTTGCAATACTAATGAGACTGCCCTTCTTGTTGGTGAAATTGCTGTTGGAGAGATAACACTTTTAGAGAAAGCAGTCAAGGAAGCTAGAAGCAGCTATGAAAACGTAATTCTTGCACAAGCCACAGTTGATGGAGTTAAAGTTGATGGTATTGACACTAATTTGACAGTGATGAAGGTGATAACATTATTTTGTCGAACAGATTTTCATGTACTTAAATCTAGGATAGGAAACAGCTAGCTTTTTGGTGCTTTTGTATTCTGCTAAATAAGACCTTTTGAACTGATATCACGGAGCCCCTTGTATTTTAATTTCTAAAAACGGCTTTGGTGTATATACTGATGGTCAACAACAAAGCGGTCAGAAGTCAGAACAAAAAACGGTTCTGAGCTATAAATTATTTTATTATTTCTCCCATCTTCTTGTTCTAAAACTTGTTAGATTTTTAAGTTGTGTAGTTCTCAAGATGTGCATGTTAATGCAGGAATTGCTTTCTCCCATAACAGACATTTGGAATTGGATTCTTCTTTTGCTCTACTGGGAACGCCCTTCGAATTCCCTTGCATTCTGCTTGGTTTCCAGTTATATTTTGTGTAGGTTAGTACATTTTTGTAGTTGATTTCATTGATCATGCAAGTTTGTTGTGCATGGGTTGTTGTGCATGAGATATTTGGAGCCTGTGTTCTGGATTATCAAGAATGACATTGTTCATCAGTTGATGATAATGAAACAAATTATTTAGTTGGAAGCTCAAAGAAAAAAATATTGCAATCTATATCCCAGATCGATGTAAAACTATTTTTCCCCTTTTCTTTTAATCAGAAATAATCACGTTTTCTACCATCTAAGCAGTACTCGAGAGTAAATAATGTGAAAGTAATCTCAATTTTACTGATTGTGCACGCATTTGGGGACATCATGCAAGTGAATGAATTTATGAGGAAAACAATTGTCTATCGAGTGACTTAATATTGCCTTTTTTTGCAGAGGCTGGTTGGGCCATGTTCTTGCTTCATTACTTATCTTTCTGGCACTCTTCATGTTAATTAACCGTTGTATTCAAGGAGGGCATATTGATGAACTGAAGGTAATGGCACCTGCTGCCATGAACACAATGGAACGGCTTTTAGCAGTTCAAAATGCAGCTTCCCAAGCTGAAAATCTTATCCAGGAAGGAAACATTCTTCTTCTCAAATACCGTGCGTTGCTTCTCTCGCTTTTCCCGCAGGTGTCGTTTTAAATTTTCTTTTATCCATGCAGTATTCTCCTAATAGTTGTTTTGTCGTTGGGAAACATAATTTTGTGTGCCATGAAAGGCTAATACTCCTGATTCATAGAATCTTTCTATTGTGCCACTTCTTCTATGGTTCTTTTCGACTAAATATTTGATTGTTTTTTCTTGGTTCTTGAAAATCTTAGAAGAATGCGCATCGATTTTGAGAGAACGAGTCAGTCCCTATTTTAGTTGAAAGGAGTTTATGTTAATTTACTATGTACATCTTATATGCAGGCTACCGAGAGATGTGCAGGAGCGCTTTTGGTCATAGCTTTGCTTGTTGCTTTTGTGCCTGTTAAATATATTGTTCTAGTGGCTTTTCTGGAAACATTTACCAGATATTCACCGCTTAGAAGAGCCAACACTGAAAGGTGGCAAAGACGATTTCGAGATTGGTGGTTTAGCATACCAGCAGCTCCCGTCGCACTTGAAAGATATAATGACGATAGAAAGAAAAGGTGAACATCATGTTCATTTCATCATTTGAATATATATCTATGGTTTCACCCCAAATATGTTTCACATGTAATATCATCTTTAGTTTTTCTTTGCTCTCATTTCATGTAAATAAATGTTTATCTTTTCACCCTCTTCTTGTGCCAATGCTTTCCCCTTCCATATGTAAAAAGCACTGCACGTAGTTCTACTTTCTATATGTATATATATATATTTTATTTCACATAAAAGTTTGAATAAGACAGGTGGTTTTGCATTTCATCTGAATGTGTCGGTGCATATTTCAACGTTGTCTAGCCGGTTGAATTAGAAATGTTGTGTGCTAGGTCATCGGGTCCGTCCAATCCCGTCATGATAAAAGGTAGGTTAGATTAAAGTTTTAGTAACTCATTTGAGCAAAAACTTGTGTGAGACGGTCTTACAGGATCGTATTTTGTGAGACATGTATCTTATTTGAGTCATCTATGAAAAATATTACTTTTTATGTTAATAGTATTATTTTTTATCGTGAATATCGGTAGGGTTAACCCGTCTCACAGTAAAGATTCGTGAGACTGTCTCACAAGAGACATGTTCCTCATTTGGAAGTGAGTCAAAATAGGTTAAACCAGTTTGAGTTATGAATTAAGTTGAGTTGACATATCATTTTAAAATAAAAATAAAAATGTATTTATCATTCATGTCAAATATGTCCGATAAATTTTAAATTCAACTCTCTTTAATTTGATTACCTATTTAATTTTTTTTTCGATATTCATCTGTATCGCCGTCGCTTGGGCTGAATTTTTAAAAACCTTCCAAAAAATTCCGAACTTCGAAGAATGACACCGTTTATTTTAAATTTTTGTTGGCAAATATCAGATTATTGATAAAGATAAAGAGCCGAAGGAAGTAGAAAGAAGATGAAGAAACTGACTGTTGATGGAGTTTGAAGAATTTTATATGTATATTATTTATTCAATGTTTTCCTAGATTTTGTTAAACTTTGTACTATTATTTTTATTTTTAAATTCTATGCATTTTTAATTTCTTATGTTAATGATATTAGTGGTTGAATTATTTGGTTAAATATATTATATAATGAATAATATATGTATTAAAACATGATTTTTTTTTTTTGTTTATAATTATATTTGTTTTTAATATATGTATTACCATTCATAATTTTATTTTATTTCGATTCGGATATCTAAATCTTAGTTTTAACGTTTAGACGATTATGAATGTCGATCATTCAATTTAGATGTAAAAAAATAAGTCACTCGGTCCGTACTATAAATGACGAACTAACTATTATGATGAAATCAGAGCATAGTCTAAAATTCGAGGAATAAAATTGAGAATAAATAGAAACTATAAATATATAATTATGAATTATCCTGTAATTGGCTAGTTCGAACGTATAAATAGTAAGTCATGGGTAAGCTAGAAAGCGCGTTAGGGATATCGATTATTCTTTTATTTCGTGTTTTATTAAAACAACGACTTTCAACAGTCGCCAACTGTATACTGAAGTGAGGGAGCTCAACCGCTGAGACCTGGGAAAAAGAAAATTAACGTAGAATTTACTTGTAGTCTGTCTATGTTATAGAGGAGATGGGTTGCTCTTTCTCGGGTTTGAACGCTTTCAAGACGCCGTTTACGGCGGAGGAGATGTGTGGATCAATGAGAACCGTTTCAGGATTGTGAGGAAGCTGGGGGAAGGTGGATTCGCGTACGTTTTCCTTGTGAAGGAGGTTCTCTCTGATACTTCCGTTCCTGGAATATCCGCCAAGATCAAGGATTCTTCTCACATCTCTGGTACTAATCCTTCATTTACTCCGTTTTACTGATTATTGTTCATGGGGGTATGTAGATTTGGAATTCCTGGTATTTGTGACAAGGATCTCCGTGCACTTCAAATTCCTTGTTTCAATCGGAGTTTCGATCTCGATTTCCTGTATTTTATGTGAAGGAGAGACGGTCTCATTTTTATAAATGTGTTAGAATGGGAATAAGATTCAAAACAATCAACCAAGCGATGCGAATCAGGTCTAATTGTTACTGTTGATTAGAAACGCGTTTTACTTTTATTAGTTTTAAGGAAATGATTGTCGGTTGGAGCCAAATAGGACAATATAGTAATTACCTGACAGGTTCTCCACGGGTTATTTACGTGCAGATGATGGAACATATGCTGTGAAGAAAATTCTCATTCAAAACAATGAGCAGCTGGAGTTGGTGAGGGAGGAAATACGTGTTTCATCACAGTTTAGCCATCCCAATCTGCTTCCTCTGCTAGATCATGCAATTATTTCTGTAAAGGTACTCGCTGTTGATTCACGAGCTGCTTACAGGGTTCTTAAGGCTACAGCTGCTTGGCGCAGATTTGAAATGGCTAATTAGAACATTTCATATATTTCTTTCCGTCTACTGAATTTGTCAGTCCTCTTTACGTTTGTCCATTATCAAGAATCTTTTGTTTAATTTGCAGCCTTCACAAGATCAATCCTGGAAGAATGAAGCATACCTGTTGTTTCCAATCCATTTAGATGGAACATTGTTGGACATTGCAAAAACTATGAAAGTTAAGAAGGAGTTCTTTTCCACCTCAGAT
Source organism: Primulina eburnea (assembly GCF_022965805.1). Classification (NCBI taxonomy): domain Eukaryota; kingdom Viridiplantae; phylum Streptophyta; class Magnoliopsida; order Lamiales; family Gesneriaceae; genus Primulina; species Primulina eburnea. The sequence goes on from NC_133113.1 coordinate 30,987,224, forward strand.
GTGCTTCAAATATTTCGCCAGGTAGATAAGAAGAATATTTTCTGCCTATCAAATTTGTGCAAATTGGCATGAGGCATTGCCCAAATGAAGAAGTTATAATATATATACGTTAGTTCGGTGCTATCCTTATTGCTGTATTATTGGTCTTACTCTCATTATTCTCCTTAAAATGTGTTGAATCAATATTTTAGAAACTCTTTTATCTTATAATAAAACCGATCATATGCTTTATGTGCTCGCATGAACTGCTATTCGAATTTAATCACTTAAAATGCTTGGTCGTGAATAACTTTTAAGTGATACCATATGGTGATATATCTAATAGCTGTTTGTGTGAAATGCATTTGTATTATGTCCCAAGATGTGTTACGTCAGCATGCAATATGAGGTTAATAATTACACCCGTTGATGGCTTCTAACACAACAGTAATATAGCTGTTTACACCTATGTTTGCCTTGAGGATAAAAAAACCACTAAGTGAGCATTCATCTTCAGCTTTGTTCAGGACTGGAGCATATGCACAGTTTTGATCCTCCATATGCCCATAATGATGTCAAACCTGGAAATGTCCTTGCGACATACAGGAAAGGACCGACACCTTTAGCAATATTGATGGACTTTGGAAGCGCGCGTCCTGCAAGGAAGCAAATTCGATCTCGTTCCGAAGCACTACAGCTGCAGGTTCTTTTAAAAATTATCTCGTTGTTTTCTGTTGTTGTCTGTGTTTTGTATCGTCTGGGCTTAATTTCTGTATGCTGCTGTTTAGGAATGGGCATCTGAGCACTGTTCAGCTCCTTTTAGAGCTCCCGAATTATGGGATTGCCCAAGCCACGCTGACATTGATGAGAGAACTGATATTTGGTCATTAGGCTGCACTTTGTTTGCAATCATGTAAGACCGTTTCTTCATGTCTTGGAGCCTGTACATCTTATTCATTTCTTCGGTAACCCAGGGTATTCGAGATTCATCTGACTAGTCCCCTGGCACTGTACATCTTATTCTGGAAAAAAACCTTTTGTTGCCTTCTGGATATTTTTTGCTTATGCTTGTAGAGAGACCCTTGTGAATTGTTATTGGTGACATGATTACAAAGATCAAAATATGGATGGTTAAATTACTGAGTGATGGACATGGACGTGATTGTAATGTTGCCAAAATAAAAGGCTGGGATTCTGTTTAGTACTGGTCTCTTTTGTCATGCTTTCCTCGCTTACAGGGAACCAATATGAAAATTGGCATACTTCTGAGGAACTGCTGATGATGTTTGTAACCATCTGACATTTGGGGGGATGAAGGTGCTGCTGGGTGGAAATGTAGTGTTTAGGTGGCAAAATTGGGATGGATGTTATTTATTGCAGGTGGTGTAGCAAGATTAACCTTAATTCGGATAATGGCAATTAATTAAGGCATATGGTGAGAAATGGGTTTCCCGAGACCAGTCCTAGATTTCAGTCACATTGTGCGTGCTTATTTTTGTTGTCTCCAAAAACTTGAAATTGACTTGGGGCGTGGTTCACTGCCTTACGGGTTTACATACTCTGAAGTGGAGAAATATGTGGGACACACTCACTTTTCAAATACATCTCGAGTATCCCGCAAGGACCTGATTGTGGTGCAGCAGGGCATGAGAGATTTGGGGGATTTAGGTGCACCTTTCGAGTTCGAGGGGATGGTTTGGATGGAGATTTTGGCCTGACTAATATTTGTTGTTGTCACACTACGTGGTCATTCGATCTTCAGGTGGTGTCTGCAAGTCTGTTTCTCTGTTAAATATATCTTCATGTATTTTGTAGGTACGGTGTGTCTCCATTTGAGTATGCACTGGGGGAATCCGGAGGAAGCTTGCAGTTGGCAATTGTAAATTCCCAAATAAAGTGGCCTACTGGACCTAATCCTCCATATCCAGAGGCGCTTCACCAGTTCGTAACATGGATGTTGCAGCCCCAGGCTGCTGTTCGACCTTGCATTGGTGATATCATAATTCATGTTGATAAGTTGATCTCAAAATTTTCTGAATGAAGGGATGCAAGTGGAGTATTTCGGATTTAATATTTCATTAGGCGGGATAAGCTATAGTAATATTTTCGTTTTAATTTTATGTTTTAAATGTTTTTGTCATGCCTCTGGAAGAAGTATTGGCCCATGTATTTAATTTACAACAATGTCTTCGACTCTTAATTAAGATGGTCACATAAATGTACTTAATAATGTGTAAACTTTAACTTGATCAAATTTTGCCTTATTTGGATGTTAAGCCATCCCGACCCGGTTATTGACTATTAGTCCGAAACTGTATTTTCTACGTTCTTCTTTCTTTTTTATATTACGTATGGAGAAAATACAAAAGAGGGAAGTTTTTTAAAATTAAATATTGGGCTACTATGCATCATTTCAAATGTTATATCTATATCAGGTGAATTTTATCTCCACGGTGTGAATATTCAAAAAGCCCTTCATAAAAAAGCTAGATTTAAGTACTCTACTTATTCAAATTTCAAATTCAGAAGATCGATTCTCAAAACCGTTGTCAATTTCACAAGCTTAGGTTCTCTATTTTTGCCTTGCACTATATTGATATGGAATGATTTGATTTAAATATAGGAATTTGAATAAAAGAAAATATTGGTTGGGATGAAAATTTAAATTGAAATAAAGTCAAAAAACAAAATATGGCACGAAACAATTGCGGTTATTGTTCGTCAAAAAAGAAAAGGAATTTTCATCCACGATTATTTTCAGAGGTGAACTTTCTTTTTTGTTCTCTCTGAATGTTTGAAAATCTCATGTTTATTTAGGCGGAAAAATGTCTGCCCACACGCCCCAGTCTAGATAAAATTACATACAATATTTATTATTATATAATTTATATTTGATATATATTATACTTTTTATATTAAGGGAGAAACTCTCTTATTAACCGAGTAATTTTGTGACACCAAATTAAATTTACATATAACCATCGTTGTATCATTTTATTGATTTTATTTTCCTAAAATAACATTTATTTTAAATCTTTTAATCTTGATGAGATAAATAATATTTATGAATAAATGTTAAATTAATTTAAATTTCTTTCTATATAGAAAATAAATTTTATATTGCACACACTATATGTGCTCAAATACTAGTATTAATAATCTCTCGATAAAATTAAATTTCAAAGACAAAAAGAAGAATATATCATTAAATTTGATAGCAATCTTATAATATAAAGCAATATATGAAATTTTCACAGTCGATAGTCAAATTTTGTTACCAACGTCGTCACATCTTCGTCATCGAAAGATGATTTCTTTAACATAAAAGTATAAAAAATATTGATATTGTGTGTATCAGATTTTAAGTATTGTGTACAAGTGTTTTAACACATATCCACAACATGCTACCTGAATATGTCAATTAAACGCACAAATAAATTTTAATGAATAAAATAAGACAAAATAAATTATGCACTTACAAAAATTTGTAAGTGTCTCATGACAAAATATTCAATAGAAAATTATAAATAATCTACAAAAATAATACTAGTGAAACTACAAAAAAATGATATTCTTAACAACTCAAAGAAGTAAATTGCATATCGAATAAATAAAAACAAAATCACATATACAACCATTATCTCTGAAACTCGGAGCTAGAAATAACTCCTGAACCAAAACTTTACACAAGTGTTATCTTTGAGTATCTCCAACACTTCACGACAATACAATAAACAGCGTGAGTTGATCACACAAAATCTTAGTGATGTAATTCTTTTCTCTTCAAGTATTAAAAACTAAATATATGTTATGCAATTTCATAATATTTCCTACCTAACATGGTACGCAATAAATAATATCCTGTTTATAGACTAAAATCAAATCTGAATATTGAAAACTTTTTCCCAATAAATATATTTTATAAATAAATATATCTCGAAAATAAAAGGTTAAACCAAGGTCTGCCAAAAATAGTGAGTCAATAATTTACTCTCACGCATTTTGGCTCCACGAAAGTTACACAACACATCCTTTGTCTCCTTAGATTCTCTCTTTTCTTTCTTTTCTTTATATAAAAAAAACTACGTGACTGGTCAAAAGACATATCTTACAGAAGTGAATTATGATCATATTTTCTCAATCCCGAGACAGTGGGGCATATTCGTGTTCTCTTTTTAGCTTTATTTATTCTTTTAATAATAATATTTAATAATTTTTTACAAATAAAATAAATAGCAGAAAACAAAAATAACAAATCATACATAAGATTTAATGATATCATTTCAATTTGTAGATAAATTAAATATAATACTCTTAACATAAAATAATATTTTTTCATAGATGACCAAAATAAGAGACTCGTCTCACAGATACGATCCATGAGACCGTCTCACACAAATTTTTGCCAAAAATATAAAAAAACTTTGGAATGAGTATCACGTGAGACCGTCACTGGATCTAATCTATAAGACGAGTCAACTTTATCGATATTCATAATAAAAAATAATACTCTTAGCATAAAAAATAATATTTTTCATAGATGACTCAAATACTAGATCTATCTCATAAATACAACAATTGACAGAAATTTTTTTATAAAAACATTGATATAATATTGACATATGTTCAAATTTAATAATATAATATAAATAAATACAGAAGACACATATATAGGACTTGTCATCCTAGCTCGTTGATATCCAAAGAGACATAAGATAATGAATAACAAGAAAATATCCAGCAAGAGGCAGTTCCACTGGACAACAAAGATCAGCAATATCGAAGAGAAAAATGATACTAATAATGTGTCTTCTTTTCTCCAAGAACCCCAAAAAATATTGAATTCATTGTCCAAGAAACATCAGAACGATTTGACAGAGGCAGAAGCAGGGAAATCTTGTCATCCGAGGAGAAAGAAATTACTGCACGCTGCAGTTGCTGTTTCCAGGCTGCAAGCCGTGCTAAACTCCTTCGTCAAAAGTCGAGCATCGCGCTTTCAGCGACGAGTAATTCTAGGAACCCTTTTCGGAAACAAGCGTGGCAATGTGCATTTGGCTTTCCAGAAGGATGGGAAATCGACGCCGATTTTGTTGGTTGAACTCGCTACACCAATAACAGGCAAGAACAAACAACACAATATATGCATCATGAATATATGTATGTATGTGTCCGTACGTAGTTGATGTCAGTTTGCCTGATCGATACTTTTCAGTAATTCAGCAACTCACTCAACTAAAGTCGTTCAAAATCTTGTAATCTATATACTAAGAAAATATTCCTGGATATATATTTGATAGGGTTGGTCCGAGAGATGGGGATGGGACTAGTCCGTATTGCCTTCGAGTGTGACAACAGAGGCCGCCGGACCAGTACTCAGGTGAGTCTCTTAGATGAGCAAGCGTGGAGGACTTATTGCAACAGGAACAAGCTCGGGTTCGCAACGAAGGTGGAATGTGGGGAGAAGGAATGGAAGATATTGAAGGCCGTGGAGCCGATATCCATGGGAGCTGGTGTTTTAGGAAAAGAAAAAGAAGAAGATGAGGAAGTGATATATATGAGGGCTAAATTTGAAAGAGTCGTGGGAACAGCAAATTCTGAGGCATTCTACATGATCAATCCTGATAACAAGGCTGCTCCTGAACTTAGTGTTTACTTTCTCAGAGCCTAGTTTTTTTTTTTTGGTTCATTTGCTTGACATGAACTAATTAATGCCCACTGATATTCTAATGTCTTTCCTGTAATCTGTTCTCATTCTCTTTTAAAAAATCTAAGAGCAAGCGGAAATTAGGTACTTCAATCATCGGTAGCGAAATGTGCTCTTAAATCTAAGTGTCAAAAAACTGCCTGTATACTTTCTAGCATTAGCAAGAAAATGAATAAATTAAAGGTGAATAGCAATTAGATATGATACAAAGTAAGAAATTATAAGAATTAAAACACTTCAGTTTCTCTCTGTTCTATTGATTTGTTTATATTATTCTTCTCGAAATCCATAAAAACAACTCTTCCGAGGCCTTGGCGACGGTGTCGATTTTTGGCTGGAACCTCTCGAGGGCATCATCGAGATACATGTTGAACTGTTACTGAAGCCGAAATAGCCAGTCCATGACGGGTTTGTATGACCAATTAGTTGTGTATGGGAAATAAAGGTGGAAGGAATAGTTGGAGTGTGCACATCCCAAAAATCCCACATCGAATGAGGAATTGGATGCGAACATTACAGATGACAATATAAATTGAAGGAAACTGCATGAGATCCATACTTACCTGGACGGGGTCGATGGGCGGTCAAGAAGGTCCATGGCCTAGGACTGTGATCTCCATTGCACTTGGGAGGGGCATTGTCCTAAGGTCGATCCAAGTGGTCGAGCCTACGTCATAATTTGTGATAGAGGGGGCCTGCGTTCGCGCGGCCCCTGCCAATTCCAGTTTCGAATATTTTTTCAGTCGTCCATTGAATGGGTCGCTTCTATCATATATTCATTATATGTCCTATAATATCGAAATTCAGATTATCTTTAATGTAACTCGATTTTGTGGCAGAGATTCTTGAGTGGGCGTTTATTTGTGGGCCAACTTCTCTACTACGTTTTTCTTCAGCAAGGCAAACTATGATCCCACATCGAAAGAGTATATGCTAAGCTGGTGACTATATCGTATAAACGAAGCAGCGAAGCGTCAGAAAGTCGCGCAGTGAAGAGATGAGCACAAAGCGGACTATTCTTTAGCTTTTCACTAAAGAATTCCATTGTACTCGTTGAAATTCCAGCACAGCATACACCACTTTTTGGAGGGTTCTTTTGCTTTGCATTCTGTGCTTTGAAAGGGTCTCATAAGTGTCAGTTTATGTGCCAATTGTCTGAACTATTATAAATTCCAGCCCAATTTAAAGATTCTTTACTATTTTTTTATAATTGAGTTAATCCGAGAAACTTTGTTTTGTACTTTCAATATATGTCCAAATTTACATTTATTATTCTTTCAAAATAATTGAGGTGAAAAAAAACATATTATTCACTCAAAAAGATTTCACTATATCATCATCCTAACCACTTCACCATTACCTAACATGAAAGTTAAAATTATAATTATATTAAAATTTACAAAAATTTATAAAGCTAATTAATTTCAAATTTACCAAAGAAAAATCTCTTAATCCCAAATAATGTTTATATGAGATGTACTAGCATAAATAATTTATCATTGTGAATTAAATTAACTATTTTTTTGTATTGACAATACTCGGTGAATTGGATAACACTTTATTGCCACAAATTTCAGGAACATAATAAATAAGAAGATTTAGCATCAACAATTTGCTATAAGAAATCCAAGGCTGGCTTCTATCGTTTTGTAGCCTAAGGAACTGCGAGTTCTTCTTTCTAACATGGATGAACAGCTGGTTAAAGCACAGAAAAAAGGATCATTCAGAACACATAATAAAATAAATCAAAATGAGCCTCCACATGACATAAACATCGAGCCAATATTTTGTCTCGGTGCAAGCAAAGGATGTGCCACCAACTGCGGCGAAACTGCTATCTGATATAGTCTGTCTTCAACGCTTCAAAGTTTCGGCCATTTGGCGAGAAAAACCAGGCTACAAGTCGTCATGGATCACATGAGGCACCAGAAAAACGAAAAACACAGTTAAGCACCTAGAAGCTATTCAAGATTTGAATATGAAAAAAAAAGGAAGCAATGACTTGAGAAATGAAATTCTTGATCATGGAGTACCTGTAGAAGCATAGAAGGGGCTGCAGCACCAGCAACAAAATGGCTTCGAGTTTTTCGTCCAGTTAATGTAGTGACAGAAGGGCTATTAGCTGCAGTTATGTCCCAAAAGGTTCTTTTTTTGGCAGTAGGGGCAGGAGACAGAAAGCGATAAGAAGGGCATTTAGAGTCGCCCTTAGTTGGTTCCTTCGGGTTCAGTCTTGATTGGGTGATAATCCTTGCCACCCTTTCGCCACCACCAACTCGGCTTAGTGCTTCAACCTTTCGAGAAAGCTCGTTAATATAACCATCCTTTTGTTTTATCTGCGATGTGTGATCCTTCTTCATCCTCTCTATTTCTGCCTCAAACGCCTTCACAGTTTTCGAAAGGTACTTGACAGGTTCAATCCCGACATTTTTCTTTGATTCAGGTGTGAAGCAGTTTCTTTCCAAGAAAAACGATCTTGGTTTTCGTTTTTCGTTTGGCTGACACGAGGACGGAGCCGGGGATAGTAGAGAAGAGACCGTGGAAGGGGTGGGTGAGGAGTTTAAGGCCAAGTTTTGTGCTTGGATGGTTAGCAGCTTTTGTTGTTGACGAGCCAACTCCATTCGCAATTCTCTGTTTTCTTTCTGCAACTCAAGTAACAACTTGGCCTGATCTGTTTCGGAATCTGGTATTTGCATTTCCTCATTTACTTCACAAGCCTGCAACAATTAACAAACTTACTTCGTAAATATTTTGAAAAAGGGCTTTAACTCGGTGCTGGCCGTTGTCGCTACAGGAGCTTGTCTAGGCATTAAATTGATGAAGATTCGAGACAGAAGGAAAAGGGTCAGAAATCAAATAATCGGAGAAGAAGAAAATAAGAATCACAAGTTGTACAAGATTAGAATAATGAAATCATTAAGCTAATAAGCTAAAGCAGCTTCTCCAACTGCCTACTACTTCGTATAAGTAATACAGGGTGAAACTTACTTAAAAAACAAACCTTCATTTGGTATCTTTCAGATGATAATGATCAATTATATGAATGCTTGCATAATAAATTTAGGACTTAAAAGAAACACAAGCTCCCATTTTAACTTATGAATAACGCAAGTATTGCATTTTGGAATTTGAAGAGAGTAGATATTAGTAAAACATATGCAAGAAGCTCTATACTTGAGGACTGACCTTTAAACGGATCTCTTTGGCTCGATCTGCCCAGTGAAGTGTGTTTTGTGTTTCCCCAAATGAAAGGCTACTTGGACCAATATTTGCAATCATAACTGTATTACAAGCTCCACCCAGGGAGTCCTTCAACAGTTGGGTGAGCTTTGAATTGCGATAAGGGATGTGTTTTTTACCCTCGACCAGGGCATTAATGCAACTGCTCAAGGCAAGAAGTGATTTATTAATATTGGCACCCTCAAGAGATCTAAGAGTTCTCTGATCAGTAGCAAGAGCTCTCTCGGAACCTGCTAGATCAATAAGTGAAAGCTTTCCAATTCGGTTGACAACATTGTTTAAAGCATCTTTTGTTTGGTATTTGACAATGACCTGGAGTTGCATAGCATGTAAAGGAAATATTAATTAGCAACTTTTTGTTATTGAACTCTGCAAAAGGGATGGATCAAAATCACCTGCAGAATCGCATGTGATCTGGAAGAAGTTTCATTCGCACGAGTTGGTTCGGTTGTACGATATAAATTCCCTTGCTGAAGTAATGCCATTACCTGCAATTTTTTTTCGAGAAAAAAAAATGTTCAATTTCATTCCATGACTGGTGAACAGAAGCCTTTAGTTGACAATGAATCAAATGAAACAAGAAAATAAATACTTCATCGGTGGAAAATGCCCTATATTGAGTAAGACCTGCTGCCACAATACCCTGAAATTTTTTGCACAATATTTGGTCAATAAGGAAACTTAATAGTAATAAGATTTGTATATACATTTAAGGATAGTGACTTTTTTCCAACTATATTTTTATCTCTGATTCCCACCTCCAACAAGAACTCTGTCTCTGCTTTTTGTAAAACAATGACCAATATCTAGGAGCAGAGAGTCCTTTATAGCCAGAATATGGATATGGGAAGGGATTAACTACCATGGCGAGGATAAAGAAGTACTTTTCATATTTTCAAAAATCAAACCTGCTTATCTTCTCTTATAACGAGAGGCCTTCCGGGGGACAGTAAATCTCTCACAGTTTCATTATAGACCTCGAGGTAAGATAGATTGACTTCATGATGTCCATCAAAACTCCTTTGCCTTATTTTGTGGAAGAGATCCTTAATAGCTAAGACCATAACCCCCGGATTCTCAACTGTACCGAGCATTGTGTAAGTCTTTCCTGCTCCTGTGGCACCATAACAGAAGACCGACCCATTTCTTCCCTGCAAAACCGCTTCAACGAGTTCTTCTGTTCTGCAAAATTAACAATGTATCAAGGTAAAACATTTTTGTCCACAAAATTCCTTTAAGGAAAACAAATTTCCAAGACAATAAATTATAATATTAAACAATCATTTGACTCAATAACTCAATGTAGGTTCCTTTTAGGAGATAAATGATGAGCACAAAACATTAAATCCTGGATCAAAGAAACATTAACATGAAGCTGTTATTGAAAGAAGACATCACCACCCCCTGGAAACTGGAGATACATTATATTTACCAAAAGCATTTCAAACTAGCATGATTTCTTAAGATCTTCTGGTGTACAACTAATTTTTTTTACATGACATAAACAAACAGTACTACACTAGGATTATCATTGAAGACCGAGATCTTTAATTACCCAAAAGTCTCTAAACAACCAAGGAAAAGTAAAAGTACCCTCCGCCTATTTGTCTCATGCCATCTGACTGAAGAAATGAGTTTTTTGGATGGCTCAAAGTTGGATAAGATTTGAAGAAAAATGTATAGGAATCAAATTCAGTAAAAAGGAACAAAAAAATTGATCCAACTCAATAAATTCTATGTTTAGCTGGAAGTGTATGCATTTCCCCCTGTTAAAAACAAATAACAATGTTACTAAAGGTTCAACAAGTTCATGAAGCACAAGGACTCCAAGGCACCATTCGTGTGAGTCATGCCTCATGAAAGACAAAGATGAACCAGATGTGTTTTATAATTGGAGGAAAACAGTGAATGATCAAGAGGAGGGATAGGAACAAGAAAATCGATTGTTAATAATGCATATCAAGAATTTAATGTAGTCAGTGTTTAAGCTAAAAATGGACACATTTATTTCCTTAAAAATCACAAAATATTACAAAAATCACAAAATGGTAATTCGCTGATTTCCCTCTTAGAAAAAAATGATCAGCAGCTACTCTGAATTTAAAGTCAGCTTCTGACAAACAATAGCACCAAAAGAAATGAAATCAAGCAGTTATTGACCACATAAACAATTGTCGTTCATTTCCGAAACACAAGAACAAGGATACTTGAAACTAATTTTGCTTTCTCGCGGCCATCTTATGGAAAGATAATGAAACGAATTATAGAAGAGATTATCATTTTTGAAGCACTCACGTTGTGCAGTAAACTTCTTGTTGGTTAGTAGACTCCGGAAAGGAAGCATCGAATGCGAAGTGTCGACCACGAACCCTCTTTAGCCTAAGATAGTCATTCTCATTCGAGAATTCCGTCAAATAAACATCTCTTTTATTCACGATTCTCACACAACACTTTGATCCCGCTTCCTTTTCCTTCTTGGCCATAGGCCTCAACCTCACGAACACAAGAATCCGGCTCTCCCCGCCTCTTGTTTTCTCAGCAAGATTCCCTATTTCTGGTGCATTTTCCTTCTTATCTTCTCTTAACTCCAATTTGGGCCCCATTGAGAGTTTCCTCGCCACTGCACTCGACCTTTTTGTCTCCTTAAAATCATCAATAACTAGGCCTGGCGGCAACTTAAACGGTAAATGAGCACTATACGCGTGCTCGCTCATCACATTCCCTGAATTGGGCTTCAAAATTTTGTTCTCTTTCTCATCTCTTTTTGAAGAACCGATGAGGTCCACACTCGGGTGCGTAAAAAATCGAGGCTCCGCGAGACCCCGTTTCTGCTGCTCGTACAAAAGGGTCAGAGCTTTCATCTTCTCTTTGAGGCCATGGTGCGGGTTTACACCCATTTTCTGGGTGTCTTCAAGTGGATCTTTCCTGGGTGCTCTGCTTCCTTTCTCTCGATTCCGATCATCCCGTGATTGGCTGATCAAATTCTGCGATCTTGTGATTCTTGTCGATACGGGCATCCTACTCAGAAGGTTTTCTTGATCGACGCTATCTTTGAAACTCTTCTTGGAAAATGAAAGGAAATTTGATGAAAAATGGCAAATGTCACAGCTGGGGAATTAGTAAAGGGGTTGAAGTCGTCACAGAGAATCAAGATTAGTCGTGAATTTGCTTCGGGTTTTGGGATTCGAATATGAAAGAGATTGACGGTTAGGAAAGGAGATGTTTTTGAACTCTAGTGTGAGGTGTATGATACTTGTAACGGTCGAAAATATCAGCTGGATTGGGCCATCAAACACCGGGTGGCCCAGCAACAATAAATCCAAATATTAAATTTCTCGGCCCAGTTTTGAAAAGTTATTTAAAAACCACCCAATTAACAATATTTATTGATAATTTTAATTTTAATTAACATATAAATATATTAAAATCTGGATAAATTTTCTCCACAATATCACTATTTAATTGTAAAATTATTATATATTTTATTTTATCAAATGAATGAATTTTTGAATTATCTCCAATCTCTGTACCCGAGGAAGAGGAGAGAAGATGGCTTCTCCTTCAGTAATGGAGTCCCTTTTCCAGAGATCATTGGAAGACCTAATCAAATCCTTGCGTTTCACCCCGCCTTCCATTCTTCCCGACTTCATTTCCAAATCCATAGATGAAATCCGCCGCGAGATCAAATCAACCGATACTCTAACCAAATCGACCGCCCTCCAAAAACTTACCTACCTCCACTCGGTACACGGAGTTGACATGTCTTGGGCAGCTTTTCACTCCATCGAGCCTTCCTCCTCACCTGCGCATCCCCACAAACGCATTGCATACCTCTCTGCTGCACTCTCCTTCGACCCTTTTACTACCGATGTTATTCTCCTTCTCACCCATCAGCTGCGGAAGGATCTCACCTCATCCAATGTACACGACGTGGGTATTGCTCTATCTACTCTCTCCTCTATTGCCAACACTGATTTGGCGCGTGATTTAACTCCCGAATTGTTTAATTTGCTTGGTAGTGGTAATTTTTTTGTGAGGAAGAAAGCTACCGCGTGTGTCTTGAGAGTCTTCGAGCATTACCCGGATGCTGTTCGGGTTTGTTTTAAACGGGTAGTAGAGAATCTTGATTGTAGTGATGTGGGGGTGTTGTCAGCAACCGTGGGATTGGTCTGTGAGCTCACTGTGAAAGAACCCAGGTCATATTTGCCTTTGGCACCTGAGTTTTATAAGGTTTTAGTCGAGTGTAGGAATAATTGGGTTCTCATTAAAATTTTGAAGATATTTTCCCTGTTAACCCGGCTTGAGCCCAGGTTGGGGAGGAGAGTGGTGGAGCCAGTCTGGAGCATCTAGAGAGGAGTGGAGCGAAATCTTTGGTATTTGAGTGCGTGCTGACTATTGTAACTAGTTTGAGTGAGCATGAATCAGCAGTGAAGCTTGCAGTTGGTAAAATACGAGAGTTTTTGATAGATGATGATTCGAATCTCAAGTATCTTGGACTTCGAGCACTTACCATTGTTGCTCAGAATCATTTGTGGGCTGTTATGGACAATAAGAAGGTTATATTTAAGGCATTGAGTGATATTGATGTTAACATTAAACTCGAGGCTTTGAGGCTTGTGATGTCTATTGTCTCCGAGGATAATGTTGCGGAAATCTGCAGGATTTTGATCAGTCATGCACTGAAGTCTGACCCCGAGTTTTGCAATGAGATTTTGGGATTGATGTTGTTGACTTGTTCAAGAAATTTCTATGAGATAATTTTCGATTTTGATTGGTATGTGTCATTTCTCGGGGAAATGGCAAGGATTCCACATTGTCAGAAAGGGAAAGAGATTGAGGACCAGCTTGTTGATATTGGCATGAGGGTTAAGGATGCTAGATCAGAGCTTGTTCATGTTGCTCGAGATTTGGTGATTGATCCAGCTTTACTTGCCAACCGATTTATCCACAAGGTTCTATCTGCTGCTGCTTGGGTTTCAGGGGAGTATGTCGAGCTTTCAAGAAACCCACTTGAACTTGTGGAAGCATTGTTACAACCACAGACTGGTCTCCTGCCACCATCAGTAAGAGCCGTATATATTCAGTCCACATTTAAAGTACTAGCATTCTTTATGCATTCATATCTCTCATTGGATAGAGAGGATGCTTCACCATCGATAGAAGATTACCAGGTTAGTTCTGATGCTGTGGCAAGTGGTTCATTGCTTAATACCAAAATGGATAGAGAAATTGAGGTTATTGATCCTGAGTTGACTTCTGCAGCTTCTTCAATGGCACATCATCTAACTCGTAAATCTATGATGGACCTGGTACAGCTTGTTGAATCCAATTTGGGACCCTTGGCTTGTAGTGATGATGTAGAAGTGCAGGAGAGGGCAAATAATGTTCTTGGTTTGATTAAGTTAATGAAATCAAACTTACAAGGCTGTTTGGACCAGCTTGAAGGGGATGAAATGAACGGAGAAGTTGAAGCTCTGGAAATGATTAAGTTGACTGTTGATGCGTTTTCTGAGGAGCTTGGTCCAGTTTCAGTTAATGCCCAGGATAGAGTTCCTGTACCAGGTGGCCTGCAGGTTAAAGAAAACCTTAGTGACTTGGAAGCAATTCTCAGTGATATTAAGTTACCAATATCAACTTCATTTTCTCTTGTAAACCCTTGTTCGAGGGAGAAAGATGGCCCTAGCATTTCTGATTGTCAGAATAAGGATGAAACTGAGTTATCAACTGAGTCCACTTCTTTACTTGCTGAGCATCGGAAGCGTCATGGGCTATATTATCTTGGTTCAAATGATAAAGAAATGATCACCAATGACTACCCACCTGCTAATGAGCCTAAACTAAATGCTACTGATGAAACAGAGGGCCTTCTCAAGTTGGCCGAGCAATCACTCGTCACTAAGAAAGAAATGAACCAATCAAAGCCAAGGCCCGTGGTTGTGAAATTGGATGATGGGGAAGGAACAAAGGACACCTCTAAAAGACCTGCGTTCAACGGTGGTTTTATCTCTGGTGCAGTGCAAGAAGTGCTTTTAGGCAATGCAGCTGCACCATCATCTTCAAGGAGTAAATCATCGGACAAATTAAGTAAGAGAAGGGAGAATAATGAATTCGTTGTTGGAATACCAGGATCAAGAAATATTACGACGAATATTGATGTAACTGAGCCAGTGTTTGCTGGTTCAAGAAGACGAAAAGATCATCATATTCACGGTGAAGACAGAAAGGATAAAAGTTCCATGAAGGAGAAGGAACATGATCAGCAAAGCGAGAAGAAAAACGGTCGTCGACATGGTAAGCACAAGAGTCGGCAAAGACCAGACGTGGCATTAAATACGGAAGCAAAATCACCTGTAATCCCAGATTTCCTTCTATAGCATGGTTATATAACCTTTACTTCTGAGTTTGAAGGTCAGTTTTGCTGTATATATGTATCTACACTCATGCGGATTTGGTTGTTTAGATTCTTTTGATTTACTTTTCACGAGAAGGCTTAAAAAAAATTAATTCAAAGGTATTTTTAATCCTATCATCCTATGTTTGTGAGATGAAGAGTTGCCTTTACCTTTTTTATAGTAAAAGGGAAGGAGTTCATTCAAAAAATTTGTATAGCATAACTTAGTCGAGAAAATGCTGACGAGATCTTGGTCCTGACTATGGTGATGATTCCTGGTATATACAGTGGATAGATACGAGGTTCCTGTCGCCAACTCTAGAATAAAAAAGTGATAACTCGGTTTCCCACATGGTTGGTCAGCTATCCCAATTTCACGGTATTATTGTTACTATTTTATGGATTTAAGTCTAACTCCACCAAAAAACTAGTTCAAAGAGATATGATTGTTCAAGTCCATATATATAAGTTAATCCGATTTGAGATATCTAACCCACTCTCTCACGTTCGAGAATGAACTGGAGCAAAACTTGAAGTTTATAATGGCAGTCGAACACATAACCAGGAGGTTGGTACTTGATATCATGTTAAGATTGAAATTTAGTATTAATTTTCAGTTTTGACTGAGTGATATAATCGGTTGTGTTGTGTAATGAAGAAAACGAACCCCCTTGCCAATGATTAAGCATTTAGAATTAGCAAGTTGGTGGATCAGAGAAACCTAAACTTTTCACAAGTGTGCTGTGCTTTTCGCATAAAGAAAAATAAAAAAATATTTCTTATTTATGGGATCGAATACCTAAAGAAAAAAAAAAGGAAAAAAATATCAAAGTCATTGGTTGACCTCACAGTGGGCCACGTCAATAGTGGATACAAATTTGAAATATATGTATTTATGTGTATTTATGTGCACATGATAACGGTCTCGACAAAAAATCTGTCCACGTGAAATGCCTTACCTCAAAATAAGGAAACAAAGCAAAGCATTGGACGTTTGCCATCCACTTGGCACTCTCTTCTCTCTCAACTCTCCATCTTCCTTTTCACCACTTCCCATTTTCAATTACTTCTCCTCTTAAACAACTATTTTCCTTCATTTTCCAAATCTTACACATACTAAGTAGGTGTATTTTTGCCTCACAAGTCGATGAAAATGTCTCTTTTTGTGCTTATTCTTTAATCTTGGCAGGGTTCGAGGATTACGATTGATGTTAGCTAGCTAAAGCAGTTACTAGTTTTATCAGATTCTTTTAATTATTTTATAAAATTTCAAGAAGAATGCCGATCGGCACATGAAATATGGGAGAGTTTTGAGTTTTGGAATCTTGGGAAATGGAAAGGTCAAGCTTCTCCTATGCCACAACATTCTTGAAAATTCTTTTTAATAAGGATAATGATACACACAAGGTTTTGATCAATACGATGACATTTCATTTTTCTTGATTGATCGTTCCCTCTCCGAGCATTTGGGACGTATCCATCTCCATTGATCAAAAAATGAAGAACAAACAGTTACCCCATGAAGAAAAACAACAATTGATCACAGCCGTCAATCTCCTCAATTCTCAAGGCTACCTCCATAATCTCATTATTTATTTCCTCTTCTTTGGTTCCGGTTTAGTGATCGGAATCACTTTAATTTCCTATCTCAAAGAAATCCCACTTGACTCGCAACGCAAGCGATTCTCCGATGACATCGTCCAGTCTTCTTCATTATCCATATCATCATCACCGCCACCACCGCCTCCTCTGCTACTGCCACCGCCGCCTCCTTCAACAACAGCAGTGCCACCGCCGTGTCCACAGCCTCTGCCGCCAATCCCAGCTGGAAGAATTGGGCTGAAGGTATATATCAAGCCTCCGATTGCCATGCATGACATGAAGGAGGAGGAACTTCTGTGGAGAGCTTCCATGGTGCCCAAGATTCGTGAGTTCCCGTTCAAACGTACCCCGAAAGTCGCCTTCATGTTTCTGGTAAAAGGGTATTTGCCGTTGGCCCCGCTTTGGGAGAGATTCTTCAGTGGCCATGAAGGGTTGTATTCGATATACGTGCATTCTCAGCCGTCGTTCAATGGGACTATGCCGGAAGATTCGGTGTTCTATGGCCGGAGGATTCCAAGTAAGGTATTAAGTTATTTATTTCTTTCCTTTTCCGGCCAAGTTTTGAATCTTCCTCGGTTACCGCATGCTTTTTGGTGGTGCAACGTTCTCTCGTCATTTTGAGTTGATTCCAACATTATTGTTCATTAGCTTACACCACATTTTCTGCTACCATAAGCTCAATATCACATTGATTGACATGTAAACATCATTAATCATGTTACCTGTGATCTATACAAAATTTGCAGGAAGTAGAATGGGGAAAATTCAACATGATCGAAGCCGAAAAACGACTTCTAGCCAACGCGTTGCTCGATGTATCGAACCAACGGTTCATTCTGTTATCCGAATCTTGCATTCCATTGTTCAACTTCGAAACAGTGTACGACTACCTGGTTTACTCGCGCACAACATTTGTCGAATCTTACGACCAGTTGGGTCCGGTGGGTAGGGGGCGATACAACAAGAGGATGATGCCACACGTGAAGTTGAAACAATGGCGTAAGGGAGCCCAATGGTTCGAGATGGACCGTGAAATGGCCTTGGAGGTGATATCCGATCACAAGTATCACTTTTTGTTCAAGAGATACTGTAAACCGGATTGTTATTCGGATGAACACTACTTACCCACAATGCTCACGATGAAATTCCCTAGGAGGAACGCCAACCGGACTTTGACTTGGGTCGACTGGTCCAAAGGTGGTCCCCCACCCGGCCAAATTTCTCCGACTCGACCTCACGGTCGAGATGCTGAACCAGATGAGGACGGGCACCGAATGCGTGTATAACGGGAAGCCTACCAACGTTTGCTACTTGTTTGCCAGGAAATTCACCGCCAACGCATTGGATCGCTTGCTCAGATTTGCTCCAAAGGTGATGAATTTTTGATTAATTGGTTAGCTATTTATATATATATATATATATATATATATATATATATATATATATATATATATATATATATATATATATATATATATATATTGAGTAGTTGACAGATTTCATATTGCGAATATAAATTTTTTGTTATTTCACTTTTTAACTCCCAAGACAACGAGATATTGATCAATAGTCTGATTTCACCTATTGATGTATCAAAGAAATTCAAGTTAATAATCTAATTTCATTACCCACTCAAGATTAACGAATGGTTGTGAATTGTCATAAGATTTATTAAATTATTTATTTTGTAATCTTGATTCTCAGCGTTATCCGCTTTGTCCAAAAAAGAATGTAATTTTCTTGAACAATTCATCAAATGGACTTGCTCGAGTCCTTTGCATTTATTATCCCAATTTATTCGTTTTTATACGTCAATTCATTCGAAAGACCTTTTGTATCCGAATAACCTTAAGTTATTTTTTTCTTTTGACAACTTGATTATAAGAAGTCTTATTTTTATATTTTTCTAATTTGGCGGCGGCACCCTTACTAAGCTTGTATGAGAGTGTGTTGTCGTGTGGCAGTTTGATCGGGTCTAAGGTGATTATGTCACCACAATTGTGATCGACTCTCAGCCTCTCCTTCCTATCTCCTTCTTCTTACCTTGTCACCAACGCAACTATAGTTATTTTATGTGACAGCACGACCCGACTCGACCCGAACCCGACGAACACAACTCATTTTGACAGCTTATTTTGCTTCTATGAGTGTGTGTTGCTGTGTGGGAGTTGATTGGGGATAGTCAACGTCAAGGTGATTATGTCACCACAATTTTCAAGTCTCAGCCTCTAGCTCCTCCTTACCTTATTCCACGAAACTTGTCATAAAACTTATTTTATACCAATATTATTATCTATATATTCCACGAAACTTGTCATAAAACTTATTTTATGCCACTATTATTACCTATATATTCCACAACTAAGATCTCTTTTGCTTCATACGTACCAACTATATAGTTTTATAAAATTATAATTTCGTATTATATTAATTGTTGAGGGAAGATACGTAGGGCAACAATACAAGATTTCTTTCGGGTGCTTAACATCGGAACCATGGCTTCTGAAAAAGGTGAGTTTTTAGTTTCGAGTTTTTATCAGACAAGGTGAGGTAAACTATGTAAAATTTTACATGGGTTTTTACGTAAATACGATTTGATTGAATCATACATTAAATCTTAATATGATCCGATGATATTTCACGAGGTTCAGATAAGGAAGCATTGGAAAATCTACTTTTGAATTGTATCTCAAAATATTCCCTCGACTTTGCACTTGATCGAATAGCAGTCGAATGGCGAGTATGAGGTGCCAATGGACTTCACATTAAGATTCAATCAAAGGCTTTCACTCCCAATATTCACGGGTGACAAGATTGTGGACATCCACAACAACCCTCTTCAAATAATCCTAGATAGCCACGATCATCATCAAGATCCCCCTTACTCCATCGAGGTTGAAATCTTGGTCCTCGACGGGGACTTTCCTGGCAGTAGTCATAACGATACATGGACTAAATACGAATTTGCTCGGTATATCATGAAAGAAAGAACTGAAAAACGGCCCTTGATTACCGGGGAATCGAAGGTGACCTTGTGGAATGGCAGTTGGTGTGGTTGGGGACATCAAGTTTACTGATAATTCAAGCTGGATTCGGAGTAGGCGATTCCGGCTTGGGGCTAGGGTGGTGCAAATTCAAGGTGGGAACAGTTTGCAAAATATGATGTTAAGAATACGTGAAGCCGTGACCGAACCGTTTGTTGTTAAAGAACATCGCATTGAATGTAAGTATTATATACATCTCATCTATTTATTTAGTCTCCTAAATAAATTATTGAAGTGAAAGTCTAAGGATATGTTTAATGCAGTGTACAAAAAACATTATCCACCAACACTAGAGGACGAGGTTTGGAGACTGGAGAAGATAGGAAAAAGGGGAGCGTTTTACCAGAAACTAGCATCTGAGGGCATTCACACCGTCCAAGATTTCTTGAAGCTTTTCATGGTTGATTCCTCAAAACTTAGAGAGGTGATTTCTTTTTATATATGTGTGTGTGTGTGTGCACGAGCGTGCGTGTTAATTACTGTATTCGAGCTGTGCAGATAATGGGAGCAATGTCGGACAGAATGTGGGAAGCAACCTTAAAGCATGCTAAGACTTGTGTGATGGGTACAAAGTTGTATAGATTTCATGGGGACAACTACATGTTGACCCTTAATCCAATATGTCAATTGGTGAAGATTGAAATCAATGGCCAAATTTACTTGGAGTGTGACTTTGAAAGGATTCAAGGGGTGAGTAAATTTCATCGAGTGAAGCATCTTATTTTCTCTACTCATCAAAATATGCAGTAAATTTCCATGCATCGAAGCAGGCCCATATACAACGTTTCGTGAAAGATGCGTACGCAAACTGGAATTGTGTGGAGGAAGTCGATAGCGAAGCCCAAAACACTGTACAATTGATAACCAACAAAGGTACCATTTTCTACTCTCCTTTTTATCAGTATTCTAACTTTTCTTGCAAAATTAGATTAGATATTCAGATTCTTTATATATTATATAGTATAATTTGCGTGATCCCGAATCTATAAATTTACTGATTTATTTTGTACATTAATGAAACCTCTGATGTGGATTCAGTGTCAAATAATGAAGAGGGAGGAGGGGAATGCTCGGAATGGGCTCTGAATTCAGGTTTCTAGCTATATGTATCAGCCATGGAGATCATCGAAGTGGTGTATATATGATTTTGTTCTTTGAAAAATGTTTCCAAGTACTACTTTTGTACGTTGGGCAGTTGCATGTGTATTAGTTGTGATCAGATTTATTAGATTAATTGTTCTGTAATATAATGTTTTGATTTGGCGAAAGGACATTGCTATTGTTTAGGGACATAATTAGCTTTTTCTTGTTGGGACAATGTACTAAAAATAGCTTGAAACTTATCAGATATTTTAATGTGCAAACTGGGTTGTTCCAAAAAATGGCCAAAATTTCGGGATGAAGCTCCTGAAACTAGATTGTTACAATTATATATGTATGTGAAAAACAGATTGTATATGTACAACATCAGCAAACATCTGCACTCTTCAACAGTGCAATATCATCTGCTGGAATATCTGTATAAGCTTTACTCTGTATTTCCCGCAGAACATTCACCACATCTTTCATATATGGCCTCATCTCCCTCCCGTTCTGTAGACAATGAAATGCCAACTCTGCCACCGCATTCACCATTGTTCTCACCCAGTAATCTGACTCGAACCCGAGATCCTTATCCACAAGATCATGCAATTCATCATTTTTTATCATGTTAATAGCCATTGATGACAAATTTATCTCGTCTCGATGCCTAGTGATGTCTACCGCGGTCTTTGAAGAAATAAGCTCAACCAACACGACCCCGAAGCTGTAAACGTCACTCTTCTCTGTTAGCTGATAGCACTGGTGGTACTCAGGGTCAATGTAACCCAGTGTGCCTTGTGGGGCTGTTGAGACATGTGTAACATCCAATGGGAGGAGACGGGAGATGCCGAAATCCGCAACTTTGACGCAAAGATTGTTGTCCAGGAGAATGTTGGAGCTCTTGACATCACGGTGGATGACATCTGAGGCGTGCAGATAAGCAAGAGCGCTCGCGGTTTCTATAGCAATGTTCAACCTGGCGGCCCAGGACAGGGATTTGGGTGTCACACGCTTACCGTGAAGATGATCCGCAAGCGTGCCATTCGGGATGTATTCGTACACGAGGAGTAAATCTCGACCTGATCGGGAGGTGCATCCGTAAAGCGAGACGAGGTTTTGATGCCTCATCCGTGTGAGGATCTCGATTTCATTCATGAACTGCTCTACTCGTCTGCAGTTGTTTTCGTACAACCTTTTAACCGCAACAACGCGACCATCTCGGAGTTTGCCTAATCAAAGGATCAATCAAACATATTTATATACAAATGCCTTTATATGAACACATTCTTGGCTATGTATCTCTATCTTTGAATAATATCAAGTACCTTTATATACCGCTCCATATCCACCATCTCCAAGTTCCCGTCTGGGATCAAAACTTTGTGTGGCTTCATCTAGTTCTCTGTAACTGAAAACATGGACTCCGGGCTTCTCTAGATCTTTTAGCACTGAAGATGGATGTGAAACCGAAGATGAACTCCATTGCAGTTTTTGGAGACGACGATGATACACAAAGAAAATAGTGCTCATTGTAAGTGCAGTAACTGCAGCTGCTCCTATACCTGGAAATCACACATCATCATCAATCCATAAAAAATTACGTGTATATAAATAAAGATAAAGCATTATTGTTCTCTGGATAACGTAAACATAAGATTTGAAGATCATTTAAAATGTATTTTTACCTATACCAATCTTGAGTCCCAAATTTAATCTTCTACCTGTGGAACAAAAGAAAAATAATTAAAGTCATACACCAGTCGAAAGCAAAATCTTTCTGTTAAAAATAGAGAGAAACGAATAGGGAAGAATGCAGTCCAAGCCCACCATTCCTCTCGCAGCCTTTACAATCTTCAGCTTCTTCCCATCGCAAAACAAATCCCTTCTTCAAAATGTCAACATAACTCATATTCAAAGGCGTGCCTAGATCATAAGTCCCCGCAGGTGTATTAAACAAATCCTGGCACGACTCGATCGAATAGTTCATGTGCTCACCGAGTTCGACATGGAAAACAGCAAAAGAATGTTGACTGCCATTGCTAGCACAATCCACTTTATATATCTTTTGCTCGTACGGAGTGGCGCAGCCGTAGAAGATGAAGAGATCATCAGTCGAAGGTCCGTAGCTAAACGAAGTCCTATCCAGGCTAAAGTTATGTGTAGGGACAGGGCACTTGTTGCCAAAATCGTATACCTCGGACATAGCTAACAAAAGGGAGTTGTTATCATAAAACACGTCCTTAACGATCAAGTCGTGGTCGTTGATCCTGATCAAAGGTTTGTTTTCGTCGCAGGAGACATCGAATTCAGGTAATCCACAGTGGGGCTGGTCCAGGCCAGTGACCCGAAAGGGGTGGCGTATGATCAATCCATTGCAGGTTCGAATGGCACAACTAGTGGTTGAACTTGTGTTTGTGGATGTCGATTTTTTTACGAAAAGACTGAAGAACATAATTATAGTAACAGGATGAATAATTTTCTTGGATTCCAACATGTTTTCTGGAACCGTTGATCTGTTTTAGAGTTGAGAAAGTGGTGAAGAATGGACACTGTTGCAAAGTTAAAGAAGACGGGAATATCAAGATAGATTATTGCTCAATTGATAGGTGAAACACCAGGTGGGTATCATCTGAATCGATGAAATTTTCTTTGATTTTATGCCAAAATACCATATTTTGACCAAGTGTATTATTTTGAATAAGAAGCCAATTATTCATTCTTGACTTGAAATGGAAGCGCAGACAAGATACCTCCACGCATGCTTTTGCGAGGCCAGTTTGCGTGTGTGGGTTTTGTGTTAACAGCCAATTGGGCGTTTGCTTCATCTTATTTCATTGACCCAAGAAGGCGACTGTGTTCCAATTTTTGTTCAATTTTGGCTTCCCAGTTGAATTTTAAAGACTATTAGTCATTTATTTTAGGTATATATTTTCAAATTTATTTTACTTTTGATATAATCAATCATTAATCTTGTTCTTCCCGATCAATTTTATATTTCTACGTATCAAAATTATCATATTTAAATAATTAGAGTAGGTCTCATGTAAAACCATATCACAGATCATAATCTGTGAGACGGATCAACCCACATATATTCACAATAACAAGTAATACTTTTAGTATAAAAAATAATATTTTTTCATGAGTAAGAAAAACTAAATATTTTGTTAGTAAAGGTCATTGTTTAAAATCTCCAAAGATAGAGACTGAAATGATTATTATTTTTGGCTCAGCAAACGAAAAATGCGTCCTTAGTTGAAATTTGACATCTAAATGACGTGAGCAAAATGAAATTATTAGTAGTATTATTATTTTGTATTTTAATTATTATATTATTGACTGAGAAGTGTGATCCTAGTTATATTTTATTTTCGTTTTATTTTTATTTTTTGTGTGAAACTCTGGTTTTCTTCAACGTCTCTCTTCTTACGTTATATTTTTATTTGTCTTCTTTTTAGCTTTGAAAAATGACTAAGGGGAATGAATTGATTAGATGAGATGAATTTATTGGAGAAATTTCGTTTTTGGATATGTATATTTATTTTTTTGTGATTTTGGTTTTTAATATTATCAAATTTCAAAATTTGTACGCAATGTATTTTTTTTTATTTTTAGAAATTATAACGTCACTATATACGTCAATGTAAGATCAACATCTCATCAATGTCGGATCAACATCACAACATAATATTTGATAAGGTAAATGACTAAAATTGTAAAGAAAAAGGCGCAAAATTAAAATGACAATTTTCACAAACTATTTTACAACCATTTTCTTCTGGATTTTTTAAACCGACCAATTATAACTTCAATTTTGTTGATTTTTTTTCAATTATCGAAATTTGTATTCGAAGATATCACGAAAAGAATTACCATTTTTTTAGGGGGAAAAAATTGGAACGGAAAGTTGCTGATTAAAGTTCCACCACATGCATGATTTAATGGCTATACATTAGCCAGCTGGTTTGGTATAAAAATTGAATATATCTCAACGGATATCTATATATTACAAAATTAATATCATTTCAGGTGTCCGAATATTCATTCAATTAATTGTTCCAAATATATAATATTACTAAATTACTAATAGTATGATATATATTGAAAATAGTCGATTATATTTATGTTGTATATAAAACAAAAGTATTACTTTCACATTTGCATCCACTCACTTTATAAGGATTAATATCGAGTCATATGACAATGACTAACTAAATATTCATAATATTCACAAAAATCAGTGTAAAATTGTCTCACGGTTTAATTTTATGAGACATATCTCTTACAGTAACTCGACTTATAAAGAAGTATTACTTTTTTTATTGATAAGGCTATGCTTGGTGTGTAGGATATGATAACTAATTAGATTGATAACATAACTTAAGGTAAGGATATATAATGTGTAGTGATGAAGAATGTTTTGTTTGGTAAGATTTTAATGAGAATGATAAATTTTATTTTTGTTGTTTTTATAGCAATGTTTTCAAATCATGTGCGTAAAATGGTTATTTATGTTATATTTTAGGAATTGGAGTCTCAATCCTCCCAAAACAATGTGAGGTCTTTTCACCCAAATAAGTTTTTTTTTATCATGAGCTTCATGATTATCTAGACCCATAAAAAATGAGACAAACATGAGTTTAACAATCTATCCTTTGCTTATCACTCATACCAAACATACCTAAAAGTATTAGTTTTCAGTAGAAATATGGATCAGGTCAACTCTTCTCACATATATAGATTCGTGAGAACGTCTCACAAGATATTTATATATATATAATGAGAAACAATGTGAATTTTGTATGGGACAATAATTTTTATTGTTTTTTTAAAGTATAACAATTTTCTCAGAATTATTCATACAAAATCACCATCATACTGTATACTAGTAAAAGATGCACATGCATTGCATGTGCTATTATTATTTTTAATTTGATTAAATAATAGTAAATAATTAACATAAAATTATTTCGATTTAGAAAAGTTGTTCGATTTAAAAGGGAAGTTTTGTTTTGATTTTTTATATTTAAAATATAGAGCGACTTTAAAAGTTTTTAGAGTAGAAGGATAATTATTAAATATTTTGGTGTCCTCAAAAGTAGTTATTCTAAGGTCCTCACACTTAATATAATAATATAGAAATATAGATAACAATTGTAAATGCGAATACGAAAGGATGAGGTTAAACGGCAATTAAATAAAACGTCGGGGGCATATTGGACAATTGATACAAGATCTTTTTCTCGGGGCGAAATCATAAAACCGTGAATCGTAGTGAGATTCTCACGAAATCGATTAACAAGCCACGAGGCACGAGCCAATAAAATAGCCGTTGCAAGTCCCAAATTTTTTAAAATCCAAAATCATCGCTCAGACACAAATACAGTATTTTTATTGCTCGCCTCTTTCCTTTTTCGTATCTCTTGCTCTGATTTTGATTCGCGTGAATCTGATTGAAAATCTCCAACCTATCAATTATCAGGCATTCTATGGAATTCTTTGGAATTGATTTTTGTTAATTTCCTTGATTTCTGCTAAGCTGCTTCACTGAAGCATTGCTGCTCTAAATTTGAGTTAGATCTGATTGGAAATCTATCTGCGCTCAGTTCTCAGGTGGAATTCTTCACTTATCTGTCATTTGTTCCAGTTAATTTTCTGTTTCCAGATTGTTGCCATTAATAATATTTCTGTCTGGATTGTGAATTTTTCTGCTCACTGTTAACTTGATCTTTTTCTCTGTTTCGTTTTCGGTTTAATTTGTCCTGTGATGAGGCTAGTTAATTTATTTTCTTGACTTAGATCGTGTTGGATCGATAGTTGTCATTGTAAAGAAGAGTTCGATTTTATGGCAGAAGTAGTAACACTCGTCTATGTGACTGTTTATTGATTGATTTTAGCCTATTTTGAAAGTTTCAGATCGTGCTTGAAGGGGGAAGTTTCTATCAGGAGCAAAATTACCCTTTCCTCGTTGAAGAATCGACTTTTTATAAAATCTTGAAGCGATATGACAGTCAGAACGCCTAGCACGCCTGCCGCAAAAATAGACAGGTCACCGGCAGCCACTCCAGGGGGACAGAAATCAAGAGAAGACAAAATTTTGGTAACAGTAAGGTTAAGGCCCCTGAACAAGAGGGAACAATCCTCTAAAGATCAAATAGCCTGGGAATGCAGCGATGATAATTCCGTTGTGTACAAGCCTAGCCCCCATGAACGTGGAGCTCAGCCAACCTCCTTCACATTTGGTAAGTGATATGTTAAGCATACGCTTGTTGGTTTTGTTTTGCCAATACTTTGGAATAAGAAATTCAATCGGAAAATCTTGCGTTCGTTTCAGACAAAGTCTTTGGACCTGATTGTTCAACCGAATCAGTTTATGAGGATGGCGTTAAGACTGTTGCTTTATCTGCTCTCATGGGTATTAATGGTTAGTCAATTCAGTTACTACTAGCACAATGAACTAATGTATGTATCTTCTCGTTTCCTTCTTAAAATACCTGGATTTTTCACTTGCTTTTGTGCAGCAACTATATTTGCATATGGACAAACCAGCAGCGGGAAAACTTATACGATGAAAGGAATTAAGGAGAAAGCTGTTAATGATATATACATGCACATAGTGAATGTAAGCGTCAATAAAATTATCTTCTGTTGTGCATGTGCTTAATATTTTTCCTACCATCACAAATGCTAGAGTTAGAGGCAGCATGAGCGAGTGAAAAGACTTTTGAGTCATGTCATAAACATCTAAATCTGCGAGTGATTATGCGTTCTTACTAGAGTTCATGTTCATCAGAATAAAGTAAACTAAAAGGTTTAATTATGGCAACACTAGATATCTCAAATTTGACTATTACTCCAATTTCTTCTTCAGCTCTTCATATCGAGTCTTGATTGAAAAGTGGAAGTTTTTCTTTGTATGTTCATATTTCACGTCTATTATTTAACTTCAAAAGATGCAAAATTTTAGCCTGGAAGCAGATTCTCACTGACGAATCCACGACTCTTTTTTTCTGTGTGGTTACTGTTGTTATTCTAACCCCTTGAATTTTGGCTACTAAACAGAATCCAGAACGAGACTTCAGAGTAAAAATATCTGGCCTAGAAATCTATAATGAGAATGTAAGAGATCTACTGAATTTGGAATCTGGCCGTAATCTGAAACTCTTGGATGATCCAGAGGTGACAAACTCTTAGTTGTATCAAGAAAACTGTTATACTTAGTGTTATATGCACTTAGCCTTCATCTTTTCACTTCACCAATATTTATTACCTGACTGCAGAGAGGAACCCTGGTAGAGAAATTAGTGGAAGAGACAGCGAAGGATGATCAACACTTGAGACATTTAATAGGTGTTTGTGATGGTAAACATTTGAAACCTTTGGCAAGATAGTTATACCACTACACATTGCTGAAAAGAATAGCTGATTTTGTTGCTCTTTCTTTCTTGTAGCTCAAAGACAAGAAGGTGAAACTGCCCTCAACGATACCAGCTCTCGATCACACCAGATTATAAGATTGGTCAGTTTGCTTTTCATATTTCTGGTTGGAATACATGAGAAAATGTTTAGGATATATGTATTTTTGTCGCTAATTTGAGTTCCTTAATTTGCAACACAGACTATTGAAAGCACTCTTCGTGAAAGCTCTGATCATGTGAGATCTTATGTTGCAATCTTGGTAAAATCAATTCTCTCTCTTCCATTATATAAGATCTCTTGGAAGCATATGACAACTTTTTGATATTTTGGCTTGTCTTTCTGTTGTGCAGAACTTTGTTGATTTAGCTGGAAGTGAGAGGGCATCACAAACAAATGCGGAAGGTGCCAGACTTAGAGAGGGCTGTCATATTAACCTGAGCCTGATGACCCTCACAACAGTAATTAGGAAGCTCAGGTCAGAAAAAGCATCTAAATAGACTACCAACAATCTTGTTATCCTCGAGCACCTTTGCTTCTGGCACTTTCTTTTATTTTCTTTCCCTTTCGTTTTCTATGTGTGGTTGAGAAGGGTTCATGGGTATGATTGAATTTCACTCAAACTTTTACAGACAGTATGAGAATGCTCTATTAATATTGCAAGAACGTGAGTTTTTCAAGCCAAATATTGTATTGCTTTTAACTTGAAAACTCTTGGCTTCCAGTGTGGGAAAAAGAAGTGGTCACATACCATACAGAGATTCAAAGCTAACACGCATACTGCAGCATTCACTGGGTGGAAATGCGCGTACTGCCATCATATGCACATTGAGTCCCGCTTCAAGTCATGTTGAACAATCACGTAACACTCTTTTGTTTGCCATCCGAGCCAAGGAAGTGACAAATAACGCCCAAGTGAATATGGTACTTTCTTTATTGAGGAGCATTAGTCCATACACAGATATATGTTTTCTCCCCATCCATCATTCAACAATGTGGAGCAATTATAGTTCTTTAATATTGTTTGGATGTTTTTGTCAGGTTGTTTCAGATAAACAGCTTGTCAAGCATTTGCAAAAGGAAGTAGCAAGACTGGAGGCAGAGCTACGCGCACCAGATCCATATAATGAGAAAGATTTAAAAATTATTCAGGTTCACTATCTTCACTCGTTTTTTCTTTTTTAAAAAAGAAGGGCCTTAAAGTCTTATTGTATTTTAACATTATACTTTAGATGGAGAAGGAAATGGAGGAACTTAAGCGACAAAGAGATCTAGCACAGTCTCAGGTGGATGAGTTGAGTAGAAAACTGAATGAGGAACAGGTATCTAATTTGTCTCATTTTAACTCTCCCCTCATTTATTTCATGCATCTTGATCATCAAAAACCGTTTTACTATATTTTCTTATAATAATAACTCTCTAAATTAAATGTTCTATGGCTTTCTCTGAAGTCTAAAAACTCGTATTTTTCTATGTAATTCAGGTACACAAACCTTCTGAATCACATAGCCCTGTTGCAAGGAAGTGTCTGTCTTTTTCAGCAACTTCATTACCAAAACTTGATGGAAGTGAGTTTGGA
Organism: Primulina eburnea; assembly: GCF_022965805.1. Lineage (NCBI taxonomy): Eukaryota > Viridiplantae > Streptophyta > Magnoliopsida > Lamiales > Gesneriaceae > Primulina > Primulina eburnea. The sequence continues at coordinate 31,017,259 of NC_133113.1, forward strand.
CACCACAAAAGAATAAGTAATACAGTGGGAGTAAGCAATACACTGGGACTGCGGACGATGAGGCAATCATCAACAGCTCCTTTTACACTGATGCATGAAATTCGGAAACTTGAACAGCTTCAGGAGCAGTTAGGTGATGAGGCCAATCGAGCTCTTGAGGTACTACAGAAGGAGGTAGCATGTCATAGACATGGTAACCAAGATGCAGCAGAGACTATTGCTAAGCTGCAAGCAGAAATAAGAGAAATGCGTGCCATTCGGCCAGCTCCAAAAGAACTTGAAGTTGAAAGTGTTGTCACAGTTAACAAGAGTGTTAGTGCAAACCTGAAGGAAGAGATAACTCGACTCCACTCTCAAGGAAGCACCATTGCAGATCTTGAAGAGAAACTGGAAAATGTTCAGAAGTCTATAGACAAATTAGTTATGTCACTTCCAACCAATAATGAACAGTCGGCCAAGGACGAAACTCCAAAATCAAAGAGTGTTTCTAAAAAGAAAAGGTTACTTCCTTTAGTTTCAAGTAACAGTCTCAACAGGCAAAATTTCATAAAATCTCCATGTTCACCTTTATCAGTTTCGAGACAAGTATTGAACGGCGAGACAGAAAATCAGGCTCCAGAATTGGATGATACAGTGTCTAATGAAATTCAACCAGTTTCTGAAAAAGATACCCCCACAAAGAGTGAAAGTGGAGATGTCTCCTCAAAAGAAAACACTCCATATCGACGTTCAAGTTCTGTCAACATGAGAAAAATGAAAAGGATGTTTCAAAATGCGGCAGAAGAGAATGTTAGAAGCATAAAAACTTATGTGACAGAACTTAAAGAGCGGGTTGCCAAGCTGCAATACCAAAAACAGCTTCTTGTATGCCAGGCAAGCTAATTTATTCTCTATCAACTTCTTATTTCAGCATCAATAGATTATTCTTAAACCATGAGAATCTCAGTATCTGTTCCACATTTTTCAGTTATATTTGACCTTCCAATGTTAACTTCCTATGCCTTTAGGTGCTCGAGCTCGAGGCTAACGAAGCTGCTGGACACAATTTGGATGATGGTGAGATTCTTCCTGAGATACAGGAGTCCCCTGCATCGTGGCATACGACTTTTATTGAACAGAGGCAGCAGATTATCGAGTTGTGGGATGTTTGCCATGTGTCAATCATTCACAGGACACAATTTTATCTGCTATTCAAAGGGGATCAGGCTGATCAGATATACATCGAAGTGGAGCTCAGACGCTTGACATGGCTGCAGCAACACCTAAACAAACTTGGAAGTGCAAGCCCTGCTCGTGTAGGAAACGAACCCACAATCTCTTTATCATCAAGGTTCATCATTCTCTATCCTGAAAAAGAAATTTTTTTTATTGATCAAGTTAAAAGCCTCTGATTTCAAATTATCTACTATGTGATTCAGCATCAGAGCGTTGAAGCGTGAAAGAGAGTTTCTTGCAAAACGGCTTACAACACGTTTGACGACCGAGGAAAGAGAGGCCTTGTACATGAAATGGGATGTACCATTGGAGGGGAAACAACGAAAGATGCAGTTTATAAACAAGCTCTGGACGAATCCGTATGATGTTAAGCATGTGCAAGAGAGTTCCGAGATTGTTGCAAAGCTTGTGGGGTTCCATGAAGGTGGAAATATGTCAAAAGAAATGTTTGAGCTGAATTTTGCGGTTCCATCCGATAAAAGGCACTGGTTGATGGACTGGAACCAGATATCAGACCTCCTTCACCTGTGAGAAATTTTAACCTTTCTGCTCATAAATCATAATCTATGTTCCATTGTATACAAATTAAGGAGACTCCCAATTTCTTAGTTTCTCTTGGTGTTTAAATGATGGTATAACTGATTGTACCCGCCACCATTGAAATTGTATGTGACAGAATGGCCACCATGATTCAATTTATTTAAAGTTTAAAATTCTTGAGTTTCTTTGTACCAAGCCCTCCCTACTTTCCTTAAATTTTTGCATGTAATTAATGGCATGTTAACTTCACCTAATGTATATTTATCCATAGCAACAGCATTGGATAAATTAATATTTCGCCTCATGGGCCACTGCAAGCTTTAACTTTTGGATCATGCATCAGCCTAAGATCAAACGGCTGGAGCTAACATACCATACAATGAATATCCACACGGGTAAGTCGAAGGCTACCTAGAAAGAACCATACTTGTGCAATATTTTCGGGAAGATTGAAGAATGTAGCAGGCATTACCCGATTCACGGCACAAAGTTGCCGCTGTTTTGAGATTGGCACAGCCTTTTAAAAGTAAGAAACCATTCTTCGAACGAAAATAAATAAAATACTTCACACTTCAGTAAAAAAAAAAAAGAGAAGCAACAGTTTGAAAGTGCATTTATATTGCCAATCTTGACTTGAGGAACTTTTCGAATAAATTTGATTAAAGAGAACATTTTCCAATGAATTAGAGGTTCATTTTCAACCAACAAAATGTCATATCAAATTTAGTAACAACGATTCAGAAATCCCACAATCAAAGAAAAAAGTCTATATTGCAGTTCTTGAAATCTGTACAGAATAAACAAAGCAGCGGCAGAATTTGTCAGAACTGCCGAGTGTGACGGCTTAGATTTGAGAAACGGCTGCTGTTTTACAGATGGGACAAGTATTTTTCTGCATCAGCCACTGCTTTATGCAATCAATATGGAAGGAGTGTCCACAGTTCAGGTTCCCTGTTTCATCATCCTTTTTATATTCCTCCTAGTTTATAAATTCATTAAAGTGTGTTAGAAATCAAATAATATTTTAAAAAACATATTAGTATTATGATATATTTTAAAATGATTTAATAGATAGGAAAATTTTAATACCGTATTTATCCCAATATGTCACAACTAAATAAAGAGGCGATTGGAAAGAGAGAATAAAAATTTTAGCCTATGAACCTTGTGTCCATCCATGTAGATCTTTGTAACCTAACCACAGCCTGTGTCGGATCAAATTCTCTTTTCACTATATTTTTTATACTTTAAAATGAAAAATGAGCAATTAAATAATACAAGCTGTTGAAAACAAGGAAAGACATGTCTATACACAGTACCAGAGTCATAAGGCTAACCTGGCATATACTGCAATTTTTTTCTATTCCTGTGGGAAAATGTGAGGTGAAATCAGTCAACATTGCGAGCTTACTACTCCTCAGACAGTGAGTTATCTCATCTTCTCTGAGACCAGTGTTCACATAGCCAATACTGTCACCGAGTTCCAGTAATTCCTGTAGCATCGTGTGGATGTTAAAATATCTATTGGGAGCATAACATTCAAAATACTGGTAACGGCTCAACAATATTAAGCTAAGGCAAGTATGGAACCAGACGAACCTCATATGACATGCTATCAATATCAAGCCTCATATCATGGTGTAGATCGAGTACATCAGGGCTCCCTTCTGTCAACAAACTACTTCGGAAAATTACAATCTGCGAGCAGGTTTAATGACAGTAATCAAAAGATTACCACACTGATACTTCATAGATTCACAAAAAAAGTCTTTTTCAGCATCTTTTTCAGTTACAACTAGAAATGCTTGACGGGTCAAGTTAGACTAGATTCAAGCCAGAAATCACCCAGTTAATTCATGTGTGAAGCAGAACAATAGAAGTGATTATAGCTTTAACCAGATTCGGTGTCTTGATGTGTTGAACTGAGTTGCACTTATAAAATTAAGTGAAAGATCCATTCGTACCAATTCAGTTCTAGTTAGTTACCAGACTTGATATGTTTGAGGTAGAAATCATTATCTCCAGAACCGAATAATTCCATTGGACTGGTCTGGATGTCCTAAACCACTTCAAAAACTAGTTGGAACCATTATGTAAAAGGTCCAATCAAGTTGGTAACATGCTAGATTACAAGTAATCAACAACTTTGTGCATAAAAACAAATGAAAATATGTGAAGTGTATAAATTGGGTATATTAAAAGATGAGCAGGATTGTTGGTTCGACTAATAAATTATGTCTAATTTTAATTTTAACTGGCTTTCAATTCCACTAATGTCATTGATATCATATTTTCAGCCAAGAAACACAAATAAACTCTACTTAGCTATAAAAGTGAAGTAAGATGTGAGAAATGAGATAACTCCGTGTCAATTTACATATCTCTATCTTCGCTATTTCCTCTTCTTTCTATCCATTTGCATATACCAACGATCCACCTGATCACATATACCTTGAGTAATTTGTGTGTGTGTATATATATCTTTATTTTCATTGATATGCTTGATAGGTACCAAAGCACCAATGATCGCCAATTAAGTTTGTCAGCTCAAGCCGTTTAGTTTAACCTTATAGTGGGGTATTGCCATAATGTAGATCGAACGGCTCACACAGGGAGCCACATATGTGGAATCAGCATTAAACAAATATTGTCGATCAATACCATCATTGTAGGTTGAACAAATCCACTCAACCTTGCCTAACACTCTCTTGAGCTGTACGATTGATTTTTTGTATGCGAACAGGTGGATCAAACATTCTGTCAGGCTTAAGGATTTTGGCGCAAGACTGTGTAACTGTATTTGTTAGGAATTTTCAGCTGCTATATACATTATATTACCGAAAAACAGTTATTTTGAGATATTGACTCTTGCATTTGACTTTTGACAACTAAAGTCGAAATGATGTATTAATAAGAACTAAAATCTAAATGATGTATTAATAAGACCTCAAGCTTTTTACCATCGCATAATGATGCAAAGGAACGGTGGATCTAGCATCACATATCCATTCTATATATTTGCTGAAAAGCATCCTTTATTTCATCAAACTTAAAGATTATATGTTCATAAAACTCTAAGAAAAGATGGTTTAATAATAAAAAAACTAAGCCTGTTAAAGCAATTTAAGTCATAGCATCCTCGATGTCACTCATTAGGATGACCCACAAATTAGAAAAACTCAAATTAGACAAACCTCAGCAAGTCCATCTCGGAAACCATTTCTAACATGACGGTTATGTCTAGATCCAGAAACATCAGCATGGAAGTGTGGAACTTCTATGGCCACATCGGGTTCAAAGAAAGGAAAATCTTCCGAGGCAGCCACTCTCGTCACCCGCTGATAATTTACAAAAAAATGATTAAATATCAGTATAAATTCAACTCTAAATTAACAATGTGGAGTTCGTCATTTAACATCATAAAGCTGCTTTACAGAACAAATAAAAAAGGAACCTTGCACCAGAAAATCAAAATAACGAAAACAAAACTCATTATAGAGGTTCATAAGAAGTGAAACGAAGCAGACAGAACAATACATTTCGGACATGGGATCCGGTTGATGATCTTTGGATTATAGATATTCCCAAAAGAGATTATCTAGTCTTCAAGTGTCATACAAAACCATAGAAATGGAGTGGAATAACTTAAGAATACTGAATGTTTGACCTGTGAGAGACTATGGCTAGTAAATCCCTGTGATATTAGAACTGCATGCAGCCCTAATGTCAAGAATAGTATTCAAACAAATATTCAAAAATATATCTTGTGAACAGTCGGCACATAGTTAAGTAGTACCAGATAAAGAACAACGAGGAAATCACAAAACAGAGACATAGATGCAAGAAAAACACCCAAAGAATCATCTTCAGCTGATATTTAGCAGACAACATTCCCAGAATTTAGAAACATATCGAACCAGAAAAAAACCATGCAAAGCAAACGCAGAGCATTGAAAAAAGCACAAGTACCTCCCTCTGACCAAGAATAATCTTGTCGACCCCATCGATTTTACCTCTGGGAGAGACAGAAGGAGGCCGTCTCGAAACAACACAATCAACAGAAGTAGCATCGGTGGTTAACCCAATTCCAGGACTGCACCAAACATCAGGTGCACTCACACAACTTGAAGATAGTGCAAATGAAAGCGAGGATTGGGACAAAGGGTGGTTAGCATTATTGTTGCTAATATTCGCAACAGCAGAAGAGCTATTACAGAAGAGCTTGCTGCCCCCGCTACTTTTCTTGGTCTTGTGCACTTTCCTTTTTACTTTCTTGGCTTCCCAGTTGGCTGAAGTTCTGATGGCTGCAGGCACCGAGACCTGTGAAGAGGCGGTGCAGCCTAGTCCTCTGAATGTGGAGGATGTGAAGTTGTTCTTTTTCTTAGATGTGGAGGCGTCAATTGTAGTGTCACTGGAGAAAAGAATTGAGGAGATAGTGGGTTTGTAGCGAAGGGAAGTTAGATCTGTTTCCGGGTTTGGGTTTCTTGGCCTCCTGTACTTTGTGTAATCGGCCATGGCTGAGTTCTCTGCAAACAGCAGCAGATGCCAAAGCTAAGAGGTGACCATGGAAGTTGAAGAGGAAGAGAGTGGAGATGTAATTCCAAGAATATTATATTGGTTCGGAAAAAGAGAGATGTAATGTGGCTTAAAAAAGAAAAAAGCAAAGAAAGAAAAAATGCTCTGTTGTGGTTGTTAATGAATGATGAGAGGGAGAGAGAGATACATTTTGTATAAATGGAATATGTTTTTGTGATACGATGTCACGAATTTTTGTTTTGTGAGATGGGTCAATTCTATCGATATTCACAATAAAAAGTAATATTTTTAGCATAAAAAGTAATATTTTTTCATGGATGACTCAAATAAGATATTCGTCTCATAAAATACGACCAGTGATAATGTCTCACACAAGTGTTTGTCGTATAAATAAATGTATAGGTTATAATAAAATGAAAATATTAGTTTAGCTATCATTTGGTAATTTTATATCTACCGGAATCACATATAAAGTTTTCATATTGAATTAGATATGTTACATCACACAAAAAAATAAATTGAGTTAACGATATCTCAACCCGACAAAATGTGGGTCGGCTTATCTCAACCCTCCTAATGATAGGTTGTTGTAGGTGGCACGACCCGACAAATTCAGTACAACTGTCGATTAGCTCGTGGAATTGATCTACTTCGTCACATAAAATATACGAGTTGAGTGAATAGTTCTGCGACTCGTGAATTGCGGTGGTTTACTGTGCTAATCATGTGAAATGATAAATTGTATAGCTGATTAATTGTGATTGTCAAAATACAATTCCGTCTTTATCTGATGAATAATATGGATAAAGTATTTTAGCTACGAACTCGCCAATGAGATTGGATTCAAGTTCCTACATGTTCAAATGGAGACACACCAACAAAATATGTTGTTGTCCCACCCATTTCTTTATACTAAAGTTTTCTAAAGTAATTGATGGAGTGGTGCCTTATTTTAAAGGCTAGAGTGTTATACCGTATGTATAGTTTCATTTTAAGTATTTTAGTATTATTTTTTTTTTAAAAAAAAAACTATATTGGGTGAAGCTGATATTTGATTATTTTTTTAGAAATATTTGATTTTACTAATATTAAATATCTTTAAGCGGTCCAATACCAGCTTCTTCCATAAGATCGGTCTTTTTAACTACGAAAATAGAGGACAAGGAAGATTGTTGTTGCGGAGAATCAAAGGTCTATTAGTTCTCTCCGTCTACCACATGATGCCTTACTTCCAACCACCTTTTATCAAAATCTAACTAAGAAGTAAGGCTCATAGTGTTTGTCATAAAAGAATATGTCGGCATAATGATTGTGGTGTGAGTGGTTTTGAAGTATGTTATGTAAATAAAATTGAAATCACAAAAATAATTATAAGACGGTGTCACAGATTAATTTTTTTAGATAAATATTCTATTTAAACCAGTAATTATATACTAACGATTAATGTGATTTAATATAGGTATTTTCATCACTAAAGATTATATTTAAAGATATAGTTTGCCATAAAAAATTATATACATCACATATTTTTGTGATATTCGAACACATATTTCGAGAAATGTTCTTCAAAATAAAGAAACAGTGACAAATGTCTTGTTCAATAAAAAATATGTTTCATAATTATAATTATTGATAAAATATCGTACATATATGTGTATATATAGTTTCGATATATTATTCATATGTCGTATTCATTATTGAAGTGTCACTAATCTATTGGACGTGATGAAATATATCAAAATTGTATATCTAGTAGAAAAATGATACCTCAATAGTAAACAAAGATGTGATGAAACCTATCAAAATGATATATCCAGTAGAAGAATGATACCTCAATAGTAAACACAGATGTGAGTATGGTGGATGAGCAATATATCAAAACTTATATATATATATATATATATATATATATATATATATTTCAGAGTGAGTCTTATGTGAGACCGTCTCACGGATCTTAATCGGTGAGACGAGTCAACCCTACCTATACAATAAAAGGTAATACTCTTAGCATAAAAAGTAATATTTTTTCATGTATGACTCAAATAAGATATCCGTCTAACAAATATGATCCATGAGACCATCTCACATAATTTTTACCTATATTTCAAACTGTGTATATGTATAAATACGTGTGTATTTGAGAGAGATGTGTGTACCTCCATGGTCCATGGTACCATATATATATATACATGTGTGTGAGAGAAGTGTCATTGAATAATTATTTTGACATTGTACCTCCATGGTCCATGTCACCAACTCCGACCATAAATCCTCCTATTGAAATAATGCAAACTTTTCAATGTTTGGTATTAGTCTGTCTATCCATCCTTTTCCGATGTGGTGTACAAGGGTGAATATGAGGTTAGAAAATTAGACGGGACAGCTTGTGATGAACTAAAATCTGCCTTGCAATTGCATGGTCCCCTAACCACAAATAAACAACGTAACCAAACAAATTTATACCAACGTACCATCCAAATAAATGAAAACCGGGGTATTCAAAATTTCGGTAAAGTTCGGTTTAGTTAATTCAATATTGCTAATTGAGGGAGTATAATTTTCGGTACAATACAATACCGAAAATCATCCTAATGTGATGTATTTGAAATCTACTACAATGACTCAGAAAATTACTGGTCGAGTGGATTCATACAAACAAATCGATGGAATTGGAATCTTTAATTTCAAACTCATCGATCCAAGTGCAACTTAAAATGATTTAATACTTAATTACAAGCCGGAGGCATCGACATCGCAGTTGAAAATTTAAGTAGGTGGGTGAGAAGAAGATGGCAAAATGGCGATGTATTGTTTGTTAGCAAAGTGGCTGTATTTGGGGGATGTGAAATTGTGAGAATAAATTCAGAAACAACCAAAAAACTCAAGACTTGGTTGGATGGCTAGGAATAATGGATTCCAAGAATAATAAACCCATTAGAACTTCCAATTGAAGTTTTATGTTTGTTTTTTCCAACGAAAGAAACTAAGCGTGGGTTTCTAATAGATAATAAACAAACCGAGTCGGTTCTCGAGTTTTTCGAACTGGTTCGAAAAATATTTGATCTGTATTCATGTTTATGAAGTTCCAGTTGAACTCGAATATGTTCGAACTTTTTCGAGTCGATCTCGAGCCCAAATTATTTTGTTTGACAGTTTGCAAATAGTCTATGGGCTTTAGTATTTTATTAATATAATTATATGTTAAATAAATAAATTTTGATTATATCGAAAAAAATATTTCAAATAATTCGTTAACATGCTCGAATTTTTCGAGTCAAACTCGAACTTGATCTTTAATTCGAACCGAATTCGATCCAAAAGTTTAAAAAATTTCGAATTCGAATATAATTAAATTGAGCCGAATTCAATCTTTTTCAATTTTCGTCATTTTCAGATCGATTCGGTTCGTTTACTTCCTTAGTCTCAAATCCATATATAACGGTTGTTGATTGTGGTTAGAACTAATTTTTCATCAAAAAAATCAAAGATCTTGAATAAATTTTTTTACGAAAATCGAATAACAAACCATCAATATCCTTTTTGCGGAATGGGCCAAGAGAGAATGAATCATAAGGTTTATCAAATCATTAGATTGAAAAACAGGCCCATAAATTATTTGATGATCTGATTATTTTAGTTCATTTCTTTTTCGTGGGTGTAACGTCACTGACGTACACTATATGACGGATGACCGTAAATGGCTCAAAATTGGGACGCGATATTGAGTTTGATTAGTTGATTGTGAGACAGTCTCACGAATCTTTATTTGTGAGACGGATCAACCAAATCGATATTCACAATAAAATGTAATAATCTTAGTATAAAACGTAATATTTTTTCATGGATGATCCAAATAAGAGATCTATCTAACAAAATACGATTTGTGAGACCGTCTCACACAAGTTTTTGTCCAAAAGTTTTGTGTTGTAAAAAACATATTTATCATCTCCAAATAAAATTATTACTTTTTTCTGAATATTGTTATATAATGAAACTTTATTTTATTTTCCTTAAAGTAAAAAAAGAAAATAATATATACAAATATATATTCGAATATTTTTTGTTTTAATTTATTTATTTGAATGGTTTTCAATAAAGTCTGTTTTATTGTTATTTTGTATTTGTATAAAACATCGTTTGATGTGTACGATAAGATTGTTTTAAGATTCAAAAACAATGAAATATATAAATTATTAATATTATGTGATAAAATATACTATGATGGGTTTGAATACAATATTAATGATAAAATTTGTGTATTTTGCCATAATATTTTGAGTGAGTCTCATGTGAAACCGTCTCATGGAGCATAATCTGTGAGACGGGTCAACTCTACTTATATTCACAATAAAAAGTAATACTCTTAGTATAAAAAGTGATACTTTTTCATGGATGACCCAAATAAGAGATCCGTCTCACAAATAAGACCCGTGAAACCGTCTCACGGCATTTTTTGCTTAATATTTTTGAATATTTTATTATAAATTTAATTTTGCTTATGAAATTTTGAGATAATCTAGAAGATAATTCTTCTCTGCCATCCATATATATCGTCATTTTCCTGACCTTTCTTCCCCGCTCCTGGCCAATGGCCGCCGAATCGAAGCGCAAACAGAATCCAATGTCCCCGAATCGAAGCTCAAACTCTGGAATTAAACGACCCAATGAATTCGATGACACCGATTCTTCAACAAAGAAGGCGAAATCCGAGCATGAATTGCAGACCGATGGTACAAATGGCAAAGCGTCCAGTTCAAACGCCTTATCGGAGAATATTGTTAAGCCGGAGGACAGATATTTTGCTATAGAGGCCGATGCGGCTGAAGATAAGGGCTCGAGGCATACTATGGAGGATGCTTGGGTGGTGCTTCACGATGCTAGCTTGGAGTTCCCCGGGAAGTTGAGGTTTCGTTATTTCTTTTTTTGTCCTTTCTTTTACGGTACTTGGTATCAAGCGCTTTGAAGTGCGACTAGTCACAGTTTTATACGAACTGGAATAGATTTTATCATTTTCAATTCATGTGCCTAATTGGTATCATAAAACTTTTCATCCAAATTTGAGTAGGTTTCCATCAATTTTAGTTCGATGAGAACCGATGCTAGGGTAGGAGTTGGGAGGCACTTGTGGTTTACATTCAATTGTGCCAACTTTGAACACGGTCGATCCAGAAAAGTAGCAGACGGAAGTGATGGAATGGAAATTATAGTTAACATTTATTGAATTAAAATTGTGAAAATTTTAATATAGTGTCGACTATTCTGATTGCTTATACAGATGAGATGGAATAATTGAAGTCTAATTATGTTATTTAGTGTGAGACATCTTCTACTCATGGCTTTAAGTGAATTCCAAAATGCATGGAGTACTTAATACTGTTACATACCCCTCGAGCTCATAGCCCTGTGGCCACATGTGTGAACTCTGCCTATGTTTGGAAAACGATCAATGTCTTTGTTGTAAAGACGTGGGAGTGACAACGCATTGTAGGTGACTTCTTTTTTTAGCTCATCTCTTTCTCAGCAGTAGATGGTAATTGTTTGTTGTCCTTCTCTTTAGTTTTCACATATAACATATCCCACTTTCTTTTGGTTTGTTCTACAAGCTTTGTTTTTTATTTGATGTCTTGGTTTTTTTTATCTTTAAAAATAGCTTTATATTGATTTCATTTCATTGTTATTTTTCCATGAATTTTTTTTTTACAGATGTGCACATTTTGCTATTTATGATGGGCATGGAGGTCGTTTAGCTGCAGAGTATGCACAAAAGCATCTGCAAAGAAATGTTTTGTCAGCTGGCTTACCACGTGAGTTGGTCTGTTTGTTTAAGCAGCTATCATAATTGTGATGTGATTACAATAGAAATTATGTATTTTCTGTTTCACTGCTCAATTGGACTTTTTTTAATATTATTGTTCATGTGAAATTTTCAGCTGGATGTCAAGTCTGCGAAGAAGGCTATATTAGATGGTGTGTAATTTTCCTCGTTTAATCTTTGGTCGGTTTGAATACAGAAACTAAACTTGTATTTTCAAAAGAAAACCAAATCAAATATTTGGAAATAGCACTGAAGAAGAGCTTTTTTTTTCCCAAGAAGAAGCTGAAGCAGAAAGCCAAAAGCTACATTTGTTGGCTTCTGAAGAAGATTTTCTTCACACACTTTGTAATAAGAGTTTCTGCATCCAAATATAAGTTTTTTTTAACAAAAAAGGTTCTTGTTTAAAAACAGCACTTGTGATGAAAGAGGTTTTCTATCCAAAGTCGCTCGTTATTGCGTGATTTATATTACACTTTATTAAATCGTGTTTCAAACTTCTTTTTTAGCAGAGTAGGAGAATAATTTGAATAATTTTATTTGGACAGGTTTCCGTAAAACAGATGAGGGGCTCCTTCAAGAAAGTTCTGCAGGTTTATTAAATGTTTTCGTTGGATTTTAACCCTTCTTAAATCTTGACATCATTTGCATACTTGAAAGAAAGATAATCTAAACAAAGATAATTGGTTCAAATTTACTATAACAATGTTCTTTAAAACTTTATATTAAACATTTTTGAAACACTAAAGTATTTAAAATTGAAAATGATGTCATATTTTGTAGAATAATCGACATAAGACTCTCTTTAGCTTTTTTAGCATCAAATTCTATTTCCATGAAGCGCATCCAGGATTTTGTTAAACTTCAGGAAACTGCGTGTTTTATTTTACCTTCAAATTTTAATTGTGTCCATCTTACTATTTTATGTTTGAAAGCACCTTTCTGTTTCCACCGATTTCGAGCTTAAGGTTCTGAAAAACCTTTAGTCAGATTTCTACTTATTTTCATCATGATCTCTTTTTTCCCAAATTTTAGCTGTCAATCTGAATACCTCTGTTTGATATAAACATGCACATGTTCTGTTATTACCGTCGAGTTTGTTTCGCATTCTGTTGACTTGTAATTCTTTACTAGGAGGTTGGCATGATGGCGCTACAGCTGTATGTGTATGGGTATTAGGACAAACAGTAAGTTTACTATTATTTTGGATATTGTATGTTTTCTTGAATGTAAAACAACTGAGAATAGAAGAGTGGTGGTAAAGTATTTGGTTTTCTATTTAAGGTTAGGGATTCGAACTTGACTGTGTGCCTTAGTGCAAAAAAATTAATTAAAAATATAGAAATGGATGAGGAAGACAACAATTTTGAGGTCTGCGTGTTCATAAATAAAGTAAAACACTCAGTACATTGATGACCGAGTCCATGTCAGTTACAATATACTGTTGCACTAGATTACTCTTAATTCATTTCTCTTCAAGCTTGGCACTTAATCTATAAACAATTACATGGTTAGCCGAGTTTTCAATGTTTTGGTTTTTCCTGTGTACAATGGGTGAGCCTTTCGGAATTGTAATTACCATATTTTATTGTCTTTTAGTATGATTATACGATGTATCTTTTCTTGTTCTCTGATATGCAACCGCCAACTATGTAGGTTTTTGTTGCCAATATTGGTGATGCAAAGGCAGTGGTGGCACGATCATCTGAAGCCGATAGTTTACAGGATGTTTTGGACATATCAAATTCATTAAAGGCCATTGTTTTAACAAGGGAACATAAAGCCATTTATCCTCAAGAACGAGCACGCATTCAAAAGGTTTGCGTAGTGTGCTTTGATGAAAATTGCAAGACTTTTTATCCCGTTTCCCTTTCTGTCTCATGTTGATTTTATGAAATAATATAATAATGAGTTTGTTGCGTCTGATTTAGAAGTGCTAAATGCTAAATGTATCAAAAGTAAAAATAACTTATAAAAATCATAAAAAAATTTTATAACCAAATTACGTACCATATTGATGTGGTCCAAATTCAATATCCAATATCACGTAAAGTTTCTTGCCAAACATGTGAGTTTTGAAGTGCTTTTAAAATTATCTATTTCATTAGCTTTTAATCGCAATTATTGCAGTGAAAAGAACAATAATCTTTTGAACTTTGAAGAATAGTGGAAATCAGACCAGCCAATTTGTACCTTTCTTTAAATGCTGGATCATGTTATCTTGGTCAACGAGAAACAAAAGAAGTATAAACACTTAAATCAAAATTACTTCATGTCAACCAATTTATTTGACAAGCAAAAGTGGATCCACTTGTTAGCACCAGTGATATCCAATGACTTGTTAAGACTTTCGATATCATCATGGAGTTTAATGTGTTTATACTTTGTAAATGGTGAACGAAAACCGGTAATGGCTGATAGCTATTTCAAGTAGCACAATGTTGGCATTATCAATATGCATATATCTATATATATTCTGTGAATGATGAATATCCCGAAGATTGCAGCTCATGCATAAAATCTCAGATTTACGTGAAAATAAAATTTTATCTGGTAGTTTTAAGCCCTGACTTATAATGGTGCAGAGCGTAAGTTGTGTTCCATGTCCTTTCGTTAATTACACATCCTTCATAAGAAATTTTAGTTTTATTTTAACGTTATAAGCGAATGTATACAGGCTGGTGGATCTGTAAGTTCAAACGGACGATTGCTGGGGCGGCTTGAAGTTTCCAGAGCGTTTGGTGATCGGAACTTCAAGAAGGTTTCACCCTATTCCTCAAAATTTTCAGTGATTATTCTTATTTTCCACTTTTCTTTATAACTTGTCTAAAGGTGTCACTTATGGTGTATTGTTTCGTGTCTTACTATAGAAGAAGGTTAATCAGAGTACTTAGGATAATCCTTATAGTTAGGGTGTAGGGTTGCAAATTAATCGATCTAAATGTTAGCCAAATCTTATAGCCACGAATATTATTCAAACCTGTACAAGCTCCAACATTATTCAAAGTTTCGGACGTGACCGAGCCTTAACATTATCAATTTGTGTTTGATCTTGTTTTAGTTTTGATTCTTCCAAAATCCAAATTTTGTATTTTAGGTCTGCAAATCATTTCCAGAACTTAATTTTAATCTCTGACCTTGACTCATGTTGAGTCGAGCTTTGACTTAACATTAATTTCAGAAGCCAAGGCAAACAAATAAGATGAATAATGACAATAGTCAGAAAGTCATACAAGATATGCAAGAGAGGGGGAAAACATGTGGCATGAACTTTCACAGGGATGGGGTGTCTTGCGCCACTTATGTCATAACCTGCCACTTATGTCATAACCTTTGAAATTGCCATTGGAATGTCCAATTACAGCTGACAGCATATCTACTGATGGATGTAATGTTACTGCAGATTGGTTGGCTAAAAACTTCAAACTTGAACTCGTAAAAAAAATCCCGCTCAATTTCCTTAACCTTATAGCTGTTTTGTTATTGTTTTTGTTTTCTTTTCTTTTCTTTCTTTTATGAAGTATAGATTGTTGGGTTTGCACGAGTGGTAATTTTTGTTATATTTTGTATGGTTTATATGTGAATAGCTTAGCTCGTGTGATTTGAAGATATTGAGTTGCTTCGTTGTTAAACAAGTTTTCAGTGTATCGGCTTCCTTCCGTGAAATCCAAAGCAGTGTATTTTATCTATTATACGCGACAACATAATCTAAAAGTACAATGATTTCAGGTGGGTGTTGTTGCAACTCCTGATGTCCATTCATTTATCCTTACCGAGAGAGATCACTTCATAATTCTTGGTTGTGATGGCTTGTGGGGGGTATTTATCTCGATCTCTTTGCTTTGTTAATATCAGTATAATAAATTTAGTGACTTTAAACTACACTCCAACTTTTAGGTTTTTGGGCCAATTGATGCTGTTGAATTTGTTCACAAGTTGTTGAAGGTTCGTCTACTTCCCTGCCCTGCTCGGTTGCTTTGTTTGTTTTTTTCTCCCCTCCTGATTTTTGATACTTGAAATCATTATCGCAAGCTCATCCGAAAGATAAAATCTTATGGTAAAAAAATTACAAATAAGAATCAAGTTCACAAACATCTTTCAGTTCACATTTCCACAGGTTACAGACCAATCCCACCATACGCATATATGCAACCCCAGAGCCATAGATTTAAATCCGTTGAATTCTACAGTTCGATGCTTTTCTCATTCATTGGGCAATTCGACACAGCAGGATTATGATGCATTCTATATTAACAACTCAAATTCAAGATACTACCTTAAGTTATCTAAAGCCTATCACAAAGCCATTCCTTCAATTTTTTGTGGCAGACTTGTGATGCCCTCTAACTAGGGACTCAGATGTGATACTCCTGCCACAGTTTTAGCATATTATTTTGATAGATGACAGTCCCAAGAATTTAGACGAGGGGTCTCATGGAGCGGAAAACAACTTTATCAGGAAAGTTGTCCGTGGCTAATATTAGAAAAAGATCTTCCTTTAATTGGAGCAGCCGCCTTCCACTTTCTCTCTCCTCTTCGCTGAAGCTTTTCTGAATATGTGAATGTAATTTTTGTTAACAGGAAGGCTTACCAGCTGCAGCGGTGAGCCGCCACCTTGTGCGTGAAGCTGTCAGGGAGCGCAGGTGCAAAGACAATTGCACTGCGATCGTCATGACTTTCAAGAAGCAGTAGCTTAAATTACCCAAGCATTTCGTCCGGACTTTGGCTATCAGTTTGGATTGGATAGCTGAGTCGAGAACTATCTGATGGATCCTCCTGGAATCATATTGAAAATGCTAATATCAATTAACTCACGGTGTCATATTCATATTCTGGTATATCTACAGCAATGTAACGCAATAACTTTGGCAAGCCAGTTGGTCTCTATCACAGATTCACAGACCTCTGTATCTTTCTTAAGCTGTTAAAATGTCAAAGATGAAGGATCAATCTCATTTGATGAGGATCGAGTATACATTCGAAATGATTTTCCTAGAATCACTGGCTCCCATAATTTTTCCCTTCTTACCAAGGGATCACAATATTGTCCATTCTTTGAGAAATGCGTGTTCACGCCTTCACGGTGATCAGTTGTAGATGATTTTTATTCACCTACTTTGTAGTTGGTTTATGGGTCACCTTCATAAGCCTGTGATTCGTGAGCATAGGATATCACTTTCTCGGAAAATTCAGCCCTGACCTTTGGGTGTTAAAATATTTAACCTCATACGTAAAATGCACATGTTCTGTTGGATCTAGCCTTAAGGTATTATCCCAAGTACCGAGTCGAATTATCCCTCTTTCTCATGTCATGCTTTCATTTGTATCATCACTCAATGAGAATACCTAACCCTAAAAAATACATTACCCTAAGGAAATGGTTGAATCATACACTTTGCCATATCATTCTTTCGTTTGGATCTGGCCTTAAAGTTATTGAAGGAGTCTTTTTTTTTTTTTATACAAGTGGTTTTTTTTTTTTGAATAAGTGATTTTTCTAGAGATTTTTTGAAACTAGATGAGAAGCAAAAGTAATAAGTGTGAGGAAATAAAATTTTAAGTTCATAAGCTGGAGTTTGAATGTTTGGAGAAAAACTGCTTTAAAATTTATTTTTTTGAAAAAAATATTACAACAATATTTTTAACCTACGTAACATTTATCTTTTTAATTTTTTTAAATTTTGGTACTCGTATTATCAACAATGTATTTATATGATTATTATTAAAATTTGAATATTTTGTATTGAAATTAATTTATCTTTTTTAACATGAATGTTTGCAAATTTATGTAAAGTTTTAATAAAAATAAAAACAAATAAAAAAATTTGTATAAACACACAAAATATGTAAAATAAATAAATCTGAAAATGTAAATTATAAAATGCTTGTAATAAAATCTAATTTTGAACTTTATGAATTTCATTTGAAAGTCTGAAAAATCATATATAAATAAAATTTAACATTTTAAAAAATCTCCCAAAATATTTATAAAAATTGAGAATAATTGTAGAATATGATAATTTTGTAAGAATTCAAATGTCAGATTGTAATTTTAAATCATTAAAAAAACAGATTAATCTTTTTTCTAGCTTTTAGTTAAAAATTATAAAAATTGAAAGTAGAAATTGATTTTCACGAACACCCCAAAATACTTTTACCCATCAAAGATTCAAAAAATATTTATTAAAAGCTCTCACAAACTTTCCAAAATTTCTCACAACTTTTAGTTAGTCTAACGTACGAAGTGGGGGTAAAAGAAAAGTCCGACCACCATTGGCATAATTCCTTGATTCCATCAAATTGTATAAGTATATTCCCAATGACAGATGGTGGTCTTCCAAGTTTTCAAAATTGTCCAATGTGAAGCCCCTATGTCAAGAACATACAATTTCATAAAAATATTTGCTTGGTCATTCATTAGATATTTGAGAATTAATAAAGACTAGTATACTATGCACACGCGATGCGTGTGTATAATTTTTTTTTTATCATTATCGATTGACTAAAGTGTAATTTAACAATTTATGGAGGGATTAAATTGATATTTTAATTGTTGAAATAAAAAAATAAAAATAAAAATGTGTAGAAATTTTTTTTTAAAAAAAAGCAAAAAACAAAAATGTAATATTAGTATTATATAAGGGTAAAACTGGAAAAAAAACTTGGTGTCTTCCTAGATAGTTACCATCGTGTGCTCAATCTTAATATAATAGAATAGATATAATCAAAGAAAATATTTATCAGTTGTCGTTAAACTGGTAAATTTGGAACAAAACAATGAGCTAATCATAATTATCAGTTATCGATAACTTTCCAAAAATATACTTTACTTTGTTTCGATTCTGATTTGACAGGTTGGCCATTATACCTTTTTTCTTTTTTACGTCTTGTATTCTCACTTCATCTTCAGATCTTCGATCATCATTTTCAACTATCATCTTTTCAGTTTCTAAAAAATAATATTTTTTAAAAAAATTCATATTATTATAAAAAATTTGTACGATATGATATTACCTTATTCATTATTTTGTTATGGCGTGGTATCATTAGATTAGAAAATGCTTCCTCTGAAAATTATTTAAAATGATAGCCAAAAACTACCTTAATCTTTAATTGGCCACTTCGTATTTTTAATTTAATTTTTTTTTTCACGCTCTTTTTTAAAACAGAAGTGGATATATAAACTGATAAAAACTTATGTAAGACAGTGTCACATGTCGTATTTTGTAAGATGAATATCTTATTTGGGTCATCCATGAAAAATACTACTTTATATATTCTAAGAGTATTTTTTTCTATTGTGAATATCGGTAGGATTAACCTATCTCCAGATAAAGATTTGTGAGACCAGACCATTATCTAAATATTTACAATAAAATACTGGTCAAACAAATAGAGATAAAAGGCTTTTTCACATCTTTATTTTTAAAATCCACTTTTTAAAAAGAGAAGAGGATGGAGAAAATACAATCTCATTTTGCCCTCTATTCTGAAAGTGAAAATCAATACTCAAATTTTAGAAATATGAAAATATTGTAAAAAAAAAATGTTATTTCCATAATATAGAATAACATGGATTCTATATTTAATACAAGAATTACATTTTTCATCATGTCAATTGCATGTTAATGGTCAAGTCATGATCTTTAATCCAGAATTGACGTCACGCTTGAAAATAATGATATAATGTTTGACATTGATGACACGTCAGCACTCGATGGAAAAAAATAAAATTCGAAAAAAGTACAAATTAATTTATTAAAACAATAAATTGATCCATAACAAAAAAAAAATGAAAAACATACTAAGCAAAACCATTATATATATATATATATATATATATATATATATATATATATATATATATATATATAGACACACACACCTAACAAAACATTCCACATTCTATATTATGAGCACAAGATTTCCTTCTTCACCGAAAAGCTTTGGTAAAGAAAATTTGCTTTCATTTTTGTGTATAAAATAACATAATATAATATTTTGACAATATAATT
Organism: Primulina eburnea; assembly: GCF_022965805.1. Classification (NCBI taxonomy): domain Eukaryota; kingdom Viridiplantae; phylum Streptophyta; class Magnoliopsida; order Lamiales; family Gesneriaceae; genus Primulina; species Primulina eburnea. The sequence continues at coordinate 31,037,380 of NC_133113.1, forward strand.
GACTATCATGACATGAAACTATAGCTTTATAAATACTCCATCCACGCATGCTTCATGATAATTGTTGGTGCTGGCTGATATATTATTACTTTTTTATTATTTTGTTTTACAAACATTTCTTCTGTTCAATGGATATATATGATACATATACATACAACTAGCTAAGAAATTGATAGGATATAGTGTGACGATCGATGGATGAAGATTGTGATTACTTGTTCAAGGCTGTCCTAATCGGAGACTCTGCTGTCGGAAAATCCAACCTCCTCTACAGATTTTCGAAAGATGAATTCTATTTGGACTCCAAACCGACGATCGGAGTTGAATTTGCGTACAGAAGTATTAAGGTTGGTGATAAGATCGTCAAGGCTCAGATATGGGACACCGCCGGCCAAGAAAGGTACTACTAGCTACCACCTCCATATATACACAATCTGCGATTTGGTTAATTATCTCAACTTTCAGTATTAATTTGTGGGATATTTGACAAATTTAGTTTTTTTACTATCTTGATACGTAGTATTCTCAATGAAAAAAACTAAAATTACGGAGAATTGAAAATATATGAATAAGGCTGAATTAAAACAAATTTTGAAAATATATAATAACATTTATGCCCAAAATCATAAAAAAACAAAAATATATATCAAAATTAAAATTTTCTATTTTCTATATGTTATATATAAATAAATTATATTAATATATGTATATATATATATTTTAATAGACGAAGGAAAATAGTATCTTTGATGTCAAGAATACAGAATATTAAATTTGCTTATCAGATGCATAATTGATACATATAATATCAAAAATACCTTGGAGATTTTTTAAGTTTCTAATTATCTTTTTATTTGTAGATGTACAAGTAATAATCTCGAGTTAATTTATTGTTAAAATAGTATATATCGACCATGCATCACAAATGTCTAAATATAAATTTGTGCGCCACTTTTTTTTCTTTTTTTTTTTTTTGGTATAGATTTAGGGCGATCACGAGCTCTTACTACCGAGGAGCCCTTGGTGCATTACTGGTCTATGACATAACAAGAAAATCTACGTTCGAAAGTTTGAAAAAATGGTTGAAAGAGTTGAGAGAGTTCGGCGACGCAGAGATGGTGGTCGTGCTCGTCGGCAATAAATCGGATTTACTTCATTCAAGAGAGGTGAATTTGGAAGACGGGCAGAGTTTGGCGAAGCTCGAGAAAGTTTCCTTCATGGAAACATCAGCTAAAGAGAATTTGAATGTTGAAGAGGCATTCCTGCACATGATCCATAGGATATATGAAGTCACAAGTCATAAAAGTCTTGAAGCCAAGACAACTAGTGAATCCTTAGATTTGAAAACCCTTCAAGGGAATAAGGAAATTATATGTATTGATGAGGTATCCGCCACCAAACAACCTAGTTCTTGTTGTTTGCATTGATTGAGACTGTGTGTGTTTTAACTCAATTTGTTTTTACCATCTTGAAACCGAAATTTTAAAAGATTTGTTTGAACTCATGTTATCGTCTGGCTCGTGGTATGATATGATGAATATATATATATGAATAGATAACATAACGAGTAGAACTCAAGTCAAACTTTGAATGAACAAAACAAGGATGTTCAATCAATGGATAAAATCAATTAATGTCATTGCACAATACTTTCATTGAAAACTTGAGCTAATTAAAAGTGTGCAAATAATAACTTATCATATTTCAACAACGCAAACAAATTTGTGAGAACATGATGATAATCAGTAAAATGTTCATGATGGTGCAGAGAAGACTTTTTCAAGCCTATTACATATTCAATGGTAGCAAAAGGAGGGATTCTTCAAGGCTTCGCCGAATTCGGCCGCTTCTTCGCCGAATCCTAAGCTTGGCGGGACGATAACTCTCCTCTTCCCACCTGCATTCACGCTTCTCAATAAATATTATATTCCTTCACATATTCTTTTATTATAAGGCCTTGATCCCATAACAAGAGCCAATGGTCCCTTCTTCATCTTGTTATCATTTCCAAAAATATCCAGAAACACTTGTCCGGTGCTCTGTTCACTCCCCTTCACCTTTATCACCACCAAATCTCCGGTCTTGGACACGAACCGCCCCCGGCTCTAATGTCGTAATACCTTTTAACATCCATCAATCAGATATTATGATATAATCAGTGGCGACCCGACAGAAAAAGAAGTCAAATTTTATGATCACAAAATATATAAAATCATGTGCTCTACTCCCCTCACCCCTTGACTTATATATAACAAAATATATAAAATCATGTACACTACAGGATTAAGAATCAAACATGTAAATATATACACACACAGATACATATAGATAGAGAGGAATATAGGATAAATACCTCGTGTTCAGTTGTTGTTGTGAAACTTCGAACAGAGTCTTGATTTGTTCAGAAACAACAGCAACTGCAAGAAAACTGACCCATGCAAGACCAGCACCAATGCCAAGAGCTGTGGGCTTAGGAGACACAAGAGCTGCCGGTTGTGGCGGTGGCGGGATGCTGTTTGTGGCTTTGAAAATGGTGAGTTTGGTGGCTGTGGTGTTGGGGTTTGTGAATATGAGAAGTCGATATTTGTTGTCTTGGGGTGAGACGGCAGGGAGGGGATGCAAAGAAAGAGATTATCGATTCTTGATTTGTTCCAATGATTTTTCTAACTTTTTCTTCTTAAAAAGTGACACATGAGTGAGATTGTTTAGACTATCTTATCCCAAACGCATGGCCATATTTTATCCTCATATGTTCTCTCTTTTATGAGGAAGAAAAAGAAAATTTTAAGAGTAGAAAACGAACAACTCGTTCAAATTCTTGCCCTAAAATTAATCTTTTGTTGGTTGATTCCATAATATAATGCCAAGTGTTGCTTAAATTTGACTTGTCTTTTGGCAAGTATTCTCTCTTGTTTAGCTCAGACCTTGAAAATGAATGAGGTCAAGGCAACTGTGAAAATTAGATATATTTGGGTAAAAAGTGGTACGGTATTAAAGAACCAAAAGTAATGAAGTATAGCGGGCTCAATCTTTATAATCTGGTATAGATAAAGGAATCCAAAACACAAACTGACAGTGCCATAGTACTATGCCAACTAAAGCAACCAAATACAACCAAACTCGTCCCCTTTTGGCTCCGGCTAAGTACCAACTAAAGCAATCAATACAACCTTGTACACTTTTGGTTCCTACTCATGTAGTTCTTTTCACCACATAGGGATACAAGAGATACTAAACCTGGAATGCATCATTTTCATATGAACACAAACATACAACCAACTGCACAATTTCGGGAAAGGTGGCATGACAAAGCCAAGAATACAAAATGGATCTTAAAAAGAGGGAAAAAAAATTAACGGAATGAAAAAGATCAAACGTGTGTTGTGTTTGTCAATAATTTTCCTTTTCTTTTTGCCTTTTTTTTTCTCTTTTACTCTGTCAACACCAATCATCAAAAGCAATTCTCCAAACGCCATAATTGCGAGGCTTTTGGTCAAGTTTCTCACTTGGTGCTTCCATTCTAGCTCTTTACAATAAAAAAGATTGAACATTGCAACATCGATAAGACTGAGCATTTCAGGTCCTCTGCTTGCTGGTAACAGGCTTCTGAAGCGGCTTAAGTAAACCCATGATTTCCGTGAACGATGGTCTTAACATTGGGTCTCTACAATTTTTAGAAATGGGATAAGTTAGTTTCACTTAATAGATAATTCCAATAGTCCCAAGAATTTTAATGTAAAATTCTGATTCGAAGCTTTAAAGGACGAAATATCCTTTGCTATGACAACACTGCACATCAAGGTTCTATAGATGGCAATGCATTTTCAAGCAATGACTACTTCCAACACGGTAAGTAAACGAGGCAAAATACAGATAAGACAAGCAATTTTTAAACAAAAATTAACAGATTAAAATTTGCCAAACCTGGACAAATATATCTTCTGAATTAGAATTACATATTTTTAACAATCCCTTGAGCTGAAGTATAAAATATAATTGTTTTGGAACAAATTGCTTTTTGAAAAGTGGAAAAGTGTATCCTTCGTTGAAGCTCGCTCATACGCCTCAAGTGCAGATTATTACTCATATTTTTCAAGTAGCTCTACAAACTTCATTCTATTGGCTTGAACAGACTTAAAAGGCTAATGAAGATCCATACTGCTTGGTCATGAAAATAAGGACACTCTACACTACATATATATGCTAATATGATGTTTATCTCCTATAGTAGTCAACATCCCACCATAGGTAGTTGGTATGATATTCTCTTTTAGTAATTACTCTTCTCCACCACCAACTGATGTTTTGTGTGGCACATCTTAGATAGTAAAGTCACATAAGACATTGAAATGTTTATTCCAATCCTTCTCCATGACACAACGATGGTAATCTTATATCCTCTCTATTTTCTTCAGAAACTTTTTGACTCTAATACCATATGAAAAATAAGAGAATTTGGAGGAAGCACATGTTATTGGTGTTTTCTTGATACAGAAATGGCAAATAACGAGCTCTTTCATAGACAAAATAACTAGATGTTCAATTAATAAAATGAATCTAACATGTTAATATAACTAGGAAAATCCTAATTACATCTAACAAATCACAACAACTTATTCTTTATATTAGATATTAGATATTAGATTTTCAACAATTCATCATGACCAGTTTTCCCCTTCATTGCCTTCGAGTTTCTTAATCATACAGAACTCTACAGAATTGTGTAGTAGGATTGTCTTTCAAAATTTTCAACCTTCTATTTGTCATTATAATCCACTTTAAGGCAATGGAGCAAGTGCAAATGCAGTTGTAATGAAATTGTTCCGTGTTTTGTGTGGCTTAAAATCTCAAAAGGGGTTTATCAAAGAAAGTCCATTAGAGTTCGAGATATTGGTACATATACCTTTCCAAACAAGGTAGTGAGAGGGAGGGGAGGGGGGGGGGGGGGGGGGGGGGGGGGGTGTTGGGGGTAAAAAGAAAAGCTCGGCTCACAGGTAGGTCCATGCTTGGTCAACTTTTACTATCACAGGAATCAACTCTCGAGCAACTCTTAAGGGAAGCGATATGAAGCAATCACGACCAATACAGTAATAATGAAATGGAAGATAAGTAAACTGAAAGAAAAATCACTCACGTTTGCCAGCATTTCCTGATTATATCTGCTACAAATGGATCCATGTTATCTGGTATTTCAAGACGTCGATGCTGAAAACCAACAGCACCAACAACTTGCATTGGGTTCATTCCTACCCAAGGTTGCTGCAAAGTGAAAAGCTCCCACAATATGACACCAAAACTATAAACATCGCATCTGCGCCGAGTCAATCAACCATCAATCAAATCGAGATTTAGTTAACGATCAATTATTTTATGACCATATGACTAATTAAGAGAAGACATACTTTTCATTTGATGGTTCATTTCTTAAAATTTCTGGTGCCATCCATTCTGCCTGAAGAAAGAGGATCACCAGAATATCATCAGAGCTGTTGCTCACAGTTGCATTTATAGAAACCAGCACTAGCAATAAAAAGTTGTGAGATGAATTTCAACTTCTAAGAGCGGAATCGAGAAAACAGGTAACAGAACAAAGGCATTTGTGAAAGCAGAAAATTTACTAGAAAGTTCCCTTTTGAACCCTTAATGCCAGAGAAATTGGTTCCAGATCTAAGCAAAAATTAATTCGATAAACGAAGCAACATCAGTACAGCAAGTTTTTCGCATTGAGCAAAAAAAAAATCCATTTGAAAAGCCGTTGAAAGACAAATTTCAGTTTTTATTCTCATGAATACAGTCGCCATATGATCGTGAGGAGGAAGGAAGTTAACAGTGAATATGCTTCAAACAAACAAAAAAATAGAGGATGTCCAGCAGCATGGAAAAACATGAACTAAGAATATGTTAACAGGTCAGACACGGAAAATAAGCTAATACAAAAATATTCATATGATTTCACACAGGTTTAGTTTCACAAATAAAATTCCAAGTAGCCAAATGGATATTATCCTTGGAGAAAGGTAAGGAACATGCAAGCTGTATGAATCACTGCTGCCTTGAATTTCCATGAGAAACAAAATCATAAAATTCAAGATCTTTTAGATGTAGGGTGCAACAATTAAAACAGAGTGAGTGTATACTATCCTCTCCTACAACTAATATTGGTAAATTAATTTTGAATGTTCTTGAACAAAGTTCCCAGCATACCACCTTTTCCCAAGGCAAAACTCGCCATCAAAGATCTCCAAAGGCCTGATGAGACCAACATCAATAAATTATCTTCCACAAAATGGAATATAATCACAAGGTACGCAAAAGTAACTCATTCACATGATTCGATCATCATGCTGTCGCACGAAGGCAACAGCGTCAGCCAAATAACAGAGATAACCAAGTTGGCAACGAAAAGACCATTCATGATGCAAGAGCATATGCTTAGCAATAGAACTAGCTTCTACAAAATGGTTGATATTCAAAAAATAGGCATTTACATGATTGGATATGTGTTGTCAACTAACGAGTGGAAAAATATATGAAGCAACGCAACATGTTAGAGCATTGAGAAGACGAAAAATTCACGTCAGGCATTAAACAGCTCGTCAACATAGAGCAGGAAGAATCCCTCCGGAATAAAAAAATTGAGTCTAATAGAAGAAAAAAGAAAACGAGATTTCATCAACTGCTGAATCAGATTAAAAATTACAATATCGAAACACAAAACTTAACTTACCGTCCCAGCCGTAGACTTTGAAGAAAGATACGTGCTGTGCTTCATTCTTGATAGTCCAAAATCAGATACCTTGGGGGAAAAATGAATGATGGACGTGATTGAAAAATATTAATTCATAAATTCTCTGTTATAAGAATGTCACCTTGACAACCCAGTTCTTATCAACAAGAAGATTTGGCGACTTTAAATCAAGATGAACTATCAACGGAGTGCAATTATGCAGATAATTTAATCCTCGTGCCTGTATGTTACATTAATTGCTTTTAAATAAGTAAATGTATTCCACAAAGTAAAAGTTAACAGATAATAGAGAACTAAAATATCAAAAAAGAATCATACCGCATCAAGGGCCATTCTCAACCGTCTTCTTTCATCTAGCTGATTGTTAGGACGATGGATTAATCTGTACAAACTACCTCTAGAAACAGAAAGCTGCTTCAATTAAAGCACAAAATGTAACATGTTGAAACTTGTTTACTCAAAACAACAATTTTACACACAACACATATATATATATACATGCATGCATACACACATATAGGCGCACACATTCATATTTGTGTGTGCGTGTGTGTTGCCAGAGTAAGTTACCACGAGGAAATCACAATAGCAGAAATAAACAATGCCAAACACCTTCTAATCACGGATAAACTGGTATATGCCCAAATTAATATAATGGGAAAGTTATATAATTTCCTAATTCAATGTTTTCAGGCAAGTTCCAGAATCTTAGTACGGACTTGTTTTATAGGAGTTATCAGAAATGACCAAGAAAACTTCAAGGAAACATAAAAAATACCATAAGTAAAGCTGATTATTTAAAATACATTCAATCTACATATATCTTATCCAACCAAATTGTTCTCTCGGTATAATAAGATTCAAGATTTTCCGTGGTTATAAGAAATTCCTTTTTCATTTTAAATTTCAAGGCCCGAGTTTGGTAATATTGATGAGCATGTCTCCAGCATGTAAAGTAGGAAGGGAAGGGCATAAGGAAAGGATCAATATCTGTAACGTTTATAAAAAAAATTCAGAGAGAAAGTTGAATGTTTAATACTTGTCACAATCCAATAAACAGACTGTATGGGTCACAAAAGTCAGAAAATGATTTTGCCTTACCTAGGAAGAAATTCAGTAACAATTGAAAGATTAGGTGGGCGAGTAATGGCTCCCATGAAGAGAACAACATTTGGATGTCTCAGTCTTTTCATTATCAGTACCTTGTAAAATCACACAAATAATGCATGTCAGCAGATAATAACATGCGAAATGATTTGTCAAATTTTACAAAATGGTAGACATAGGAATTCCTTAAAGTGCTGAACTAAGAATTACAGTGCAAGTATCCTAAAAAAATGTGGAAGAGCCAACAATTTTCAGTTAACCGCCAAAACATTATTGCAAGGGCATGGAATGTTGCTACTCAATCAAGCACCAGAGTTACTACATGCAACACAATTGACCATTGATGAAACACCTCCAATGTATCAACAAATAAGAGGAATTGTAACATTAACCAAAGTAATTTTTAAAGACCTCTTTAGACCAATTTTTGTACCATTAAAAAGAGAAGAAAAAATTAATGTTTCAACATAACTCACTTAAGACTTGTACTTCTAGTTAAACAGTACATTGTACACAATTTTACCAGAAATAAAAGCAAAAATGTGGAAGGACCTACACCAGATCAATGCTATATCTGGCTCAGAATGCTAAGATGAGTAAAATACCAAGCATGAAAACAGAGTGGCCGTACCTCACTTTTAAACTCCTCTAGAGATTCACCAATTTTATCTTGGTCAAGAAACCTTTTGACAGCAACTTCCTAAAAGTCGGAATCAAGTTATAATTATTCTTCATCCAACCACAAGCTGAAGAATTATAAACTTATAAAACCACGAATACATAAACAACGACCATATAAGTTACTGCCAACATGTCATCTTTTGACCCCGGTACATAAAACATAATAATTCAGGTATTTGAGAGGAATAATCTCGTAACACTACTTAAACCCAAAAAATGAAAAAGTATTGTACATGTCACACACCATTTAAGTTTTATTTATTTTACACGTATACAAAATAAAGGTTCAGCCTGTGTGAACAGCGGACAAAAATATTGTCAATAGAATCAATGAATTAGCACAGTAAGTATATCAAATTCCTACTCATACTTTTCCTTGTTGATGCAAAATATGACTGTTAAAATTGAGATTTGGACCTAATTCAACCCAAGAACTAGCTCAAGGGAGGATTGTCCAAGCCCATATATGCAACTCTCATGGATTTTATCCAACCGATGTGGGACAACCAACACACCCCTTCACATTCAAGAATGAAAATCTGGAACATTAAGTTTACAAATGAATCAATTATAGGCAGAACGGGTATGGAGGAATATGTCTCTGATACCATGTTAAGATTAGGACTTGGATCTAACTCAATCCCAAAAGTTAGCTCAAGGGGGAAAGATTGTTCAAGTTCTATATGCAACTCACAGGAGCTCTATCCAACCGATGTGGGACATCTTAACACACCTTCTCACGCCTAAAAATGAACAACTGGAGCATCGAGACATTAACGGATAACCCAACTATAGGCACTCCAACACATAACGGGTTTGGGCTCTAATACCATGTTAATATTGAGATTTAGACTTAACTCAACTCCAAAGCTAGCTCAAGAGAGGTCTTAATCTTAACATGGTATCAAAGACAAGTTCCACCGTTATGTGTTGGACTGCCCATTGTTGGGCCATTTGTAAACTTCACGCTTCAGATGTTCATTCTTGGACATGAGATGGTGTGTTAGTTGTCCCTCATCGGTTGGATAAAATATCTGAGAGTTGCACATATGGACAATACTTCCTCCTGAGCTAGATTTTGGGGTTAAGTTAGGTCCAAAAGCACAATCTTAACATGGTATCACACCCAAGTCCGCCATTATGTGTTGGATTGTCCCATAGTTAGACCAAACGTTCTGCCCATAGTTGGGTCATTTGTAAACTTACGCTCCAGATGTTCATTCCTGCGCGTGATAAGGGTGTGGTAAGATGTCGGTTGGATAGAGTTCTAAGAGTTGCATATATGGACTTAGATAATCCTCCCTACTTGAGCTAGTTTTTTGGGTCCAACCATGATGCTTCATTTTGAAACAATGATAACTAAATTCATTAAAAAACCAAGTGAGGAAACTAACTCAAATAGCCTAGTAAGCAAAAAACCTAATAACTGCTGAGGTTGCTACACTATGTTGCATGGATACAGATACGGGTATCGTATCGAATACGATACGGATACGATGATACGGAAAATTTTGAAAATATAAGACATGATACGGCTAGAATACGACAATTATTAAAAATATATATATATATATATATAATTTAGTATTAAAAATTAAAAATTGTAGAGAGATATATATTTATATAAATATATTATAGAAATATATATACATATTTATGTAAATATATACAAAGAACATCTTAAGAGCAGTGATCTAAAAAGAAAAAAACAAAATTTTTGCCTTGCCGTGTCCGACTGGTCAACCCTATAAAAGTCAACGACACGGATTTTGTCGTATCCGTGTCCAATACTTTAAATTTTTCTTTAAGGTGTCAGTGCTACATAGTTGCAAAAAAAGAGGGGTAAAAAGCTTCTTCAGACATATAAAGCTTTTTTTAAAAAAACTATCGAAATTCTGGGTTTGAAATATTTGAAAGAACAGAAACAAACTTTAAGATACTTCTCATAGAATTTAAAATTGTAAAAACATGAAAAATTCGAGAAATTTGTTAGGGGTGTTATTCCCAGGTCAACTAAAGTAAGACATACAATTTAGGCACGTGTTTTTCATGTTTTTACATAATTTACTTTCGATTTTAAGAAACTCACAGTTCCAGTGCCAGTCTCCGCGATATACCTCACCATAAGATCCTGCAATAAAGAAAGTAAAAATCCAGAGTTCTTGCTCCAAGAAAATAAACCATTTAGGCAGAAAATTAATCATTTCTGAGTATAATGAGATTAATACCAAGCCCGATACGCTCACCCAAGGTGATGTCCTCCCATGGAATTTCACAATCAGCCACATCATCAAGTGTCGCATCAGATTTAAAACTTTCATTACCCACTGACCTATCTGATATTCTTTCACCCTCTGAAGTTAACCGTAGACCCTCGTGATCTTGTTTACAGCTTCCTTCTTTAGAAGCAGTGGCATTTGCCTCTCCATCCCTTCTTATACACTCTACTGGCTTAAAAATGGCAACAGGACTATCCGGTGAATGAATGCCCATTTCCAAGATGTCATACTGCTTACTAACAGCTGCAGTTGTTGCTACAACAGCTGTGACTGTAGCTGCAGCTGTGACTGTAGCTGCAGCTGTAACAGGAAGTTGAAGTTTTGGATCATTGTTTGCTTTAGCCACAGCAACGACCATTGACGACGCAACTGCAGCAGCGGCAGCTGCCGCTGCTGCAGCAACAGGGACATTGTTTCTGTACTTTGAAGGCTCTACTTCATATTCTGATGAAGCGTGATGTCCAACCACTTTCTTCAAATTTGACTGATGCTCCAAAGGTTTATCCAAAGTGCCTCTAGTACGAAAACCATGATGAGGCAGTGGAGGAAGAAAAGCAGGATTGAGGATATTATAACCCTTAGTTCTATGTTTATCACCACTTACTTCTTTCTCCTTTTCTTGTGTCACATGCTCGATATCCACCAGTGGGAAATCAAATTTCTCTGGGTACATTTCAGTGAACAAGTTTGGAGGTGCGACAACACCACTTTCGCGTAGAACATCATGGAGCTTCTGAGCTAGCATCGGATTATCTTTGGCAGCATCAACCATTAATTGTGAAACATCATTCACTTTCATTCTTCGGACAGCTGGAGAGCTGATGCCTTCAGTCCAAGAAGGAGATCTTGCATGAGGAAAAGGATAATTAGTCCTGCTACAGATCTCCTGTCCTGTCTCTACCGCAAACAGCTTTTTTGACCTGTCAGCAGCATGTTTCCCTTCGCGATCTTTCATTTGCTTTCCTTTGACATCCGAGGATAAAATATCGCCTCTGTCCATAGACTCTTGTTCCGTAAAATCTTTCTCTCCAAAATTGGATGTCCCATGCATTGCTGAAAATTCTGGTTGATCTTCTAATGAACTAGTTATCCCACCACTGGATGATGTCACATGAAAAGTGTTTTCACGGTCTATATGGGCCCCTAAGACATCAGATGGAATGAGTGTACCAGGGTCCGCCATTAAATCAACAATGTATTCCCTAAACCATATCGACTTTTTCATTAGAATGAAAGATGCAGAAGAAGTAACTAAACTGAAACACCACAAGGCAAGAAACAAGGAATTGTTCTAAATTATTCTCGATAGAGTAGAAAAACCAACCATCATCAAGACAAATTTCATAGGAGATAGATAATTAAATTAGTCAGCAAGACAAAAAAATTTAACAAATATGGTGGCAAATAGGAGCCAAGGAATGCATCATCTGAAGAAATTATGATTATTGTGCTAAACTCAAATTCTCAAAAGAAAAACGAGCAGGACAAGAGAAGACAAAACATTACAGATCAACATTTCAGTAAAAAAAATGCGACCAGTTAATATCAAATGGTGCTTGCCTTCCATCAATTTTTACGATGTTCATTGCTACCTCATCAGAACCAGTATATTCTTGACCTTTCACCAAGCAGCAAGGAATGTCCAAACTATCAGCCAGAATCTATAACATAAAACAAACAGACATTAAATTGAAAGAAGAATTCAGAACAATAAGCAAATACAAAATGATGCTGAACATGACAACATATTTTTAGCATAAAATGCAGATTAGCCAATGGAAACTAATATAACGCACAGAAACAAGTAAGTTCATCTCAAGAATGTAACACCTAAAGCAGGAATTTAGCAGCTCATTGACATACACTGGCTTATGATACTCCAAAATGGATAAACTACGTGCTGGTACAAAGGGGGATGAAGAAATTATACTGTTAAGCTCTGCATACAGCAAATAATGAGCATAACGAAAGACAATATCCATTAAATTGCTTCAGGAGGAGGAGAGTGAGTGCAATAGAAGGTGATGAAATCAAACTTACCTTCCTAGGTGGGGGACAAAGAAAAAGTGAGATCTAACTTTTTCAAACGGATAGATTTATCAGAGAAGAATAACCCAAATTTCAGTTTCAAGTCTCATAACTCTATTGGTATATGGCTCAATGAAGCTGGCAGCAAAACCTCTATCTATTGCATTCTCTTCTGATCAACAGGTAAAGGAAACAAGAAAAGAGTATTAGAAGCAAAAAGTTCAGGATCCAAAGATGCTCAGGTTTAAAGAACATTTTAACTTCTGAAGGCTAATAAATTGTCAAAGACTATTTTTACAGCATCACTTCTGAAACAGGGTAAACTAAAGAGAAGTCAGTTTAGGATGAAGAAAATTCTGGAGTTTTGAGGAAAGCTGAGATGCATAGAGTTGGTAGTTTCATAATAATTGACATAGACATAAGGTGAGAAATCCACAGATGCAAAAATGCATTGGTCCTACCAGAGTTTAATCCATCGTCAAATTTTGTTAGGCTTCCAAAGAAACTAAAATTCATTGAAGGATGCGTATACCATCCTTCACTTATAATTTTAACCTTGACAATGAAAAGATTCTCCTTTCTCGGCTCAAATTCTACTTTATAAAAGTAAAGCTCTGATCAAATTTTTAATGTAATATACTTCATACGCAAAGCACTGCTGTTTAACTTTTTATAGTAAAAAATTGATTGAAACAATAAAAATATTGCTTGGAATGATTAAGTATATCATATTTGTGAGCCTCAACAGATACATTCTTTGTAACTCCTAGTTAATTGTTCATCAGTCATCTACATATATGCAAGTGGCGAGCAATGTATATTGACATGGACGTAATTTGCATAAAACAGTCTCCATTCCATTCCTGTCCCCAGCAAATAGAAAACTTATAATGGTCACCCGACAATACAAGCTACAAAAAAGGATAATATTTTTCAAGTACACCATTTGGCCAAAAAAAGATAAGGGGCCATCAAGAAATATGAATTATTTACTCTCAATCCTAGTAATGTTTGCAGACAGCATTTCATGCTGCTTGGCTTTATATAGTCGCGGCTATCATTTCACGCTGCTTTATTTTGCATTTATCACACATAGCAGCATAGAACTAGCCCATTAAAATCTATAACTATGTATTGAAAATGAATTACGTCATGTTAAGTGAAAAATATTCTCGAGGCAGGAGTTCAGTACCTTGAAAAGCAATGCCCGATGACGAGCCAGTCCAATTGTTAGAGAACCAAGAGGTAAAACCATGCTCCCGTGGTTTACTTTCAAACTATAACTATGATTTCTCCACGCAATCAATATCTTGTCAGGATTGCTAACTGGTCCACCCAGATGATCAGAAACTAAAGTAGCAAGATTCTGCACCATACCGAGGGTAACAAAATCTACAGAATCAGGCTTTAATTTAAAAGCCATGTCCAATGCTTGCTGCTCAAAACTCAACAACTTGGTGTCAGCCGCTCTATTGACAAGAATAGCTTCCCAATGTATATCATCGGACACTGGCGTTCCTTGTAGATCAATGAGGGAAGGTATTCTTGATGAAGTGGATTCAACCAAAATGCCATGTAGATCATAGAAACCATCCAAAATCTTGTCATCATAGCTAAGAGCATTGTAGTTCTGTGAATCATGTTAAATCTAGAATATGAGATAGACTAGAAAAGAAATAAAGAGCATCATGCATTTGAAATAATTATTTCATTCTCATATGCCAAATACGAAGGCAGAATACAGAAAAATGAGGCCAGCTGATTTCGACATAAATACTTTTTTTGGGAATTCGAGAAGATAATATGCTTCTTATATGGTATGACATAAAATACTACAATATATATAGGAGACTCTCCTTCAAATAAAATAGGAAACTTACATAATTCAAGGAATAGATCAAACAATTAGAAAAGAATATTTTATATGACTTTCATCCCTAAAAACCATGGATTTATTGGCTGGTATTGGTGACAGATTTGATTTCCAACAACCCCCTCAAGCCGAAACATCATACGAACGCTTGGATAAAGATATCGAAACTAAGTGATAATTTTTGGGTCCAATTACTCTTTTAGACAAGCATTTTTGTCCAAACTCGCCCTCAGCATCGTACGGACGTGGTTGTTTCACACACTTCTAGATAATCCATACACTAAACTATTCTTTGCCCAAAAAGTAAATACCTAATGACATTTTAAGCCATAATAGTCTTGAGAAGATGGGCAACACTCCAGTCAAGATAAGCACACCCTCCCCCATGAAATGATACTTTATGGTCCTCGTTTCATTTGATGATAAGACTTCAACACAATAGGTCAGTGCTTTATTTGATCATTTTGAATGGCAAGGCGAATCGAAGGTGCCAAAAAATGGGTGAGTAACACATGGCCTAGTGAGATGAATGAATAGGGAGTTATAATGATAGACGAATGGTTTACAACACCATTATAAAGCCGCACGAGTTTTCACAAATTTATTGAAATTCATAAGTCATGAAAATCGTGTGATCAATTATCAAACTACATACGAATTTAGCATTTGAATTAAATCAGAACTGGGAAATGGAATGCAAATATCTAAGTCAACTAGCAATCATCAAAGACGCAACCATATACTCAATTATTTATTTAGACGATGATCCTACTATGTCATTTGACAAAATAGAAATGCCCAAGTAATAATGGGCCAAATGAACCAAAACGATTGAAAAGACGTGAAATTAAAACCACTACCCAATAACGGAAAGCAGCAACTTCAGCAGATGTATTTTCAGGATGACAAGAACCCAAACTAATCTGCTTTACAGCTTCAATTTGAACAGCCTCAGGGTCCTCTCTTGCACTCAATTCCAAAGCCAACTGAATTTGATACTCCTCTACATCAGGATCCCTCGAGTTGCTAAACTCTGATTCGTGCCTCGCTGCATCTAAAGCGGCATCCAAGCTACTACTATCCACAGAATCAAACGTTTCCACCCTTTTTTCAACTCTTGGAACATTGGAAGAGGATGGAGGACTAGAACCACGCCTATGTGTAACGGAATTCAACCATGCTGAAATTGCTGAAAAGGATTTATTCTCAGACTTAGAGTGGGAAAGCCTTTCAGCTGGTGAAACATCAAGCAACCTATTATTGACCTTTGACGGTGAGGAAGAACCCTCCGATTTTTCAGAATGATTGGATCCTATGTGAAGTTTCTTCAGAAAACTTTTCATATCTTTTCAATAAGCTACAGTGGTCAATGCTAAAGATGAAAGCATCTAACCATAATCCTCTCCATTGTCTCACTCCAATCATGAATCACTGTCATCAATAAACAATTCGGAACAAAAACAAATGCAATCAACAAAACACCTCAAGTCAATATCCAAGGGTCCAAAAATAACCCATAAATCCCAATAAATAAAGAAACCACTCAAATTTACTTTTTTAAAACAAAACCCAGAAGTCCAACTTCAAGAAAACACCCTTTCGAGATACCCTTCTCACAGTAGAATAAAACCCAATCAAATCAACAAAAAGAATCACAGCTTCTCCAACCTCACAAACAAATGAATCACATATATGCGTTAAATGGACTACAACGGCAAAAAAGACTGCTCCTTTTCTTTAGTCAAGATTGAGTGATAAGATTGAACTCATCGGCCAAAGGGGCGGGCACACAAACAGAGAGTCAAAGGGAGACAGTTCATATAAGTCATGGTTTTAATACACAGAAACAAAGAAAGTGGAGTGAGAGAACATATAAATTCACGAATAAAATATAGAAAGAATGAAACTTGTAGTAATTGGTTAGTTTTGCAAAAAGAGCAAGGCAACTAAGACAGAAGCCAGACAAGTGGGAGCATAAAACGCCCCACTTGATGCGTTAAGCACCAAACAAATTATTATTATTTAATATAAAGCTGATATGGTGTATAAAAACCGTTTTTATATCACGTTGAATTTTTTCCCTTTTTCTCTTTTATCCTTATTCTCTCTTTTAATATATCCAGGAAAAAAATAACTTATTTTCGATGAATGTTCTCCGACAATTCACATGTACAATAATATGAATGAATAAAGTTATTCGTGAGTAATTCGGAGTTCAAATAAAAAGTTTGTTTGATATCTTTAGTTAAGCTTATCAAGTTGAATTAAAGCTCGGTTTCGAGCTCGACAATTTTATTGAGTCAAATTCGAGCTTAAAGATGTTCGGGTCGTAATTTGACGGTAGTAAAACTGATTGAAATACTATAAAATGAAAAATACACCCTGTAAATTATCATATCTTAGTTGATTTTTTGTGGGAATGTTTGACAGTTCGAAAACGAGTCCGCATAACAAGCCTAGTTCAAGTTACTCGCGAGCTTAATAATTTTCAAATGATGCGAGCTCAAGCCTCGTTATAAAATTCGGTCCGAGCTCGAGCATGCACATACTTTAAACGAGTTGAGTTCAAACATGTGATATTGTTAGTTATTATCATTATTATAACACGCTCTATATGTTATCTATACTATTATATTAAGGCTGAGCACTTTATAAAAACTACCAAGGAGGACACCATCTTTTTCTCCAGTTTTACCCTTATATGCTATTAATATTACACTTTTGTTTTTTTTTTTTAATTTCGACACACTTTTATTTTTATTTTTTTTATTTTAATCATTCAAATATCAATTTAGTCCCTCCATAATTTGTCGATTTTCACTTTAGTCCATCGATAATGATAAAAAAAATTGTACACACGCAACGCGTGTGCAGAGTAACTAGTTTAATATAAAGCTGATATGGTGTATAAAAACCGTTTTTATATCACGTTGAATTTTTTCACTTTTTCTATTTTATCCTTATTCTCTTTTTTAATATATCCAGGAAAAAAATAACTTATTTCCGATGAATGTTCTCCGACAATTCACATGTACAATAATATGAATGAATAAAGTTATTCGTGAGTAATTCGGAGTTCAAATAAAAAGTTTGTTTGATATCTTTAGTTAAGCTTATCAAGTTGAATTAAAGCTCGGTTTCGAGCTCGACAATTTTATTGAGTCAAATTCGAGCTTAAAGATGTTCGGGTCGTAATTTGACGGTAGTAAAACTGATTGAAATACTATAAAATGAAAAATACACCCTGTAAATTATCATATCTTAGTTGATTTTTTGTGGGCATGTTTGACAGTTCGAAAACGAATCTGTATAACAAGCCTAGTTCAAGTTACTCGCGAGCTTAATAATTTTCAAATGATGCGAGCTCAAACCTCGTTATAAAATTCGGTCCGAGCTCGAGCATGCACATACTTTAAACGAGTTGAGTTCAAATATGTGATATTGTTAGTTATTATCATTATTATAACACGTTCTATATGTTATATAAATAAATAATCATATTAATATTATATATCACTCTTATTAATTTTGATGTAATTATAAATACAAGTCTGTTAAAATTATAAGTCATTTTCCGATTTATGCATATAATTACATACCATGGATTTTTTGTTTCCCTTATTTTCACACCATCTTAAATATTGTTCTTATCTTTTTAAACATAATAAATATTTTAATGTATAATAAATATAGCTTGTATAATGTTTACACAATGCTGTGTCCAATATTCATATCAATAATAATTTTGAATATAAATGAATATTATTAAATTGTACTCTAAATTTTAATTTATAACTGGAAATCATATATTCTATTGTTTATTCATCAAATTTTCATTGTTTTACTCCACATTCACTTATATATTCAATTATTTTATTTATTTTTATCAATTTTCATGTTTTTATTTATCCATTTTTAACTGAAATACTAGAATACTATGTCTAAGTTTACTTCAGATATATTAAATTTAAAACTTAAAATTAACTTAACATTTTTTACTAACTCAAACCATATATTAATTATTTTTAAAAAATTATGTGCTTTGTCTTGGCTTGGTTCCAGGGTTAGCCAGAGCCGTTGAAAAAGAAAATTCGGATGAGAAGATTTTCCCTCTGTCCTCGCTCTGTGAAAAAAAACAAAATTAGAATCTCTGAACTTCTTATTTTCCAAGTGTGTGTCTATCTATATATATGTGTGTGTGTTAAAAATATTATCTTATTTTATATAACTAAATATAATATAAAAAATTTTGATATTTGATATAATATTAATTTACGCTATTATCAAGTATAGAGACTTTATCTTATTCTTGGTTATCAAAGTAGACAGAAATTTGTGTGCGACGATCTCATGGATCGTATTTTATGAGACATATATCTTATTGTGTCATCCATGAAAAAATATTACTTTTTATTTTGAATATCATTAGAATTGACTCGTACCACAAATAAAAATTTATAAAACCATCTCACAAGAGACCTACTCGATAATTATATCCAATTTTTTTTTAAAAAAAGAGGTCGTAATTGATGTCTTAAAATTTACTTTTCCAGCTGTCAAAAAAAATATTCACTTTTCAAAGCTGTCCATGTCAAATATTTAAATAATAACAATAATGATAGATATTAGCGTTGTTAAAGAATAAATTGGAACCGATGTGTTGAATAACTTTACTCGTGTTGCCTTCTTTAGCACGTATATATTATAAAATATTAGTAAAAGATATAAATATTTTATTATTATTATTTTTAATTTGATCAAATAATATTAAATAATTAATATAAAATTATTTTCAATTTAAAAAATTTGTTCGATTTAAAAAAAAATTTGTTTATATTTTTTTTTATGTAAAATATGAGTGACTTGATGAAGTTTTCAGTAGGATAATAAAGGTTAATTATAAAATTAAATATTTGGTGTCTTTTTAGATATTTATTCTAAAAGTCTTACACTTAATATAGCATATATTATATATCTTTATTTATTCTCTATTTTTCACCATTTTCATTTAAGAATCATAAGATAAAATTTTTATGTGTAGTTGAATTATGGAAGTAAATACTTGTTCTTTTAAAATAAAAAATCGTACGCACAATTTGGTCTCACAATGATCCATGTTTTTTTTTAAAGTAATCTAAATAACAATTTTTAATTAGATAAATTCATTTACAAATTTCTTAAAAAATATGTCCCCTTTCAACTATGAATGTAAATTAACCGAATTTATCCGAATATGAAAAAAAATTAAGGTATGAACTTGAATTAGAGCCGCCAATTTCGGTTAGGTCCGTTGGTCGGATTGGCTCGTCTCGTCATTTGGGTTGAGGGTGTGGAAGAAATTTTATTTTTTATATCATGAATTTATGGTTATATATGATTTTTTAATAAAAGTTGTGATTTTTTTATTAATTTCTTTATATAAAATGCATAAGTATTTTATTGATATTTTTTATAAAATATTTATTTATTTATTAAATAAAAATTTCAATTTATTATAATGATTTATTTATTTATTTTTATTTTTCATGGGCCGACCTGCAGGCCAGTCCATCTACCTCTTAACCCACCTTGAATAAAGGTTGAGGATTTTTACAGGTTTTTGACGGATCAGCCCATAGTTCGTTGTCACGGTCGTGGAGATCGTAACGGAGGCTATCGTTGTAGTTACAATAAAATTTCGCGGAACGGTCGCGGAACGGATATTTAAAAAAAATGTTATAAATATATAAAAATTAAAAATTTTGAAAATATTTAAAAATATCAAAATTAAAATAAATATCATTTAAATAGATTATTTGATATAAATAAGAAATTTAATTTGACGACGGTTTTATCCAAACAATGCATGTGCTCAAAATTGCATTATTTGTACTACAAAGCAAAGATACGACGTGCAATAAGACCTACAATTGCATTATTTGTACTAGAAAGCAAAGATACGTGCATTATTAAATCCGTCGCTGATTCGAATTTACAACGGTTTTATGAAAACTCGTCGCTAAATTTAGCGACGGTTTTTATTAAACCATCACTAACTATAGCGACAGTTTTATTACATCGGCGACGGTTTAATAAAAACCGTCGCTACATACATAAAACGGTCGCTAGTAGCGACGGTTCAAAACAAAATTGTCGCAAATTGCGTTCCGGTTCCGTTCCACCGTTATATCCCAGTTTTCCGCCGTTATATTCCCGTTTTCGGTATACAAAACGCCGATACAAGCAATAAACCTACCCACCCCGAAACTTTGGAACGGTAGTCCCGATCAAATCACGGCCGTTCCGGCAAACCATGAATCAACCTGTACCGTTAGGCGACATGAGTTGGTTCGTTCGACAGTCGTACTTGAATATATCTTTAAATATATACGCAAATTATTCGAAAATCAAAATATAATTAATTATATTAATGAAATATTAAAATTTGTGGACGATCATAAGCTATCGTACCAAATAAAACTATGGTATCAAAATAATTTGAGTTTGATTTGGGTTAAAAAAATTCAAAACATGTTCAATTTTTCATTCTACTCCTAGCATGATTTGTTTACGTCTCCACTCTCAGACTCAGTAAGAAATGAAACTTATCGCACAGTGCAATCGGTTTCAAAGTGTTTGGTAATAAAAAAAATTGTAGTAATAAATACAGCCCTCCATTGGAAGCTGTGAAAAGCAGCCGCACGCGCCCCCCAAAAACAGCCACTCGCAGAGAGAGAGAGAGAGAGAGAGAGAGAGAGAGAGAGAGAGAGAGACCGCGGGCATTGCTGAGGGTGAATGGAATAGAATCAAGAATCGAATCGAGAAACAAGGGGAACTGAAGTAGTGGATTTGTTTCTTTGGTGCTGTTTACAGTTAGTTATATGGGAGGTGGTGGGGCATTTGTGGATGGATTTCGTAACTTGTTTCAGCGTCGCTCATCATCCGTCTCTTCTCATTCTTCTTCCAAGATTAGCAACTATGAGAGAAACCCGCATGCAGTTGCTCCGAACGATACTATAGAAAAACAAAAACAAGAAGAAGGGATTAATGTTATTCAAGAATTTGATATCTCAGGACTTGATCGAATCAAAGTTCCTAAGAGGGTTTATTACCTTCTTGCCACTTCATCTATGGATCCCCAGAAAAAGGTTGTTTTTTCCCCTTTTGCGGACCTTATTATTTTGCTTCGTGAGATTTAATGGCTTAGATCTGCATGTATGTTTTTGGATATTTTTTATTGCAGTGATTAATCTGGTGTTTTCTGTGTCTTGGTTGATGGGTTCTTGGTTTTGAGAGGGTTGAACGTATTATTATGTGATTTGCATAACGCTTGTCGACTTTGGTTTTTTGCAGTTTTGTTTTGTCCGAATTATTACAGTTGATCGTCGCTTATGTTGGCGGGGGTGCACCCAAGAATTGAAATAGGGTATAAGGGAAGGCAAGGATGCTGATTTTTAAATAGTTTGGGATCATACTTGCATTTTGAGAAAAAGACTAAATATATTTTTTTTTTGTTTTCTGTAGCCTGCCACCCTTTTTTCCCGGCTGTCTGTTCTGATTATATATGAAAATTTGAAAATATTTTCTTGAAATTCCAAGAAAGATAGGAGAAAGGAAATTTTCATATCAGTGTCCTGTTATTCATTGATGTGCCCTGTAAAAATGGAACTTGCATCAACCAAATTTCCTGTCACACTCTATGAAGCTTGGTGTACAAAACTTTCACTGTTTTTTTCTGCGATGGATTGGAATAGATCTTGAATTTTCGGGATACGGACCTAGATGTTTAATCATAATTTCATTTTTTTTTCATTTTTCAAATTTTCATTTGTAAAAGTAGTTATAAGCTAAAAGTAAGCGTGCATGTCAGCTTCTGATTGTCATCTTTATTGTGCGCTTGTTTTTATTTTTATTTTTGGCAGAGTGCACTGGAAAAAGATTTCTTCACAGAGTATGGTGAGGCAAGTAGATATCAGGTTCAAGAAGTTATAGGCAAAGGTAGTTATGGTGTTGTAGCTTCTGCTATCGACAGCCATGCTGGAGAAAAAGTTGCGATTAAAAAGATAAATGATGTATTTGAGCACGTTTCTGATGCTACTCGAATCCTCAGAGAAATCAAGCTCCTTCGGCTGCTTCATCATCCAGATATTGTTGAAATAAAGCATATAATGCTCCCCCCCTCTCGGAGAGAATTTCAAGATATTTATGTTGTTTTTGAACTAATGGAATCTGACCTTCACCAAGTAATTAAGGCAAATGATGATTTAACTCCAGAGCATTATCAATTTTTCCTATACCAACTCCTACGTGGCTTAAAGTATACTCACACAGGTTGATAGCTTCTAAACTTACTCAAAAAGCTCCTTTTCTCTAAATTCGACAACTATGTAAGGAACTTCCTTCCATGTAATTGATATGTATTTTTTTGTACAGCAAATGTGTTTCACCGAGATCTAAAGCCTAAGAATATACTTGCAAACGCTGACTGCAAGTTGAAGATTTGTGATTTTGGTCTAGCCCGTGTCTCATTTAATGATGCCCCATCAGCTATATTCTGGACTGTAAGTTTGATTCTGATGAAAATATCTCATCATATTAATCGAGATATACTGATATAGTGCTTCCTATCCTAACCTTGTTATTTTTGTTTTCTTGAAGGACTATGTTGCAACTCGGTGGTATAGAGCACCTGAGCTATGTGGTTCATTTTTTTCCAAAGTAAGCAGATATTTTTGCTCATGTCCCAATGAATATATTTTCCTTCATAATTGACAGGTTATTTGTGTTAGTAACATGAATTTGTGCTCACAACCTTCAATGATTGTGTAACTTTCTTGTCTGCAGTACACACCAGCTATTGATATTTGGAGTATTGGATGCATATTTGCTGAGATGCTTTCTGGAAAGCCATTGTTCCCTGGAAAAAATGTGGTCCACCAATTAGATTTGATAACAGATTTGCTTGGCACTCCTCCTCCTGAATCTATTTCAAGGGTTAGATTTTGGTTATGTGATAAGTTGTTTTCTTTTCTTTATTTTATAATCCATATTTCTGAAAATATCATTGTTTGTTAAACTATTTGGTGTTTGCCATTGTGGAATTATTTCTGTAATATAGTTTCGTTGAAATTAAAATGGCAGATCAGAAATGAAAAGGCAAGGAGATATCTCAATAATATGCGAAAGAAACAGCCTGTACCATTTGAGCAGAAATATCCCAATGTTGATCCTTTAGCCCTGCGCTTACTGGAACGGCTCATTGCTTTTGATCCTAAAGATAGACCAAGTGCTGAAGAAGTAATTTCAATGGCCTCCTCTTGGTTTTTGTATCCAAGTCTTTACTGTGCCTCATAACCTTTACGTTTGTAGGCATTGGCTGATCCTTATTTTCGTGGGTTGGCAAATGTTGACCGTGAGCCATCAACTCAACCCATATCAAAGCTCGAGTTTGAGTTTGAAAGGAGAAAGTTAACAAAAGATGATGTTAGAGAGTTAATTTATCGAGAGGTACGCCTTCCAACATAGTACAAGCTTTCTGATTACATTATTTGTACATATAAACTCGTACTAATCTTGAGTACTTTTATCTTAAGCAAACAGATTCTAGAGTATCACCCTCAGATGCTTCAGGAATATCTACGTGGTGGAGATCAGACTAGTGGCTTTATGTACCCAAGGTTTGGCCAGTCCTGGATTTTGAATGATTTCTTTTTTGGCTAGAAGTTTCTATGAAGTATATCAAATGTATATTACCTAAGGTTTGGCATATGATTTCTAATGCCTCCCTGACATCTGTCAAGCAGATGCAACACAATGCCATAGTTGCCTTAGCATTAATAGATGGAAAAGGTGCTGAGGGTAAATTAGTCACAGACCCTCCGTGGTTTAGCTTATAGTCACCATTGCTTCCCCAGGAACCTGTCTCTATAATGAAATCTGGGACAAATTTGCTCCCCAGGAATTTGTCTTTATGAGTACATCTTCACAAATGTGCTGTTATGTTAATGTTTGGCAAAAAATAAATAAATACTAAAATTATTGAAAACATCTTTCTTACAAAAGGACAGTTTTACCTCAAGCTTGCATACCTGTTGAAATATCTGTCAATGCATTTCCCCTCAAATGTAACACAATTTAGAAATTTTGTTCTTTCTTCCTCTTTTGACTAGTTCTCCATCTTAGTTTTTTTCTTTCTCTGTTTATTTACTCTACTTAGAAGAGCTTGCAAATGGTGAGAGTCATCAACTATCAATTATTTTTTTTATTAAAGATGCATGCTCAGTATGTTTGGGGATCTTTTTCTCATTTGGGATATTGTTCCTTTCATACTTTATTCGGGTCGGTTGAACTTATTTTTATACGATCGAGTGGCCTGATTGTTGTTGTACTTTCTGGATATCTCATTTGTCGCACTAGCAACGAATATCTCTCATTTCTGTGTTCTGCTCCGCTAACATCAGAAAGCTTGATGAAATCATGAATAAATTGAGTTGACCTTGGGAGGTGCTCAATGGGGTTTCAATTGCCAAATTTTTTAACATTTGTATTATAGAATATGGCAATTCATAACATTTAATCCCCTTGTGAATATGTGATGCAATTTTTACATTGCTTTCTATTGCCTGTTAAAAGGAGATGAGAGTCGATTATAGTCTGTCTAACGGTGAATTTTGAATATCACTAAAGATTTTGCTTTTACTAAACGAGCTCCAGGGATAACACAGCATTGGGCTAAATGATAAGCACGTCTCTAGCTCGATGTCCGCTTCCATTAATTGCTCATCTTGCCAACTAGGCATGCACTCTATATCTGTAAGGTCATGATTTGGGAAGGTAGTCTATCCTATCGCTGCAAGCTTTTGTGTGTGGTTAGATGGAGACACACCTCTGGAGGTCCACCAGGAACTTTCCTGGTTGGTATCATCGTAATGGTTGAATGTAATTATATAATATGTAATAAAACAATTAAACAAGTCTACTTGATATATTTATATCAGATAAACAAAAACCCCCTCTTTCTAACCTTTTTCTGTTCACAGAATGGGTTACGGATAGTTTGCTTGTAAGATTGGGGCATGAACCGTTTTCTTTTGATTGGTATTGTGGAAATTGAGTGTGGTGTTTCGCATATTTGTACAATGAGATCCTTGATGAGGTTCATTTTCTGTTTAATATTCCTCAGTGGTATTGATCGGTTCAAGAGGCAGTTTGCCCATCTTGAGGAACATTTTGGAAAAGGTGAAAAAGGCTCTCCTCTCCTACGACAACATGCTTCATTACCGAGGTATGTAGGTTATTGGTAATTAAATATAAATACCATCCTTACAGGTGATACATGTCTTATAAAACATATTGAACATTTTAGTTTCTTTCATGCTCCCATCCATTCCGGTAAAAAAAATGCTTGTAGCTTTCTATTTATATGCAGTTAGATAATTGGTTCTTTGGCAGTTGACATGATATAATATGGTGGAAAATGTAATATAAATATAGTCCTGTAAATTCGACTCACTATAGAATCTTTAATAGTTCCATTTGTTAGCAAAGATGATGGTTTTGCCTATAAACTATGTATTTACAAGTTTTGATAATGAATGATAAATTCTAATATGTTGCCCTCGTTACTTATTTCTGTTTTTATTGAAATGTAACTTTAATTTTAAAATGGCGGGAACAGGTTTAGTGGTTGTGCCAAGTACATGCAGTCATCCTTTTTCAAAGTCAAAATATTGACTCAACGTACCAAACTACGTGACTCACATAACTTTTATGATATATTTTTTGTTGTGACTCACATAACTTTTATGATATATTTTTTGTTGTTAGTGCCCTGTCTCAAACTAAATGTCACACATCATTTTTATGATATATTTTTGTTGTGTTTGTCCCGTCTCAAGAAGGTTTTTATTAAACATGGTCACAAATGATAGTGAAAATTTGTGGTAGTTCCGAGATTTTAATGTTATAGAAACTAGTAAATATTTGATGTTGAGTTTTACAGTGACCCATCACGTCAAAGGTGTGGAAAAAACCTTGACCAAAAATATCGAGGAAGATATTTTCTTTTGACTTGTTTTTTCTTACATGCAAAAAATATGATAACTAACAGTTTTATAGAATATGTTTCTAATCGTGTGCTACCTTTTACCCCCTCCCTTTTCTCAGGAAATTCATCGATAGTTCCGTATATTTTCAAGTCGATGCATAATATGTTAACAAATATGCTATGAAACTAGTTTTGATTGATTCGTCCTTTTTACTCTCACCATCCTCGGTCAAGTTCCGTTATGAAATGGACCATTACAATGACAATGGTCAAACCATTGATTTTGCCATGTAACACAATTTGATTGGCATTTTTTTCTTGTTTGTCATGCTATATGTCTACTTGTATCTAACATGCTTATGGATTTTTGACCATGTCTTCAGAGAGCGTGTCCCTGCACCCAAAGATGACGGTGTTGAAGTTAACAATTTTGAAAAGAGAACCTCCGCTTCTGTGGCTACAACACTTCACAGTCCTCCAAGGGAAGATGAAGGACCAGTAAATGTAAATGGAGTTGCTCAAAATGGCCAGAACAAAGCAAATTACAGTGCTCGAAGCCTGTTAAAGAGTGCTAGTATCAGTGCATCTAAATGTATAGGGTCTAGGGACAAAAGAGAGACAGAGGTAATTTTCAAGCTCTCATCTACCCTATTATTTCCGTTATGATTAATTAATTAGAATGAAATAGGCGTACATGAAGCATTTCATAGAGGATTTCTTGTGTTGGTCTGAAGCATTAACAAATTTCGTAGCTCAGCAGGATATTGAAATGGGAACCTCTTTTCCCCGAATTCTTGATGAATTTAGGCATTTCAATAATGGTTTCCATGTTTCTTTTTCCTGCTACAAGATAAAATAACTCGAGGAAATGCTTAAGTTTCTTTGATGGGGCTGTACTTCTCTTCTTAGAGAACATTGGCATGTGAAAATAAGTCGAAATGCACGGCATCAGAATCCACAAATTTAAACAAAATGTTGCATGCAGATTACACATTTTGTATGCATTATATGTTTGCGTTAGCAGCCTTTTTATTTTTTGATAGGGAGAGCCGATTACAGAGCAAAGCGAAGAGATTGATGGGTTGTCCGAGAAAGTTGCTGCTCTCCATGCTTGATATCTGTAGTCGTATTCTACCTTCTGAAAGACGGTTGTGCATTGCTGTTTGTCGTTTTTCCGCCCCGAAACATGGATCTACAAGATTCTGACATTAGCCCTTGAAAGTACTTGCTTTGTTTCAGATGGATATTAACATCAGGGTGAATGTTGTTGTTGCAACAATGGGTGCTGACAATTTGTAGTTTAGGCAGGAAAACATACATATTCAAAATTAAATATTTGGATACAGTGATTTGAGAAGAAGATACTGCGCCACTTAAGATCATCTGAGTAAAGGTTATAGAATTAATTTAGTTCTGGGATTTTGGTGATGATATTGCTTGCATAAAAGCTTGTAATATATATTTCTTTACTCTTGACGTTTGTTGTTTATTATGAAAACATTAATGTTCTGAGGTGACATAAAACATGTAACGTTTATCATTCATGTGATGCTAAATATTGCAAGACCTCGTAATTTTTTTTAGTTTTTTAAATTCATGATCGTCTCAATTATAAAAGACGACGTATAAAATAAAATATACATAGATGATTTTAATAAAACAAAAGCGGTTTACACCTGTCTTCCCAAATCTCGACCGATCTCAGATTCAAATTCTACCTTGGTTCACAAGTTTGACATGAGATTTTATGTTCAAGACTCAGACTTTACCTTGATCCATAAATTTGAAACGCGATTCAATACCAAAATTCTTGAGATGAGATTCTATGTTCAAGATTCAGACTCTACCTTGATCCATAAATTTCTGATATTGACAAAGAAGAGAGACCAGAGGTTTGATGTATTTTTTGGAAGTTCAACTCTCATTTGATACATTTTATAAAATGCGTATGATTAGTTTATGGATTAGATTTTGCAATGCCGTTTGTTTTTGTATCAGGGGGATGGACACACAACAAATTTATGAAGTTTGTTTTTATGATTTACTATTTCAAGCGAACTCTTTTCAGTCATAAATTGGTCTTTTGAGGTTACCTTTTATGTGCTTGGGTTTTGAAGCAGCATAGTTCAAAGTCACAATCTTTTTATTTGTTTTTCTTCCTTTTTCTAAAGGATATCCGAGTTGATACCATTTTTAGCTCATTGGCTTATTGTTGGATTATTTGAAAGAAATATTGGGTGAATATAAATTTATTAATTCATGTGTTAATATTTAATCTTCTGCGACAAAGCCAAAAACTTTGAGCATGCCACCAAATGGAGCTTTGCCATGTGGAGTGATCCGCATGATATCATTTATATTTGCCTCTTATGCTGTGTAATTATCAAGCTTTCTTATGTTTATGATCAGTTCTGAAATGCAAACCTGAAAGTTGATTTTTCAGCTAAGGTAATTTTTCTCGATTTTATGTTATACCATATCAATTCACATATAAACTACAGATTCTTCCTTCCAAAAGATTATGTTTAATCTAATCTTGCTAATTACAAACTCATCTGAGTGCCTGTAAGTTGGGTTGTCGTGCTTTTCTGTTGGATTAGGACACTGTATTTCCAATCTCATCTTGCTTGTAATTCTTATCAGGTACTTTCTCTCTTCCACGATATGAGGGAAAATCAGTTCTGGAATTGGGTGCTGGTATTGGCCGTTTCACTGGTGAGTTAGCGGACAAGGCTGGCCAACTTGTTGCGCTTGATTTCATTGAAAGTGTCGTGAAAAAGGCATGTAACCTTATGCAATTTTTTTTATTTTAGTAGTTCTACTTTCAAATATTTTCTTAGTTATATAGGAAGTAAGTTTGTTAATTATTTGTTTATAGAATGAAAGCATAAACGGGCATCATAAGAATGTCAAGTTTATGTGTGCTGATGTGACTTCCCCGGAACTGAACTTCTCAGAACCATCTTTAGACTTAATATTTTCGAACTGGCCGCTGAAGTATCTCTCAGACAAGGAGGTTTTATTCTTAATCCACATTTCTTTGGGCCCTTCATTGTTTCCTTTCTGATTTTTTTTTTTTGGAATCTTTATCGTCAAATGTGTTCCTTCCATTTCTGTTTGAATTTTTTTTTGAACTTGATAATATTTCTAGCATCTAGGATCTAGAGTGTGTACCTCTTATCTGTGCATGTCATCTGCTGTGTTGGTTCTTTCATCACCAGTCTTTTTATAACACCATTTAAAGGATATCTTCACATGATATCTTCTTTTACTTATCAACATCCAAAAATAGCTAGAATGAACACTGATATTCTGTTTATGAGCAGATACAACAAAAGAATTTGTATCTAGATTGGATTTTCAGCCTGGTCAAAAAGTCTTAGACGTGGGTTGTGGCATTGGAGGAGGTGATTTTTACGTGGCTGATAAGTATGATGTTCATGTTTTGGCATTGACCTCTCCAATATGGTTTCTTTTGCTCTTCAGCGTGCCTTTGGTCTCGAATGTGCTGTTGAATTCGAGGTTGCTGACTGCACCACAAAACAATATCCTGATGGGGCTCCTTTGATGTGATCTATAGCCGTTACACAATTCTTCACATTCAAGTAACATTTTTACTCTGAAATTTTTATAAGCCATGTCATTCTTCTCAATACGATCTACTTTGTTTAATTAAATCTAAACTTGTGACAAATTTTGTTAAATGAAAGATCTGTGGTTGCTTCTGACAGAAGCACTACACACCGTGTCACTTTTTATTTATTCACCTAATTACATGAAACATGGTTAAAATAAGAGATTCTAAGACTATTTTAATAGAAAATTTGGTGTGATTTACGTTTATTCTATCATTTTTCCCTCTTATTAAACATTTTTATTTTTGTAAATATTGAGTTTTACTTGTGGAGTTCCAACCTCTGTTATTTCTAAATCTGCTGGTCTAATATGGTTTTGTTTAGGACAAACCTGCATTATTTCAGTCATTCTACAAGTGGTTGAAGCCAGGAGGCAAAGTCCTTATCAGTGATTATTGCCGAAGTGCTGGATCACCATCTGCTGAATTTTCTCAGTATATTAAGCAAAGGGGATATGATCTTCATGATATTAAGTTTATGGCCAGGTGTGTCTAAAGGCAGAGTTATTCATTTTCTTCCAAAGTTATATATAATAATCTCACAGAAGGCATATTGCTGTATATTTTCTTAGAATTGAAGATGCTTCGGGAGGCTGGCTTTGATGAGGTTGTTGCCGAAGAGCGAACTGATGAGATGCTCGTTGATCTCCCCGTTCTTTATTTCTATTGATTTTTCCTTTTCCAAATTTTATCAGTACCTTCTTTTTTCTTTCTGAAAGTACATACCCTTTCTATTTTTCAAATTAATTGTTGTTGGGAGCAAACTATAGTCCTTCATACCTTATTTCTTAACATATCAATATTTTTGGTTCAAAACTTAATCAATCTCATAAACATAGTGAACTTCGCACTCTCTTGGTTCCTAGTTTATTGAAGTTCTTGAGAAAGAATTGAATGCTGTGGAGAAGGATCCAAGATTTTGCTCTTTCGGCTGCTCGTTTCTCGTCTGCAGCAAGACTACAATGAAATAGTTGGAGGTTGGAAGTCTAAGCTTGTGAGAAGCTCTTCTGGGGGCCTAGAAAAAGTGAAATATTTCTTCAAAATGCATAATTTCGTTACCCAAAAAAGGGTGAATTTTTTTTCAGGTACTCTATTTCCTTTGCGAGTCTCTTTATTTGTGTGCAATAAAAATAACAGAAATTCTGAACAATTCGGTCTGAAACAAGCACTTTGTGTTTCAAAATGTAATAGTAATCCGGTGCCTTGACATTTGGATAACTTATATGCTAGTGCTACATCGTATTTGACATTGTGAAATGTATGCAATATAAACGTCCTGTAACTTGCAAGTGATAGTAGCTGTGGCAACACTTCGAACACGGGCTTACGCGCTTCAGAACATGAATCGCTGTTCGAATAGCAGTACATATGTGCAACATCTCCGTTCTTCGCCTCTACCCTTACCGTTGTTTTCGTTCTAAACTCTTTGAAGGGGATGCTAGGACTTGAAGCCTGCACTGTAAGCTGTGTTGTGTGTTCATCCAGTTTCTCTAACCCGAAAATGATTTGGAATCCCTGAATTCAAGAAATTACAAGAACTGGAATCCCTTGTTCTTCCCTTTTGGAAACTGCTAAAAAAATAATTGTGTGCCATGCCATCCAATAAAGATTCATTAGACTAAGGTGCTGGAAATGACAATTACCTTTTTTCAATGCTAACTTTGCCAATTATACTGCATCAGCAATGTTTTACACGGAGTACAGGTGACAGAGAGTCGTCATCAGAATCAGACAGATGTCATGAAAGGACATCGGTTTCTGATGTTTAAAATCTCACAATAAATATTTAAAATCTTAAACTTACCAGTTACTTTATTGTATAATCAAGTTTTTTTCACATATTATCAAGAATATATGATTGAAAATAAATCGACAAACAAATTTCTTACTTTATCGTATTTAATTAATTCAAAAAAATAGTTGCTAAAATAGGAATACTTAGTTTAGTAACTAGTTAATTATATATTTAGGAAAACCAAGAAAGTTTTTTATTAATAAATTAACAATACACCAACTATTTTAAAATGGATTATTAGAATATTTCACCAGCTTTACTATTATTAGGATAAACAATTAAAAGTAATAATATTAAATAAATTTGATATTTAAAATTTAATTTTCAGTCAAATTCCGATATCAGATTCTCATTGGGATACCCAACCCATTGTCTGAGAAATATTTAAAAACTTGTGACAAATCTTGTTAAATGAAAGGTCTGCGATTGCTTCTGTCAAAAAACACTACACACTGCCCCCTCACTTTTCATTAATTCAACCAAACATGGTCCTAATTCATTTCAATGCCATCCTTTTCCATTCCCATGCATGTCCTGATTTTAAAGTAAAATTTAACGAATGAGAATTCACCCATTTTTTATTTTATTTTTTTAACTAAATTGATCATTTTACTTTTCAATTTCAAATAATTTGATTTGTTGTTATTTTTATCTTTAGAAAAAAATCTTATAAATATAAAAAAAAATCTTATAAATGCTACGATCCAATTATTCGATTAATTTGTTTTTCCCAAAAAAAAAAAGAGGTTCGATTCAGCTTCTGTAGGATTTTTAGATTCATAAACACAAGAATGAATTGATTTGACAGAAAAAAGTATATTATATAATATAACATGAGAAAAAAAAAAACATGCACTCTTTTTTTAAATATATAAATTCAATTCTTTAAAGGAAGAAATTCAAAAAATTGGAAAGTAGAAGTAGTAGCAGCCGCAGCATCAATAGTTGCACCAGATAACTCAGTATCCTTCTTACCATCTCCAAGAGGGAACAACTGAAGGGTCCGCGACTTCCCGTCACCAACGCCGGCGGCGGCCGGGTGGGGAGGATCTTGGATGTCAGCGGCGAGGGTGGCTGCATCAGTTAGTGTGGGAGGTGAAGAAGACAAATGCATAATATGCCACGTGGCATTCCTCTGAAGAAGGGTCCTCCTGTGCTGTAATTCTGCGTCATCACTATCGAACTGTAACCATCCATCTGTTTTACATTCTGTCTCTGTCACTTTTGCTGACCCTTGTCTTGAAGTTTTCTGATAATTAATTAATTGCATTAAGTCAATATATTATATATTTGTTCGAAATAGAATCAAAGAAAATATACAATTAGTAAATAAAAATTACTTTGATGGGTAATTATTTTATTTAAATTAGTCCAATGCCTATTAAAATATATATATATGTTCAGGAGCTTCAAGAAGTCAAAATGTTATCTTTATTTTATATGACTTCGATCTAATTAATTAGTATATGTACAATCCCAAGTTTTCATGCATAGGGGTGAAAAGTGTCTATGTCTTCTGCGCGTATACATACATACATTACATACATATGTATATGAATGTTACCCATTTCAAATTTCGAAAGAAATGAATGAGCACGACACCCAAAAACCCTAGCATGTTTCGAAACAATAGCACAGAAGCCCCGACAGAAAGGAAGGTATGCATGCAGCCTTTGACGCTTCTTTTTAATCCCAAATGAATGAATAAAGAAAAGACATTGTTTTCTTTTCAAATTTTAGAATGTTAATCATTAATTATTAACAGAAACCTGATACACTCGAAAAAAGTTACATGTAATATTCAATCATGTGCTTAATTATTATGATCTGATTAGTGGAAATATTATTGTTATTTGTGTGGGATAGCTTTTCTAGAAATATGAGTTACAAAAAAGGGAACATGAAGTAAGACAAAGGGTTAAAAAGCAGGCAGCAGAAACACAGACCTCTGTATTTGTACTAGATTTTGTAGGAGATGGCCAGTTTTTGGTCTCTTCACCTGCCCAAAAATATTTCAACTTTATACTACAAGCTGTCGAGAGCCTCTTGGAAATGGAAACAATGATCCAAGAACTGCACTCTGAATTTTTTTTTTAAAAAAATCACATCTCATAATATTATATGCGCTTATATATTCAAGAAACTAGTTTTGTTTTTCATAAATGATCATAGACAAGCACTTTAAGCTGGATTCATCTCGTAATGAAAGTTGAATTTTGTTATATTTTAACTTATTGAGTAACGTGAAAGCCCATAAATAAGTGGCAACCAACTTATGGAAACTGAGTTGCGGGCTACGTGTTTTCTTTGAAGAAGTTTACCTTCCGGTTCTTTCTTCTCGCTGTTTTGATTTTCCATGTTGGTATGGGGTTGTTTACCAGCGGGAGATTCGAGCTGGCGGCGCCGTTTTTGCCTTTCTCTAGCCTTGTGGTTTTGAAACCAATAGAACACGTTCTTCCCCTCAATCTTGCCGTATCGACGGAGCTGCGAGGTGATGTGTTGGATTTGTTCGGCTGAAGGGGTTCGAGTGCCCCTTCTGTATAGCTCTTCGAGGGTTCGAAGTTGCTCCGGAGTCGGATTCCATCTCGAACTCACCACAACTTGCTGTGTGCTAGTTAAATCTCTCTTATTTTGCTCCGTAGAAATCGCTGCTTAAAACAAGAAACAAACAAAAAAGCTACTTAATATAAACATTTGACCTATGTATTCCAAAAAACTGGAGAAAGAATATTGAGAACTAACGACTTGCCGAGATGATGATTTAGGGAAAGAAAGTCAGCTCCATGGACGAGGTTTAAGCAAGGAGAGTTAGCGGCCGCAGCAGCAGTTGAAGCAGCGGCATCTGGTCTCGGCATAAGGGTTCGGAGCTTCCGGCCACTGAACGAATCTTGGAGGGCGGTGAAGTCTCCCGCGTCATTATATCCCATCATCCACATCTCCTCTTATAATTAATGAACAAGTTAGTTATGGAAATTAAAACCAAGAATTAAAATTCTTTGCTTTCAGTACCACTAGATTTCAATGATCAAGTCGTTGCAAAATTAATAACAATTAATTATATATGGATGATCAAAACTCAAGAAAACTAGTGGGAAATATATTATAAGATCAAAAAGTAGGGTTCCATATGGAGAAGCTGTAGGTAAGTAGACAAAAAAATAATATATATATTGAGAGAAAGAGATTGAACAAGAAACCCAGAAAGAGAAAGGGAAACAAAGGAGGAGTAGGGGTGTTTTTTGGTTTAAATTGAAGTTGACTAAGCTAAGGCTGAGAGAGGGGGCAGTGGCAGTCACAAATAACATGCAATATTATTATTTATTTATTATATTTATTTTATATAACAAAAAGAAAAAAGAAAGGCGTGGAATTCTGGGAAGGGAATGCATGGATAATAGTGAAGGAAAAACGACGTGACGATGATGAGGGTTATCATAAGGCTCATCACCTCATTTATTGTTCTTCTGTCTCTGTCTCTCTCTCGTTCCTTTCATACTTATTCTCAATCTCGACTGCTCTTTCTACTCCTTTTGTCCCCATTTCAATCTTTTTATTTATACTTCATTCATCACGTACGTATCTTCTATTATGTACAATTGTATATATGTATATGCATCTATATATATTACTGATGCAGCTATATAAAAAGAAATGAGTCGCGTAGACTGTGCGCGCGAGATCCGACTGGTTAGTAACTGGTCCACTTGGCCGGTAAATGAGCTAACCTGACAGGTAAACGGATCCACGTAGACAAAATACAGTTAATTGGCTAGGCGTCACTTGCGTCAAGAACACTCGTTAGGTCGGCATCAGGAGAGTTCCCGACGTAGAAACTCCAACGCTCAAGTCAGTAAGCAGTTCAAAAAAAACTGAGAGAACTAAAGAAATTTTCTAAAAAATGAGAGCATACCACGAATAGTGTGAGAGTTCCTCTATTTATAGATTTTTAAGAGTGCTT
Source organism: Primulina eburnea (assembly GCF_022965805.1). Classification (NCBI taxonomy): domain Eukaryota; kingdom Viridiplantae; phylum Streptophyta; class Magnoliopsida; order Lamiales; family Gesneriaceae; genus Primulina; species Primulina eburnea. Next base: position 31,073,508 of record NC_133113.1, read on the forward strand.
AATGGGCTTGAGCATTTGCAAACACAATCCAAATTATGGACCTCAATAATGTTAACACTCAACAAACTACTAATTGAATTAGGCTTATTCTTATTAATCCAACAAATAATTAATCGAGTTGGATTAAATAATTATATTGAGCTTGTACCCATCAATTACCATGGCTGAGTCAGAGATAACTTCATATAATCGTACAAGTTCATCATCGAAGAACATGGTATATAGAAGTGATTGATGTCGTCTACTTATAACTAAAATGACATCGTTTAGAATGATACATGATTTAAATAAAAAAAAAAAATTGAATTGCACATAGTTGAATTATACATGATTGTTTCGGAATAGGCGATCAATTTCGAACGAATATCTGTCATATTTTGAGTGTGAACAAAATTTGTAGATTGGTCATCCCAAAATCTATGAAATCAGAAGAGTCAATCAAAGATCCATTGCGGTATGAAAAAAATGTTGTCCTTGAAGTGGACAAATGATGCAACAATATAACACCTTTACGTGCTAACACAAATACTGTGTTCATCCTTTTGGAACATCGTAATACGTCCCATGCTCTGCCCCCCACCATCTTTTTAACTTTTTCTGCCTCATTCTCCTAACTATATTTATTTTAAACAAAAATTTATTTGAAATCAATTTTTTGTTTAGATCATTCATAAGAAAAAAAAAATTATCATTTTTTATAATAAAAATATTGCTTATTATTGTAAATATAGATAAAATTGACCCGTATCACAAATATTTATTCGTGAGACTATCTCACAAAAGACCTATTATTTATTTTATATGGACTATTTATACACACATATATGTATATGTGTGTGTAAGTGTGTGTTTTTTAAGTATAATGTTTTATTTAATGTTAACGAGTGGTTATTTTATTTTTCCCAAGTAGAGATGACAATTTTCCTCACGGATATGGGGTCATGGGTCTCACGGAAAAAACCCGAAACGGAGATGAGGATCTCCGATTTTTTCGGGTTTGGATATTAATATTAATATTATCATTAATAATAATAGATAATTATAAGTTTTAATCTGAGAAAATCCATGAATCTGTCATCGTCTTGTCATATTAATGTTTTTGAAATGGGGATGGGACGGGGATGACAAGTCGATTCCGAAGTAATCCCCAAACTCAAAAAAGCAGGGATCGAGACGGATATGGGGGTGAGGATGAAATTTGAGGACTGAGATGACGCCCCATTGCCATCCCTATTCCCAAGTGAGTTTACAGTTAATTTGAAAGATTCTTCTAATTATTTCTCCACGATTTTCGGGTACTAAAAACAAGTATTTTCAAGCCTCCTTGGGTGGTCTTCGAATAATGAGTATAGAATTGTTATAAACATGTCACTCCACTTGTTGTGTAGCATCTCTTCGGTAATAGGGGATGTACCACTCTAAATCCTTAAGCAGTAAATTTAAATTTAACATTTGAATTTGATTTAGAAAAACATTGAAAGTTCTCGATTAATAAGTATATGACTTTTTAAATAAATAAATTATAATATTTGTAGGGTATGAATTCGGAATATACAGTTGCATGCACGAAATTGCTATCGAATTATATGTAAAAGTTATGTATATATATTCTAACTTAAAATTACTAAATCTTTGGATGAAAATTTAGTCGAAAATAATTTTGACCCACATCGCTACTCTGGAAGGTAAAAATGGCAAAAATCCGCAAGTCTTGATTACACAAAATAACCTGTGCCAACAGTTGGGCCAATATACTTTCTACCAGCCAAAAACTAAAAATTAACAGTAGACATCAAACCATGGAAACAAAGATTCCTTGAATTAATTAGAGTGATGCAAGATATCAACCCCAGTTCGTCCTCTTTCAGTACCGTCCAATGCCCCAAACTCGAATAACCCCATCAGTATAGCCACTGAAAAGTGTGCTTCCATCGACACTCCAGTTGAGACAAGTGCAGAAATTGATCTACATCAAACCATTGACAATATCAGATACGATAAACAGATCCCCCAATCCATCAGCTACTCGAATATTTTTCCTTTTTTTCGTGTTCTTATGGCCAGTTTTACAAAGGACGCACGAAGCCTTCAGTTTAGTGTATTTATGAATATATATATCATACAAGAAATGTGAATCTTCCGGTAAAAAACAGCAGCAGCAACAAGCAAGCCAATAGTCCCAGACTCAAATCAACCTTCCCAAACTCTAAGAGGAAGCTCAAAACACTTGTCACAAATATATCCCACAAATAAAGATGTGAAAACTGAAAACTACAAAATTGCAACATGCTAGACCTCACAAAGCATAGTCCCAAGTGACTAGTTCCTATACAAAATCCACAGCCAGACGACGACCTATAACGCAGTGATCAACTTGACATGGTATTAAGGACTTTCAATGGAACCAATCATTCAGAATTGGGCAGATACAAATTGGGTAAGTAAATTTTATGGTTGAAAAAATTTCAAGCATTATCTCACAGAAGCACTTCTCGGCCAAATTTTGTTTCCAGAGGTTATAATTTCACAAAACAGTAATAATGGCATCACTAATAAAAGAAAAAGTCGAACCACTAAGCAAGTGAACTAAAGTCATCATGTTAAGTACAAAAACCAGAAGCATAGAAGTCAAAAAATAAAATCCAACAGAAACAGATCCCTACGATGACTTCCTATTGTCAGTTAACTATTAATCACCAAGTGTCATTTATTAACCGAACAAGTAACAAAAGACAAAAAACAAAAAAAATACTAATTTACACACACACAATGGCACAAAGAGCAACACAGAAAAAAAAATTAAAAGTAACATGAAACAAAAACACTAAAATACTAACGAACAACAAACACAAAATGACACAAAGAGCAACACTGAAGCTACTATTACGCAGAGAGTTAATATGTACCTTGTTTTTACAAGTGGCGGTTTGATCAGTCCCCTCAGCAGCCATCTCACTCTCCTGCTTCAAATCAACCTTGAGATCAACAACAACATTCTTGCTCTCCAAATCCCAAATCTTGATGCTACTCTCTGTTGCAGCACATAGCCAATACCTATTCGGACTGAAGCACAGAGCATGAATAACCGAACCAGCCTCCAGTGAATACAAACGCTTCCCTTCCGACAAATCCCAGAGCAAAATCACCCCATCTTTCCCACCACTCGCGCACAAACTCCCATCAGGAGACAATGCTACAGTATTTACGTATCCATTATGGCCACTCAGCGTGGACTTCAGCTTACAGTTAGATAAGTTCCAAATCTTTACATTTTTATCCCACGATCCTGAAACGATCATGGGCTGGAGGGCATTGGGAGAAAACCTTTAACACAACAAGATAAAGGGATACGGGCATTAGAATACTGTCTGCAGCCGTTAAGATTTAAAGTTAAGAAAAAAATAAGAATTTCAATCATGATTCCTTCATGTTTTTGAACTTTGAATTCATGATTCCCATGCCAAGGAAATATCACCAAGAACACAAATTTAACCAAAACATAACCTATATGCTACATTAAAAATAAGTGAATATTCCACATGACCCAAAACTGAACAACACAAAATTACAAGTTAATTTTTTTAAAAAAAAAAGACATACACCACATACAACCATACCTCACGCAAGAAACCCAATCGGAGTGGGAATCCTGATCTTGAATAGTATACTTGCATTCCCCAAGCGTATTCCACAGCTTAATCGTCTTATCCCTGGAAGCAGAGACGATTTGCCTATTATCAATGGAGAAAGCAACAGACAAAACGTCTTTAGTATGACCCACAAAGCGGCGAGCAGTGTTCCCAGTTTGCAAGTCCCACAGACGGAGCTCTCCATCCCAGGACCCAGAGAGGGCAAACTGGCCATCGGACGACAGGACAACGTCTTCAACGAAATGTCCGTGTCCCGTGAGGCGGCGGCGGGCCACACCGTAGTTCTTGTCCTCCTTGGTGAGGGACCAAACAATGAGGGACTTGTCACGGGAAGATGAGACGATCATGTCGCTGTTGTCGACCGGTGTGGCGATTGCGGTGACCCAGTCGGTGTGGGCTCGCATCGTGCCACGGAGAATCAGCTGCTCGTGCGCCATACTCGTCGCTGCAGCTGGTTGCCTGAGCAAAATGTAAAGGCGTTTTAGCAAGAGGGGTCGATTCGAATGTGCGCGTTTGATACACGAGCGTGCGATATTAGGGTTTTTGGTCATATTGGGTTTCAGGGGTTTGGAACATGAAGTCGAGTTGGGCCGACCCAATAACAAAAGAAAAATGGCCCAATAGGCTCACATCTCTCTTAAGTAAACATTCCTTGGAACATGAAGTCGAGTTGTAACTCGTATAGTTTTGAGTTCAAATCGTCGTATTAAAATAAAAAGGACACATTGCGATAAAGCAACAAGTCAAATAAACTGGTCGACAGAAGGGGTCAATAGCTGAAGCCATGTGTTGCTTACAATCTTGGTTCGGCCGAGATGGTAGATTCTCTAGTGCTTATGATTTCTTCATTCTCAAGGAGGCTCGGTGGTCATGGAAACCGCTACTCACGAAATCATGCATTCTCCCAAAGTATCGATTTGTACTTCGGTTATTCGCACACCGAAAGCTCCTTACATGAGACATATTAGTATTTATCAAAGACAAAAGGTACGGACTTTGCAATGTTGCAGACGAGAGTATGGCACATCTCTTCTTCATTTGCTGGACTTCTGAGAAAATATGGGCATGTATTCGACAATGGCTTCGTATGCGGAAAATAATGGGATCAGATGCAGCAGTGCTTAGGGAATTTCGAAAGATTTATCGTGGGAACTCCACACTATCCAAGATGAGGACATCTGCTCTTGTAGCAACGGTGTATCACATTTGAAATGCAAGAAACAGAGCAATTTTTGTGAATAGCCACACATGGATGCAATTATTAACAAAATCAAGTTACTCATTTTTAGATTATTTCCGAGTTTCATCTATAAGGTTAGTTGATTGTATGACAGTTTGTTTGGTAGAGAGTTGTAGGAATTCAGTGCTTTAATTATCTATTGTTGATATCCAATGCATGTGTACTGTATTTCAAATTTACATATTTAATGAATATAAATTCATAAAGTCAATCAGATCTCACATTGTTCTATGTTAATTTATAATATTTTTATTATATAGTAGCTAAACGATTAACTTGAATCATTTCAATTATTACATTAGTTAATTATACAGTTGTTTTTTCTGATTATTAAAATAGAGGAATGCATGCTTTTCGGTTCAAACAAGTTTAAACCATACGAATCAAATCAGAAAGGGAGACACTCCCGTGGAGGTGTTTTTCAACACACCTTCTCTATGCTGAAACATAATGTTGAAATTATTTTCACTTAGCGTAGCATCTTAAAAGTGTTTTAAAACACACATAGATCTGTAAAACTGTCGATCATCGGATTTCCCCTCTTTTGCAATCAGTTTCGCTACTACACTCGCTGCTCTAACTAATTGTCCACCCTTTCCAAGTGTGATTTATATCGGTCGCCATTCGATGTACATTGAGTAACTTTTAATGTAGAAATCATATTTGAACTCTTGCTTCAAATATTGTGGAACTTTAATCAATCTCAATTCCTTTCATGAAAATAATGTGAATTCTAAAAAAAATTGTAATATTAATTTGGCCAAGGTTAAAATTGTGAATATATGAATTAAACGTAATACTAATTGATGTTGTTGCGCGGTTTTCCTTGCGAAACATTGTGGCCCATTCATTCATTCTTATAAATAAATCGTCATAAATTTTGCATTAACATATAGATAAAACCCAAAATTAATTGCTTGACAAAAATAAAACGAAAAACCATATTTATATATATATATATATATATAAATATAATTATAATAATGACTTGAAAATAAAAATATAATCATGATAAAAAATAAATAAATAAATAAAAGAAAAAATGAAAAAGAATAGAATCCAATGGTTGAGTTTAGCTTCAACAGAACGCTGCTTTCTTCAGAAGCCAAAAATGGTAAAGGAAATCTAGAGATAGATTCACAAGATAACACCGCATCAGCTAGCCTTCTCATCCACCCGTCTGCATGCAGAATCAGGATATATTTACAGCAATCTATATATATAATCAAACAAAAATGCAAAGTAATAATAATAATAATATTAGAGAACAAGAAGCAACAAATCTGATACCATTTATTTGAAAGCGGATCTTGAAAATAAAACCAGAATCAGAAAAGTAATCAATATAGAGATGGAGTGGAGGGAAGAAGTGAAGAGCTCCCTTCAATCCAAAGAAGGATCGAAAATGGGTGGATTCAAGCTCCTGACATATGCAAACCACAAACCCATCCAAAGTCGACATCTTGGATATGGATAGGGCTGAGGGATCCATAGGTCAGCAGCTTAATCTTCCCAGAAAAATCCTCTGTTGGAGTTCAAGGAGCTCCGCTCTTCAACTTTAATCTCCAAGAAAGAAAGAAACCCCTGGTAGGTAGGTAGGTAGCTAGAAGAACCATCATCCATACATGAAAGCGAGGAAATCTCTTTTTCCTGGGTGAAATCAGTTGCATATGATCCAGATCTTGGCGCGTGAATATATTCATGAAAATACCCATAAGACATAAGAGGGCAGATCCATAGAAAGTGACTCTATAAAGGCTTGAAAGTTGAAACCCTAAACTCATTCAAGGAGAGGAAACCCTAGCTAGCACAAGAAGAAACAGGTGAAGATGTGAGGACTATATATAAAGGGCCGAGATTAGTGATAAGAAACTGGTAGGTGATTGAGAGGAAAGGATAATATATGGCCAGTGGGAGTGGGTAGGCGTGCAACTAGGCATCAGGCAATGGGTCGTTTTCTTGAAAACAAATTTGTTTTCTTTTTAATACAAAAAAAAAAGTTGGAAAAAGAAGAGATGTTGGGAAGAGGAGTAGCTATCTAGGGTTAATTGATTAGATTCCCTTTGCTTGAAAAAATCACATGCGTTTGTACAAGAAAAGAAGAGAGGTTTGACTGAGAGAGGGGACACCCCGAAATTACCATTAAATAGTCTGTCCAACATTATGGAACGGGGAAAGTGTGTGCGCAGGCGATGCCCATTCCAACTGGATCCTGTTGTCCGCTTGCTGCAGTTGTGTTTAATGGTGGCTTAAACTACTATACTGTATCTGTATGTATGAATTAATGCATGGCTACTACAGATACCCACATCATGTATTCATGTGCTTGTTGAAAGGTATACGATTTATTCTACATACCAAGTTAAAATCGCGCTGAAACGTGGGAGCGAAGCTTCAATCTTTATTTGTTTAAGTAAGATTAATATGAGTTTAAACCTAAAAAAAAAGTAAATTTAAATTTTAATTATCTCGAACAAGTAAAGAGAGTAAATATTTCATAAGTATAATAAATTTAAGTGTAATATATTATTTGAGTAGGTCTCTTGTGAGACGGTCTCACGAATCTTTATCTGTGAGTCAACTTTACCGATATTCACAATAAAAAATAATACTCTTAGCCTAAAAATTAATATTATTTCATAGATGACCCAAATAAAAAATCTGTCTCACAAAATACGACACGTGAAACCGTCTCGTACAAATTTTTGTCTTATTATTTTTTTGTCAGATCCTAATTTATTGTGCTCTATCATTTATTTCATCTTTCGTATAATGAAATAAAAACTTAATTTAAATGGACTACTTTAAAACATCAGCATTAATATTTCTTGTAGGCCGTAAAATGTCAATATCTGTTACATATTGATAATCGTTACATTTAACTATCAAATATTGTACATGATAGTATTATTTGCTAAAAAACTTTCTAATTTATGTATTTTTTCTTCATGTTCATAAAAAGTTGTACTTAATATGACCAATCAAATTTGATTTTTTTTTTATTTTATCGCTTTTAGCTCAAGCCGATCTGTAGAAACACTGGTTAAAATTATTTTAAACTAGTATTTCGTTGTACAAATTGCGTATTTATATAATATTTTTTACAAAAACTTTTATTTGGATTTTAATCAACATTTGGTAATTAGTTTCGATTTATATTGTAAAATATAAGCAATATTATAACTATGAAAACGACCAAGGGTTATTATTCTAATTTGGGAATTGGCCACACCATCAAACCAATTATCAGTGTAATGATAAATTCTTTAAAATATTAACAAAACAATTTTAAAATTATAAAAGTTCTATTTTTTAATTTAATATAAAATTATAAAAAAATATTTTATTACATTTAGGTATTCCTCTAAAATATCACTATCATATCTAGTTTCCAATGTTTTTTTTATTACTAAATATTTTTTAAAATTTTTATCCAAAATTCGAACTTTTAAATTAAACGATTATATTATTCAAAACATCAAAAATTATTATAATAAAGTATTAAATTAAAATTAAAAAAATTTAACACAAATATCATATATATATATATATATATATATATATTGACACACACATCACGTGTATAGACTAACCGGTATATAATTAAAATTAAGACCAACTAATTAATTTGATGAAATTTTATTTAAAATTACAATTATAATCTAATTTTATACTTATAAAAAAATTGTAATTCATTAATATCTTTATCTATATTTTAAAATTCAATTAACATTTTTATCTAAGTTGTTTTTAGAAAAATAGATATATAACTCGTGAAAAAATGGACAAATTATTAAATTGATTTGAAAACGACAAAAATCATAGTAATTATTTCAATTGTTGCCTGCTAAAGTGGACTAGTTTATTTTATTTGTAAATATTATATGTTATAATGTTTTTTGAAATATAAATATTTAATATTTCACTAATATCAAGAAACCGGGATGACATTAAACATAATATTCTAATATAATCAATATAAGAATTAAAATTTAAGAATCAAGCAAAAAAAAACATAAAATAAAAATTAAAACACGTTTCTTCTTTGAATACTTCGAATTAACAATATTAATTTTGAAATTGAATTAAATTTTATCCTTTGACCGAGTTAGGGACGAAAGCTTCTTGCAAATAAACCCGGTTCACGAGCGTACAGAAAGAAGCCCTATTGGAAAATTTCACACCCATTCATCTTTCTCGCCGCGTCCTGCAGCCCAAAACCACGGCCACTGCTTAAAATCACCGCAACATCTGAAAAGCTAGTGCGCCGCCCCAAGTTCATTTGATGGGTTCGTTTTTGTTTTTCCGATTGATTTTCATTCTATTTTTTTAATCACTGTCCCGTTTATCTGATTTGAAAGGAGTAAAGGGATTGCTTTTTGTTGAAGTTGTATGTGTCGATAATTGTGATATGTTGATTTTTTTCAACTGTCCCATTATTTTGTTGATGTTTTGTTTTGTGTTAACTGATATAGATATCGAGGAGGATATCAAGGCGTTGCAGCTTGATTCATCAGGTATAATTGTCGTTTAATTCAGTTCCCTACGTAATTTATATTGTTACTATTGTTTAACTTCTCAGAAGTTAAAAAGTAAGTTTTTTAATGATTATTATTTTATTCTTTGTCTGTGAGATCATAAAGGTTGTGTTTTGATGAAGAATTTGCCTACTTTACCGTGAATTCATTATTTTGTAAACAGAGGATTGATAACTATCTTTTCAAATCAAAATCCTTGGATCCATCAGAATCCATGCATTGTTGTTTGTAGTGTACACTAGACTGTTCTTGTCGTTGCTGTAATGTTGGCGATGTCGTAATTTATTGCTCGCAGAAGATACGATTGTTGCTGACAAGGAAGATGAGAAACATGATGTAGAAATAAACCCGGAGGTGGATAAAGGTTGGTCAAGCTACATATGACGTGCATAGTAGATCAGAGGAAATTTTTTATCCAGATTTTATGTTTTTTTTGTAGCACTATACGACATTTCTTTGTGATTTATGCTTGAAGATTGAGGATTATGTCACAAGGATTGCTTTTAGCGATTTTTCTATTTTTATCCTCTATATCCGACATCTGCCATTTTGAGATCAGAACTCATATTTGGCTTTACCATATGCTTCTTTATAATCATGACAAGAAAATTCGAAACTAAAGAAACTGAATAGATCACCTAAATATTATTGTGTGTTCCCAAATATCTTTTATTATTACTTTGATCTTCAACACATGTACACATAATTTAGTATCTTAAGAACAAGGTTATAATTTATTGATCTTGATTCTCATGTATAAAAAGTGTTCATTTTGCTGATGGCTTTAGGTTTGGCCAGCGCAACGTGTACAAACTCCAAACCATTGCAAGAAGAGCATGGAGATGTGTATGAAGGTAGGTAACTACGGAATCTAGTGTTTGATTGGCATTGTCCCCATGCGACGGCTTGCAAATGGTCTGATAATATTATCTCCTCTTCCTATGGCATTTAAATGCCATCTCTGTAAAATTTATTTTGATGGCATAAAGGTGTATTATGTTACATAATCTTCGCTTGGGTTGTTCTGTTTTTACTATAAAAAAATGAATAAATGTATAATAATATCAAGAGATGATATCTTAGATAATCACCTTTTGATTGCTTTTTTGTATCCCAATACCCTTTTTGTTTTGTTCTCACCTTATTTTTTATTCACTTGCATTTTAAAGTATAATTCTTTTGACGAGGATAAATTGTTCACGCTATTGCTGAATTTGCACACATAATGAATGTTCATCGAGACTAAGCTATCGTTTAATATGATATAATAATAATCTTTAGGACCTCCTAATTTCACCACCATAACCCTAAATTCTTGCCCCTATAAGCAAGAACAAGGCCTGATTAAAGGTCACATCTCTCTGTCATTAAATGTCATAAACGTGTTGATAGATAACATTTTATTTTAGATTAATATTTTTTCCACTTTATTGCATATTACAGATAACAAATAAAACTTATTATTATTATATGTTAAAACACCACTAACGCTGTCTTATGCTAAATTATTACCTCTCCGCATCCTCAACCGTTTTTTTCGTGTGCCTAGAAATTCCCATATCATTAAAGGCCTCTGTGATTTTATTTTATTTTATTTTATTGTTATAGCTTCTGTTTTTGAGTGGATGCTACATTGAATTGTGATTTTTCGTTTTGAAATTAAGTCTATTTTAAGGATCTTATTTTATGTTTTGACTTTTGTTTGGTCTGTTCAGTCAAAGAGAAGGAAATTTCTGCTCCAGCGCATATTGTGGATGAGGTGGAGAATAAAAAAAGACATTTGAATGTTGTATTCATTGGCCATGTTGGTAAGTGAATTTTTCCTCAATTCAGAGATCCATATTAATTGTTTATTCGTAATAATATGAAGTTTTCCCTTCCAAATGTGCTCTTACTGGGAGAACATGGCATACCCCTGTGTGTTTATTCCTGATATCCCATGGCTTACAATTCTGATGCCATATCTCTTATTGTTATTATCATTTTCCTTGGGTTTTGATTATACTTCATTGCTTACTCTTTACTGGGTTTCAAAAAGCGTAGGAATGAAACAGGAAAATGCCCCCCACCCTCAAAAGAAAGAAAAAATACATTCAGAATCTGAATGCATAGGACTTCGGGTTGTGATTAGATTGTTGCTGCTGTATAACATATCAATAATCAAAGTTTGTCGTGAGGAGCAACATTATTCATCTTGTCTGCAGATGCTGGCAAGTCGACAACTGGAGGGCAAATATTGTTTCTCAGTGGTCAAGTCGATGACCGAACTATCCAAAAGTATGAGAAAGAGGCAAAAGATAAAAGTAGAGAGAGTTGGTGAGTGCTTACTTGCTTCTTATTTTAACTTGGAAATGTTACATCTGATGTTGGTCCAAAATGCTCGTGAGTGTTTACAGGAAATTTAAAACTTTCAACACCTCGTTGTGTAGCATAACAGCAGCCTCATCTTTGAACTGCTGCTTCATCTGCTGCAATGATGTTCATGAGTAGTTAAAATTGTGTCTTAGAAAGTTTAGATGGGACTCAACTGTAACGGTGTAGTAGTGATGGGCTTCTTCTAATTTGTTGCTGTCAACAGTATAATAGGTTGCTTAATGTGGGATACCATCTACGGTTGTTGTATTGTATATTTTCCTACTCTCTTAAACCTTTGAACAGTTTTTCAGTTATATATGTTTAATATTGAAGACTTTATTTGTGCTTTTTTAGAATAAAAAATTGTGTCCGTCGTATCATTAACTACTTCAAATATATTCAAAGTAATATGCAATCATATTTTTTCCTTGTGCTGTTTTCATCTAGTCATTACTTCATTCACATTTTCTGTGATTGTTAGTCAAAATCACCTCGCAATGTTTAGCTTAAGAAGACTCTATCCAAACACCAGCTTACAAAAAACATTACAAAATTTGTGCTGAATTTTTGTAGTGAAAGTAGGTGGAAGCCCAAATAAATTTTGGCTTGATCCCCTTTTGTGTGTTTTATATCTGCATTCCCCTAAGTTCCTTACCTCATCAATGCCTTACTAACTCCCTAACATATTAGAAAGGTTTTTCCAACCTCAGATCTATGAATAGATACTCTAAACCATGCGTTTTAATTCTTTTTGCCACTTTCAGGCTGGTGGGATAATTTTTGCAGCCATCTCTCTGTTGGATATCATTTCCTAATCTAGCTTCAGTTGTACTGATTTCCCTTATTTAATCCAAAAACTAGGTACATGGCTTATATCATGGACACGAATGAAGAGGAGAGAGTTAAGGTACTTATCTGTGGCTTTGACTACTAAGGTTAAATGTCATGTTTTCTTTGTCCTCCAAATGCATTTGAATGTGTGAAGAGATGAGTTGCTTGTTGCCCATTTTTCCTTTTGTAGGGGAAAACAGTTGAAGTTGGTCGAGCTTCATTTGAAACGGAAACTACTAGATTTACGATATTGGATGCCCCGGTAATTTCTATTTTCCTTTTATTTATTGCTTTGTGATTTCTGTTTGTAGAAGTTCTGCTCGGAATTTTTTATGTTTTTAAAGCTTTAAATTAATTTCACCTTTATTCTAACTCGATCCAGATTTTTTATCTGAAATTTTATATTAGTTCCGAGGGAGTTTGTAAATGCAGTGAACTTTAACTTAAATATTTAAAGTTGCATTAGATATGACATCAACGAGGTACACTTCATTAGAGCAATTTGGTTGCCATTTTACACGCCAGTTGATTTATCTGCACTTCATGGTGGTGTACATTTGATGTTAAACGTTTGTACTTCAGGGTCACAAAAGCTATGTACCTAACATGATCAGTGGAGCATCTCAAGCTGATATAGGTGTACTGGTAAGTACAATACTTTGTCAGATTTTGATTTCTTGTTCTTTTCCTTTTAATCATCTTGTGATCACAGGTGATTTCCGCCAGGAAGGGAGAATTTGAAACTGGTTATGAGAGAGGTGGACAGACACGCGAACATGTCCAATTAGCAAAGACTTTAGGTGTTTCGAAGCTTCTTGTTGTTGTGAACAAAATGGACGAGCCTACCGTGATCTGGTCAAAAGAGAGGTGCCTTTTTCTTAGTGTTTGAGAGAGCATTTGGAAATCCTGTATGTTATATTTGCGATGTGTTTCTGCTGTTTTGTCATTGCAGATATGATGAGATTGAGTCAAAAATGTTACCATTTCTGAAGTCTTCAGGTTACAATGTGAAGAAAGGTAAATTCCCTGTTGGATTACATTTTTCATACTGATGATGTGTTCTTTCTTTCACATGGAGTATCAGATTGACACTGTTTTTATTTGTTTATTATATTAGTATGTGTTTGTTATGGAGTTGTGTTACTCTGTTCCTATTTGGACTTGAATTCCCTAGCTTAATTTGGTTCCTTTTCTGAACCATGAAACTAAGAGGCAAGAAAGAGGTTTCGTTCAGGATTCAAATTTTATAGAAATGAAGCCACATTTACATTGCATATCCTTTCAGTTAACAGAATTCAGCTTCATGCCTCATGGCATGACTTGTGTGTGACCTTAAATATATGATGCACAAGCTCTTCAAATTATTGACCCGTGCCATGTCGGTGTGTCAGACACCGACACTCTTGGAACGCAAAAACATCTTTGACATGACACGGATGTGTGTTGGACATGCCAAGGTGTGTGTCCGTGAGTTAATAGAAAAAGAAAGAAATTGAGTACAATGGAGAAGGATAAAGGAGTGTTGGACATAATTTTGAGATTTTGGTCTAATTTTTAGTATTTTTCAGAATTTTAGTGTAAATTGTTAAAATAATCATTTTTTAGTGATTCTTTTTTTAATAATTATATCAATTTTAAAGCTTGAATAAATGATTGTTTTTAATTTATTAGTAATTTTAATATTTGTCGGACTTTATTTTTTTATTTTAAAATGAGATAGATTTTGTTTTTTAAAACTCATTCAATAACATTCATTTTCTTTAATTTTGATAGTTTTACTTGATAATATCGGTTATTATTTCTATATAAAGTTACATACCTTTATGTGCATTATGTATGTATAATGTATATATGTGTCCACAAATTTGCTGTCTTGTCCTTCAATTTTTAAGAATCCATGCATCTTGTGTCTGTGTCTCTGTTCATAACCTTACGATGTATCCTGAAATCAATATTGAATTGTCATGTTGATTAAAGACTTCATAACATGTGAAGCCTTATTTCAGGAAATAATCTATTTTTTTTAATGTGAGCAGATGCTTTTCTAAATAACGAATTTTTCCTAAAAATTATCTATTTGTGTCCTTATTAATGTACCGATCATAAATTCTTTTTATTTTTTTGTCTCTGGTTTTAGATGTACAATTTCTTCCTATATCTGGTCTCATGGGTACAAATATGAAAACAAGAGTGGACAGAAATGTATGCCCATGGTGGGAGGGTCCATGCCTTTTTGAAGCTCTTGATGGTGTTGAAGTTCCTTTACGTGATCCAAAAGGTCCATTCAGGTAGAAATATTCTGCTATGCCTTTGTCTTCTTTGGTTTATCTTATTAGATTAAAACTATGCACTGCTTCTTCGTTCTTGTTTTACTTGGGAATGTAATCACGACATACATACTTTTCGGCCTAATGTCATGTGCTCGGTGTAATAGAATGCCCATCATTGACAAATTCAAGGACATGGGAACTGTTGTTATGGGCAAAGTTGAATCCGGGAGTATTCGTGAAGGCGATAATATGATGATCATGCCAAATAAGGTGTTTTTCTACCCCAAATTTTTCGTACTATCAAAAATTTTATTTTATGAATGCATGAATCGTTTTAGGGTTAAATCTTATGCTTTGATAATTTTCAGGTCCTGGTGAAAGTTCTCGCCATCTTCTGTGATGAAGATAAAGTAAGTCGAGCAGGACCTGGTGAAAATTTGCGAGTCAGGGTTTCTGGGATTGAGGAAGAGGAAATCATTTCTGGGTTTGTCTTATGCAGCGCGGGTAGGTAAAGTTGGTAGATTCTCCCAAATTTCATCCAGTACTCAATGAAGAATCCTTTTGAACATTATACCTGTGATTTTGTACTATACAAATCGCGGGGATCTGTGACGTTGCTCTATTGGCATGGAGATTGCAACTTGTCCCACGGGAATTGAATGTATTATGCTGAATTGAAGTTCTCATTTGTTGATCGTCCAGAGTCTGTACACTTTGTGTTGTGCTTTGATATCTTCTTTGCATCTTTTTTTGGTTTAGAATTCATGAATAACAAATGCATATCAATATCTTTCTACAGAAAATTAAGTAGAAAGATTCTGAATATCGATGAGGTAGCTCCTTCAGAAATTTTCGTGATCAATATTTACTAGTTAAAGGAGAGAGTCGCAGAACATAGACAGTGTTCCTCTCTGAGTTCAATGACAGCGATTCTATTAATGTTTATAATTATTAGTTCCACAACGTCATTCAGGTTTCTGAATGAGTTCAATGGGTGGTAGTGTTGGCTCCATGTACTTCATTTGGTTGCTCAATTGTCGAACTTGTGAATTTTGATGCTTTATTTATTTTATACCAATGTTATTTGATTGTGTTTACAGCGAAGCAAATAGCTGCTGTTTCTGACTTTGTTGCCCAGTTGCAGATTCTGGAGTTACTCGACAATGTATAGTTTTTTCATTGATCCATTTACTTATGTTTTCTGTCTTGATCTTTTCATGGGCATACTTGTCTGCATATTCATGTGCATGTTTTTTCATTCATTGACTTGCTTTTCTATCGTATCTGAAGATGTATGCTTCTCATGTTAGGCAATTTTTACTGCTGGATACAAGGCTGTTTTGCACATCCATGCAGTCGTGGAGGAGTGTGAGATTGTTGAGTTGATGCAACAGATTGATCCCAAAACTAAAAAACCTATGAAAAGAAAACCGCTCTTCGTGAAGAATGGTGCAGTTGTTGTATGCCGCATTCAGGTTAACATAGTTACACATTTTTCTTGTAATAATACTTGTATCTGGTGTAAATTTATTTGAAAAATGTATTAGTTTCTTTCTAAAATTTGTTTTATCTGAGTGGAACTGATCTATCAATTTATGAGATATGCAGGCTTAAAAAGCTGATTTTTCTATGCTCTCTGATATGTTATAGTTCTCTGCTGATTTATGTATTCAAGGGATTGACATAATTTTTGTTGCTACATTTTTGCCTCTCAGGTGAATAACTTGATATGCATTGAAAAATTCTCCGATTTTCCTCAACTTGGACGGTTCACTCTTCGCACTGAAGGTTGAAAAACATTTGGCCTTGTGTAAATTACGATTCTCTGTTGCTGCTTACTCAACCTTATTAAGTTTATTTAAAATTCCTTTTTGACAGGGAAAACTGTTGCTGTGGGTAAAGTAACTGCTCTTATCACGGCTGAGAGTGCATAAAACAATTTTTTCACCAGGTGAGGTTATGTCCCATTTCAAACAGTACCAATCTTTTGTAGCTTTCTGATGAAGCCTAGAGATTTCTGTGTTGTTACTGATTGCTGTCAAATGTCTCTTACACATCGATGTCTTGAAAGCCTTCTTCAATCCAAAAGGATCCAAGAAAATAATGACTTGGCCTGTAGTTTCCGAGTGACTAGAGTGTTCCTTCAAATGCATTCATTTTTTTCTGTTATGTGGTTACGGTTAATTTTATGGACGTGCTGAATATTATTGCGCCTGAATATTACCCTATTTAAGCGAGAGTGTCATAAATTTGCAGGTAACCATGAAAATGTTCTGTTCTCGAAGTGACAATGTTGGTGTTTCCTCATATTTGACCTTCCAACAACCTTCGGAGGTTGGTTATCTGAGTAATAATGATTATTCTTCCGGGGCGTTTTACTACACCTGATGAGTTTTTTTCCCAATGGATGTCAATTGTGGTGGGAGTTCGAGTCCTCTTTTGGTAACTAGTGCCTAAAGACCGAGTGTAAAGCTTGTTATATTCCGTAGATATAAATCGTGAAATCTTGTTTATTATTTTTTGAGACAAATTTTAGTTGTACGATGATTGTGATTATAACTGATGATTAGCTCCTAATCAAAATTGCGCTTCCTTCTAGGCTTTGTTACATTTAAATGATGAGTTTGGGGCTGAGAATGCAAATTGAGGATTTATTGATGCCAGTTTTCTCAAATGCGTTATGTGCACATGTACTTGGTATTCGTGTAATTTATCAGACACAAGGAGTGGACTCTATACTTAAAGTGGACAAACCTTCATATTTAAAACGATAAAGAATTTTGTAGCAAAAATATATTATAGAAATAACCTTTTGTAATAACTGTTATGCGTGAAAATTTAAAACATTATACCTCAAAATCGAAATTCTAGTACTGTTTATCATAATCAACATTAACATTATGCTAGCAATTCAAGAATCAAACAAACGATGATACCGAAGCATGCGAATGCTCATCCAGGAACAAAATGAAGGAAAATCAAAACCTTTTTAGAAAATATGAAGTTATAGATGTTCATTGATGACTCTTAACATAGCCCAGTACTACTTATTCTCATAAAGAAACTAGTATTTAACCAAAAGAGTCCACCCTTACTCAAAAGAGAACTCGAACAACATGCTGTGCTGGTATTTCTCGCGTGGCTGAACCACCACTGAGGGGAAGTTTGGTTGATTGATGGCATTTGGAAATCCTTGTGTTTCGAGACATGCAGCAGCATGTTTATTGTATACTGCACCCCCTTTGCCAGTGATTCCGTTGACATAATTTGCAGTGTAAAATTGCATGCCAGGAGCATTAGTCCACAAATTTAGTGTCCTCGAGCTAATGGGATCCTTCAGTTTTGCAGCATGCTTCAATCCCAATTTCTCGTCTCCACAGTCAAGTACATAGTTATGGTCGTATCCCATCCCAACCTCATGGATACGGCTACCAATCTTATTTTCAGCTGTGAAGTCAAATGGAGTGCCTTTGACAGGAATGATCTCCCCAGTTGGAATAGTGTGTTGATCCACGGGAGTAAGATGGTTTGCATATATTTGTATGGTGTGATCAAGAATGTTACCAGAATTGTGACCGGCCAGATTCCAATAGGTGTGCTGAGCTAAATTGATCAGTGTTGGCTTGTTTTCCGGCACTGCTTCCATGTCAAGTCTCAGTGTAGTCTTGGAAGTAAGTGTGTATGTCGCAGTGAGAGAAACATCACCTGGATAGCCTGTAATAAAAATATACAAAAGAAATGGTAGTATAAACAATAGTTCTGTCGGTGTCAGCAAACCAAATACAGGGGGTTACCTTCCTCTCCATCCCAACTTTTGTACTTGAAGGTAATTGATGGATTATCACCCTGCTTATGCTCCACAACATCCCAAATAACCTTGTCGTATCCCTTGTGCCCACCTTCAAAAGAGAAGGTTCGAAAGATTGTATGGTGTTAGAAAATTGGAAATTTTCAGGAAAAATACATCACGTGGCCTTCTAGATATAGATTTGTCGTCATTCCAAAAAGTAATATATGCAGCCTCAGCTGATATGAAAACACAATGCACTTCCTTCCTCTTCGCTTTATTATCATCATATCTCTACCAAACAGCCATACCATGATATATCCATTAGCACCAAAATAAAGGGCAGCAAGCAAACATAAAAGACAAATATACAAATGAAACAATCACTACCTGATCTATCATACATTACACGAAACTGTGAACTAAACAATCTGCGATTAACATTTGTGATTCTCGCTTAATGTTTGAGCTTTATTAAGAAGCTGAAAGGCCTATACCAGCATGGTGAACTTTTACACATGTTTTCTCTCTTCACAATAACATCACCCGTCAATCTGATATCATACAAGAAGAGATCTGATGACTTTGAGGAAGGCTGATTATCAAGAAGAACAATTTTTCCTTCATTTTCATGGGTAAGAATCAATTTACCATATGCGAGACAAATAGGGCTCGGCTCTAAAACTAATGAAGCAAAACAACACTCGAGTTATATAAAATTCTTCTTGAGCTACATTTCATTCACTCATGAAGAAATATAAATATATTCATCTTCTTTTAAATACTGATAATTATATTTTATATCCAGAGAATTTGATTCTGGAATCTATAAAGATTTTTACTTTTCTAAAGTTAACACCGAGGTATAGCAGGTCGATAAAAAAATCCATCAACAGTCAACATCAATAAACATCCACAACCAAGAAACATCAACTTCACATGACATATAATCGTTATTTAAGGCACATGTTCAAGGCAAGACAATTGCTTATTGAAATGAAGCCAGATGCACCAACATATAATGCCATATAATCTAGATGTGAAATAAAAATACTAAAAACAACACATTTTACTTCTATTCTTCAAAAACTATTATACAATAAAACAAATATTATAATGTACAACCGAATATCAGAAGTTACTATGTTGAATTTCACAATAAATTAATAATCCCCACAATTAAGACAAGTTGGTGTTGGCTGGTTTTTGTCCTGCGATTGTCCAATTAACATGAATGTGTACATGGTGGATATTATTTGATATATTTCCGGCTTTCAGCTTACAAGTACAAGGGTTTGCTAAAACTAGAACAATGATTTGGGCAACCTTGTCATCGCTCGCTCCTAGGCGATCACATTTAATAGCACACACCAATATAAAAATACATATATGCATTTGATGAAGAATCACAATAATACAAATATATTTCCAAAAACCCTCAATCGCGAGTACCATGGAGACTGTTAGGAGGCTTGTTAACAGGTAATGAGTACTCAACACCATTTAGAGTAAACTTCCCAGCTTTGATCCTGTTTGCCACCCGACCCACGATGCACCCAAAGTAAGGAGCAGCCCCTTTCTGTACATAAACATAAAGGGTGGAAATACCATATTCAGAAAAGGAAATTAATTCACTCGTAAAAATTCATACCCCACAAAGAATCGATGCCCCAAGTCAAAATGAAGAGTGCCAAGTGACAACAAACAAAGAACAACAACGAGTACCTTTATTTACCCTCGACAACACGCCAAGATTCAATTTTTTCACGAGAAAACAACAAGATCGAAATCAAAATCACAAGGGTTTTTTAAATAAATTGATATAAAAATGTCACTGACCAAATATGGCTCGAGCGTGTCAAATCCCAGAACAACATCAGCCAAATTCCCTTCAAATGCAAATACAAAAAAACAGATATTCACACTCAATCCTTCTTCCAAAAATATAGTATTTCACCATGGTTTAGAAGGCCAAATTACCATCTTTATCAGGTACAAACAAGGAGGTGATCGTGCAGCCAAAATTGGAGACATGGACTTGCATAGTGCCATTGTTAAGTTCATAGATCTTGGCCTCTGCCATTGACTTGATTCAAAACTTCTTCTTCCAGTTATTTATTTCCTTCGATTGTGATCGATGGCAGAAATGGCAGAAGGGGGAAGATTATATCGAGAGGACTCGGATTCAGGTGTGGCAGTGCCGTATGAGCTGGCCAACGTAATCGATGACCAGATTACGAAGATATTTTTGTTTATTTTTTAAATAAGATCATAGCAACATTTAAGACTAGGTCAATTTTTTTAAAAAATAGTTTCCATTTAATTTAATTTCTAATTCTATTTCACGTAAATATTAATTTAAATATAATTTTTTCTAACTAATTTATATAATTTTATATAGTTACAAAATATCTATAATTTTAGGGAAAAAATTAAGATGAATTAATTGGCCTAGTTAGTTGAGAATGTATTTTCTTTAAAAAAATTAAAAAATCAAAATCTTAAACATGTAAGAAATTTACATTTCGAAGTAGACAAATCATAGAAAAGGCATGATTAAAATTTCGAAAGGAAGTGTAAAAATGTGATGTTTTTTATTTGACAAATGTGGTATATTATATCGAGTAGATTTCTTGTGAGACGGTCTCAAGAATATTTATCTATGACACGGATCAATTCTAATGATATGCACAATAAAAAATAATATTTTTTTCATGGATGACCCAAATAAGATATCTATATCACAAAACACGACTCGTGAGATCGTCTCACACAAATTTTTGTTTATTCTAAATTAAAATAAATAATAAATGAAATTCTCAAACGATGTGATGTGCTTATTTGTGATTGGTGATTTCTTTTAACTAAGATTTGGATTTCCCTTGAGGATTTGCATTTAAAATCTTTGATCTAAACTTACTCCATTTGTTTGGATGAGTTCTAGTTTGATTTTTCGGTTGTGATGTTAATTATAATATGTTTTTATTGAATGATATTAGTTGAGTGGAATGAATAAAATTATTAGTACAAAGTTGATGTTATTTTTGTAGGATAATGATATTATAATATATTGTTATTTCATTTATAATATTAATTTTCTAATTTTATATTTAATTTTTTAAATTGTTTTCAATAATTTAGTAAATATTTATAATTTGTTCGAAATAATTCAAATTTTTAGAAAATGCGATTATATATGATAATTAGATATTTTGGGTAGGCTACTGATATTCAGTTATCCGATGAGTATGAAAATGCAGATACGGATGAGGATGAAGCTGAATATGAAAATAATAAATAGATATGTGGACGGATAATATGGATACCTACCAAAATCTGACTCACTATCATCCCAAATAGAAACGGTTTACTTATTTCTTATACAATGGAGGTGGAGAATTCTTACGAAGACCGTTTAATCAAAGATAAATGCGTAAGAATTATTTTTAGAATTTAAGATGTTGATGTCAGATTAAATATAATTTATCCAACCAAAAAATTAAAATGAACATCTGTAAGTGATAGATGGATGGTGAAAATTAGATGTTCGATATTGATGACATCGATGCATACATTATATGTAACATAATCCATTTATATAGTTTAAATCTATTTTTTTAAAATCATCCATTTCTTTACGTATTTTGTTTTTTATGAAGTGTTCCACTAAATATCGACCCACTTCAATTGTTTACTTAATAATTTTTAGAGTAGTTTTTTGTACAAGAGTCTCACGGATTTATATCCAAAAGATGGTCGACTAGATTTATACATACAATAAAAAGTAATATTTTTGACGTAAAAATAATATTTTTCCATTCAAATCCTCATTTATTACAAAATATATATTTGATATAAAAATAATATCTTTCGCTCAAATCAACACATATTACATTATTTTTATTCATATTATAACTAACAAAAAATGAAAAATTTGTAGTAAAAATGGACGTCGGGGCCGAAAAGGGCGATGAGTGATTGTTGGTGCTAAGAGGTTGCGCGAACGATGAGCGGCTTCTGACATACTTCTAAGTGAATGGAACATGGATCAACCGATCTTACACTTGAATGAGAGTGATTCAAAGACTGTGCATATATGAGACTGTATAGTTGAGAGAGCTTAAAATATTTGATATGTATTACTCATATTAAAAATGTGCATATTCTTTTCGGGAGCTTATCGCGTAAGAACTCCAAAGTTAAGTGTGTTTGACTTGGGTAATTTTGCGATGGATGACTCCTTGAAAGTTTCATAGCTGCATGTGCTTGAAGAAATAAACATGCTGAAAACACTTGTTGGTATAGTGGGGACGGTGCATTAAAAAAAATAAAATTTTAGACATAAAAAAAAAAAAAAACCATAAGTCGGACCAGTTGAATATTTTGCTTCACAAAATTGAACCATGGAACAATCTCATAAGATTTTTTTGTGATCATGAATAAATATAATTTTAACATTAATTATAATTGATATACTAAAGTGAACGCTTTAAAATATGTAAAGATCTAAACTATTTTTTTGATTTGAATACGGTAGGATCAATACTTTCTTTTTTATTATTAAAAATAGTTGGAAAGTACATATAAAATTATGAATTTAAATTTTAAATACTTTTAAAAATAATCCCCAATTATCAAAATATTAAAGAAATCTATTTTTAATTCCACGTTTTTTAAAAAAAAGCAACTTTATAAATCCAAACACACAGTTAATCTTCTAACCAAGTATAAAACTTGTTGGATATAGAGTCTCACTAGTGGACATCAAGTGGCAAACATTTCCTAGAATTGTCGCTCACCTTTCTTAGGTGGAAAGTTTCATTTCTCCTTTAGGTGTGTGGAGCCTTCTTCATTTTATAAATATTAAGAAAATATATTATGAATTATAAATTTTAATCTAAAAAATATGAACACAAAGAGAGCAAAAAAGCTATTTTTATATATATTATCTCAACTAATAATAAATGAATAATATATGTTCAAAAGACAAAATGATTAACCTCATGACCTCAAAATAATAATATCTTAAATACGCTTTATTATATGTGAGTATGCTCTCAAATAGTCATGATTTCAATTCTCCTGATCTACAATTTCTCGATCGAACTTGTTGTACAAAACTTGTCTGATAACTTAATAATTAAATAATATGTCCATAATTTTCAAATATAGTTAAATATTAAATGAAGATTATATGTCGATTACATTTTAATAAATATCCATATTTTGAAAAAGTAAGGACTTAAATGTAATATTATTATTTTCCCTAAAAAAAAGAATAAAATTATTTTGCATTTAGATTGGATTTCACTATAAGATATGGTAATAATATGGTTGGCTGGTTCCCCGTTTCTACCGACAAACGACCATTTCACAGTCACGCTCAGATCCAGCAAATGATATGGTGTTGGTGCCGCCACCCTCCTCCCCCTCCGCTTCTTCCCTGTCTTCTTCTGATCTCGACACAGAGGTACAAATATTAAATTCCTTTCCAGAAAATTATTTCTTCGAATTTATAAATATATATATATATATTATTACAGTCGACAGGATCATTCTTCCACGATGGAAGTACAACACTAGGCACCCTTATGGGCGTGAACCTCCAGGCCATCACCTTCAGGGCCGCATACCACCGGGAGAATTCCATCTCCACGGCGACATTGGCCCGGAGGAGCAGGAAACCTGAGAAAGTCCGGGGGGTGGTGGCACGGCAGAGGAGAAGGTGGTGGATGCTTTGTGGGGAAGAAGAGGGTGAAGACGTCCGAAGGGCGTCTCTGGGGGAGTATTTGGAAGTGGAGAGGAGGTTTGGAGACTGCAGCGTGGCGGTGGAGCTGGCAGAAGGGATCGTTATAGGACAACCACGTAATGGGCTGGCTTTGTTCGCTGATGGGAGGGTCTTACCTCCGGCGAATTTCGTGGAAGAGTCCTCGCAGGAGGCGGCGTCGGGGAGTTGTAGATTCTCGGCATTGGTGGCGGTGGATCGGTGATGCAGTTTGTGCAGAGTGTTGTAGGGAAATGATCAGCTGGCTAACCTCCTATTGCCCTTCTTTTTCTCAATACTTACCATCTGTCTCCATTTTTCTTTTTATCTTATTTTGACTTGACATGCTTGGCTACTGTTTATTTATACTAGTAAAATTGTACGTGTTATTATTATTTTTAATTTGATCAAATAATATTAAATAATTAACACGAAATTATTTTCGATTTAGAAAAATTGTTCGATTTAAAAGATAATTTTTATTTTGATTTTTTTCTATTTAACATATGGAATGACTTGAAAAGGTTTTTAGTATGATAAGAAGAGTAATTATGAAATTAAATATTTTAGTGTCCTCAAAAGTAGTTATTCTAAAACCCTCACATTTAATATAATAGTATATATATATATAATATTCTTGTTTTTTTACCAATCTCGGTGAAAGTTATTGATTTTAAATATATTGTTATAATTTTAAATAATAATGTTAAATTTTCATATTTATTTTTCATATTAATAAAAATATATATGATTTGTATGTATTATTATTATTTTTAATTTGATTAAATAACAATTAAAACAAAATTATTTTCAATTTAAAAAAAATTCGAATTAAAAAAAACTTTTGTTTAGATTTTTTTTAATGTAAATTATGAAGTGATTTTAGAAGGTTTTTAATAAAATAAAAAAGATAATAATAAAATTAAATATTTTGATGTTATTAAATATAGTTATTCTAAATATCTCACACTTAATAATCTTGATAATATAATAATATAGAAATATAAAACAAAATAACTCAGATTTAGACAACTATTAGTTCATTTATATACTTGTCAATATTATTATTATCGCTAGTAAATTGCATATGTTAGCAGACTTTTAACATGATTTTCTAAACGCACGCATACACTCCAGATATTGTTACATTTCATATTATTATAGTTATAACATGAGAATATAATGGAAGCCATTTGTACTTGTGGATATTTATCAGGCTTACCTTCTCCACATTAATGTGGTAGTGTTATAACATTGGCCCCTATTTGCATGATATGTTTATTGACTACAGATACTTGCAACTGCATAGAGTAACAGAAAAACGTAGCTCAAGAATCATCGATCTCATCGTTTTTTATGTCTAGGAATGGGAACTTAGAGGCATGTAAAAACAAAGTAGTCGACGAGAAGGAAAAATTTTGCTTCGCGGGTGGCATGTGCAAGAATGTAAGCCGAAATGTCTCGTCTTGTCTCACCCCAATTCGATGGATTGGAGGGAAGAATCAACTCGTCATATGTCGAAGCTATTGAAAACAAACAGCACTACGTCCTACTCTTTCTTGGTTTGAGTCTCTTGATAGCCATGAATGTTACTGCAGCAGAAAGTGAGTACCTGGACCAGAGCATATTTACATCAGAAAAACCACTGCTGCAGATCATCACAATGTTACTAGAATGGGGATTAAAACAACTAAAAAGAAATCAACATACAGCCCATGGCAAAAAAAATTAACTTCCAAGAAGTCGCGGACACATTTCCTAGAATCTATGTAGCACGGATACTTTGTTAAAAAATATGAAGTATCAGACATGAACACAGATACGACACGCCGATACGCGTGTTGGATACGGCAAAATTTGTGTCGCTGACTTTTTGTAGGTCTGACCATTCGGATGTCTTGGACACGACTAGGATACTCCATGAATACGGCGGTGAGATGTTGCAGCAAAGAAAAAATTTTGAATTTTAATTTTTTTGCCTTTTCTTCTTAAAGGACTCATCTGATGTTGTACATTGTGTGTGTGTATTTTAATAATTGTCGTATCCTAACCATATGTCTTATATTTTCAAATTTTTCCGTTTCCGTATCGAATACGATACCCATACTGTATCCATACAACATAGCCTAGAATCGACTCACACATGTACCAACTTAGATTAAAGGGAAAAACACCAATCACCGAAAATGTAATACTCAGAAGAAAAATAGTAGCAATGAAGTCTTTTCTAGGCAATCTTTGGACGACTTAAATAAAATACGTGAGGGAAAGAATTGGACAACTCTTTCCAATTACTTCATCCAAGTAGCCTATTTATATCATGGTGAATCTGTGATAACCAGAGGACTAACGGTGCAAAACGCACAAAAGCTCTAGAGCCTAGAGGCAAGGTTAGCAACAAGGTGTGAGCCTTATTGAAATTGGGTGCAATAAGACATATTCTGTAACTTACATACAATTTGAACAAAAGGCACGGTTAAAGCAAGCTTGGGATTTAAGGCACACGCTTCATTGGCAAAAGGAGTGTGCTTCGTAAGACTCGTGCCAAGGCACAAAGACTGAGCCTTGCGCACTCTCAACTACTATATTGATGATATATGCCTTTATAAGTTTATCTAGAAACCCCACTAATCCTAGCATCCTTTGCTGACTCAAATTCTTGACAACCGATTTGATACCTTAAGGTTGGGTAGAGGAACGGAAGATACATCCATATATGATGTAACTGAAAATTGTCAATGATAAATTATGATATAGAAGCCTAATATCTTCAAAAATAAAAACTTGGACAAGCACAAAATTCCAGTCATTTCAATAAAGTTGAAAATAGTAGAAAAAGAGCTCTCAACATTAAGCATAACACTGCTAAAATATGAACGTTGCAAATTGGTACCAATAAATAATGGGAAGACAAAAAGTTTTTCATGTATTGGAAAATTTAGGATTTTTTTTTAAATGTGGAAAACTTAGGATTTGAATGAGAAAAATACTAAGATAAAGTCAAATCAAGTTCATTTAATAAAAGAGGTGTCAAGTAAGTATGAAAAAATGCAAATTTGAATGAATGAATGACTAACCAAAAGGCAACAGAATGATACCTACCATGTTACTGTATAATTAAGATGATCTTGCGGCATTACTGAACTATGAATAAGCGCATTGGCATCCTTTGGAACAGGGTAGGGGCTGCTTGCTTTGATATTGTCATTGATAGCTTCCACATAGATTGTTTTCTCAGAAAGTCCACAAGCTTGAGCAATTGCTGGAACATCAACATAAAACCACTGCGAGTTACCAGGATCATTTGGTGGCACAAATATGCTTGGCTTCTCACTACCACGTATAACACCAACGACTTCTACTGTGATGACAGCTGCATCATGCTCCTGTCAGCTTTAAATACATTGTGATTTTATTTCATAGTTAAGTCATCCATCAACACTAATCAAAACACAAAGAAACAATTTTTACAACCTCGAGTTTTTTTGGTTTGTTAGACCAAAACTGCCACCAAGAAATTTTTGCACTCTCTTTAGTTGGGGTGGAAGAACTGCTTGACAGTCTATCATCCTCTGGTACATGCAATGCCTTGTCTCTCCAACTACGCGGCACCCACCCTCTATTGACTAACACAGGTGATTGCAGACTGCATGAAATTAAACAGTATTTTCAAGAAACTTACCTATATTCTGAAGAAACCATGAAAATAATTGACAATGTGTATTGGGTACATCAAACAACCACTCGTAATTTAATATGAATAAAGCAGATACAAGGATTGCCACTATCATTTTCACAAGAATAGTAAAGCAATCTTTAGTGATAACAGAATAAAACGCTTTGAAATAAAAAAAAATATTTCCCCTGATCATCGAAGTCATGGTAATGTTTTTGAATATTCTCAGAAAACAATTTGGGAAATGTGTATGGGATATATGCTTCATTTCAACTTCTAAATGAAACTTTTTTATTGCAGATGTTACGTCATTAAAATTTTTATTCTGTTGGTGATGTCACATCTCATGTATTGAGCTAATTTACTGGTTTGGGGGTATTTTAGAATCTAAAATATGAACTATTGGGTTAAGAGTATTAGAAGAGAAATATTATGTTACTAGGAGAATGAAAAAGCTTTATACGTATACATCCAAGAATTGCTCAAGGTTGCACTTGGATGAAAAGATTTGATTGAAAGGGAGATATTTGATTTGGGGAGGTATTTGAAGTCATGATAAAGTAACAAAGGGGTGGATTTGAAATTCACCTGCGTAATCTATCAAGCAATCAAATGGATTTGGAATCCATTATTTCAAACCCCTTGATCCGAGCGCACCCTAAATGTTTTCCATGTTCACTAAAAGTTTTGTTCAGCAAACAAATCATAGTTTGAAGACCAAATACTGCATCACATGCAAATCAATTTTGAAAAGTTACATTACTTAACATGATTAAATAGCAAAGCTGGAGGGTGGATAACATCAAATAACATTTATTGGATTGCTTATTTGAATAACTGCTCCAAAATTTTACCTTTCAACATCACCAAGGACTGGAATAAGGGGCGTTATAAGGTAGTATCCGTTTTCAGTGACTCCAGAAATGCTCCTCGAACGTGGGCCAATATATATTGACTTCTTGTCATCAAAAACACCTCTACATTGTATTCTCCTAAACTCCAGAGAATCAGGGTTGCCAGTGGATGACAAGATTTGATTGCCTTTAAGTGGTTCGATTCCAAGTCTACTTTGCCGAAACTCTAGCATTTTTATCTGTACATACAAATCAAGAGGGGTGGGAGGGACCGGATTTCAACCATAGCTCAAATGCAAATAAACTGTTGCATTCATCAAAATCAATTACCACAGTGTACCGTTCGATTGCTCAATGATGATCAAATAACTACGTGACAACGTGATCTCAAGTATTAAGCAATAATAGTCATTATTCTCACGTTTGTGTGTATTGACTAAAAGAGTTATCACAGTTTGCTACCACTCTCAAATACTTCAAATTCTCCCATATTTTAAAAAAGTAGAAAATATACTCATTCAAGTGAAAAGAATCCAACACTACAATGGAAAAGATATCCGCGGATAAGATAACACGACCAGCAATGGATAAGAAACAAAAGCTAACCTTTTCTTGTCTTCTGAAGATCTGCCAAGTGCCGAGGCCAAAAGTAATAGCACCCGGTATAAAAAGAAGTAGCTTCGACCATATTGACCTCGCCCTTTTCTCTGCAAAATCATAAGTCAATGAATACCGCTCCAGAATAGGAGATCGTATCCCGTCCCATAATAAAAAAAAAAAAACCCATTTTCTCACGATATCAACTACTCCTGGAAAAACCCATCGGCCCAGACGCAAAAACAGGGGAATGATTGAATATTTAGGTTAAATAACATGATTCAACCTTGTTCTACATTAGGTGCAGAGATGGCAGGTGCAGAAGTTGAATACAGAGATAATTGCGGTGCCCACTTGAGATTGACTGCGGGACCCACTCGCCGCCGCATATTCCTTGCTATGAAAGGTGATGCCATAGCGGAGATGGTGAGGATGACATCCGAAACGTGGTCGAACTTGAGGAACCCTGGATCAGTGCAGCTGGTGGAGGTTTGGAGTGTAACTGGACGCAGGGTTTATGATTTTTGAAAATGAAAAAATAAGAATAAATCAAATAATATATATAATTGATTCTTTTTCTTTATTTTTTCATTTTCATAACCCCAATATAGTCAGATGTATCTTGATTCAAATAAAAAAATAAATCGAGAAATGTCTACGAGTAAGCATAAAAGGATAATTGTAGAAAAATCCCCATTCAGAAACTCAAATTTGACTTCAGTCCCTAGGTCAGAAGTTTTTGAGCTGCACTCCCTAACATATCAAAAGGTTTGTTTTGCAGTCCCTGGTCGAAAAAAAAATTCGTCTTTAGCGACGGTTTATACCGTCGCTATATAAATATAGCGACAGATATAGAAACACCGTCGCTAAGTTTTAAAATGCGACGGTTTGTATTTTCCATCGGTAATAGCGACGGTTTTTTCTCTTACACGATTGGATACATAAATTGAGAATTTTAGCATATGTTATGAGAGAAACTACTAACAAAAAATGCAAACTCATGTCTCGATTTAATGAAGTAAGAGTTGAGAAATCAATTTTTAACCATGGTTTTAATCCACCTAACACAAGTCAGTAGCATAATAATTTTCAGCACAAAATAGGTTAATTCAAGGAGAATTTGAGGACATAAATTGGGAATTTGAGCATATATTTCAAGGAGAACTACTAGCATAAAAAATCAAACTCATATATCAATTTATTGAGTAAGAGTTAGGAAATCAACTACTTACCATGATTTTAAAATAACTAACCAAAGTTGATATCATAATAATACTCAGCACAAAATAGGTTAACTTCATAACACAAACACAACAATTTTAGTATATATCGTACTCTATTACATACATAAATTGAGAATTTGATTGCGAGGGGACCACTAGCATAAAAAAAAATAAACTCATATATCAATTTATTGAGTAAGAGTTGGGAAACCAACTCCTTACCATGATTTTAATCTACATAACAAAAGTCAATATCATAATAATATTCAGCACAAAATATGGTAATTTCATCATACAACCAAAACAATTTCAGTATATTTCATATTATATTAGGTACACAAACTGAGAATTTGAGCATAAATTTTGAGAGAAACCACTAACATAAAAATACAAACTTGTGTCTCAATTTAATGAGTAAGAGTTGAGAAACAACTCATTACCTTGAATTTAAGCTATTTAACAAAAATAAATATCATAATAATATTCAGAATAAAATAAGTTGATTCAAGTATACAATCACAACAATTTCAGTATATTTCGTACTCTATTGGGTACATAAATTGAAAATTTAAGCATATATTACAAGGGGAACCAGTAGCATAAAAAAGCAAACTCGTGTCTCGGTCTATTGATTAAGATTTGGGAAGTCAACTCCTTACCATGATTTTAATCTACCGAACAAAAAGTCAATATCATAATAATATTTAGCACAAAATAGGGTAATTCCACCATACAACCACAACAATTTCAATTATGTATTATATTGGGTACATGAATTGAGAATATGAGCATAAATTTTTAGAGAAACCACCGGCATAAAAATGCTAATTCATGACTCAATTTTAATGGGTAAGAGTGGAGAAACCAACTTTTTACCATGATTTTAGTCCACCTAACACAACAATTTCAGTATACGACCACAACAATTTAAGCATATTCCGTACTCTATTGTGTACATAAATTGAGAATTTGAGCATATATTCTGAGAGGAACTACTAAAAAAAATGCAAACTAATGTCTCGATTTAATGAAGTAAGAGTTGGGAAATAAACTCTTTACCATGGTTTTAATCCACCTAACACAAGTCAGTAGCATAATAATTTCCAGCACAAAATAGGTTAATTCAAGCATACAATCACAATAATTTCAGTATATTTCATACACTATTGAGCACATAAATTGAGAATTTGAGCATATATTCAAAGGAGAACTACTAGCATAAAAAATCAAACTCATATCTCATATTGAGTAAGAGTTAGGAAATCAACTACTTATCATGATTTTAATATACCTAACAAAAGTTGATATCATAATAATACTCAGCGCAAAATAGGTTAATTTCATCACACAAACACAACAATTTTAGTATATATCGTACTCTATTACATACATAAATTGAGAATTTGATTCCGAGGGGGACCACTAGCATAAAAAAGTAAACTCATATATCAATTTATTGAGTAAGAATTGGGAAACCAACTCCTTGCCATGATTTTAATCTACATAACACAAGTCAGTAGCATAATAATTTCCAGCACAAAATAGGTTAATTCAAGCATACAATCACAATAATTTCAGTATATTTCATACAATATTGAGCACATAAATTGGGAATTTGCTCAAATTGTGAGTTGAGTAACTAAGAGTTTCAGTAGGCCGAGGTGTAAGTCCTTATGAAATGGGTGTGTACAAGAGTTGTACTGTAATTTCCAAAGTCTTTTAGTTATACCTTCTGGAAACAGGAGAAGGGGAGACGTAGAAGATTTTATTTTCGAACTTCCATAGACAACTGCTGCCTACTGTTTTTATTGTCTTTCAATTACTTCATCAGATTGTTTCTGCACATTTTATTGTAATCCATGTGAAAGTATACGCACAAGATAAACTACTATCCCTAACAGGATTTTAGTACCTCATCAGAAAAGAAAGAAAAACGAGTAGAGTTTATTCACCCCCTCTAAACTCAACTTCGATCCTCAACAAGTTGTTTCTCAACTCTTACTCATTAAATTGAGACACGAGTTTGCATTTTTATGTTTGTGGTTTCACTCGAAATTTATGCTCAAATTCCCAATTTGTGTACCTAATATAATATGAAATATACTGAAATTGTTTTGGTTGTATGGTGAAATTACCCTATTTTGTGCTGAATATTATTATGATATTGACTTTTGTTATGTAGATTAAAATCATGGCAAGGAGTTGGTTTCCCAATTCTTACTCAATAAATTGATATATGAGTTTACTTTTTTATGCTAGTGGTCCCCATCGGAATTTGATTCTCAATTTATGTATGTAATAAAGTACGATATATACTAAAATTGTTGTGTTTGTGTGATGAAATTAACCTATTTTGTGCTGTGTATTATTATGATATCAACTTTTGTTAGGTATATTAAAATCATGATAAGTAGTTGATTTCCTAACTCTTACTCAATATGAGATATGAGTTTGATTTTTTATGCTAGTAGTTCTCCTTTGAATATATGCTCAAATTCCCAATTTATGTGCTCAATAGTGTATGAAATATACTGAAATTATTGTGATTGTATGCTTGAATTAACCTATTTTGTGCTGGAAATTATTATGCTACTGACTTGTGTTAGGTGGATTAAAACCATGGTTAAAAATTGATTTCTCAACTCTTACTTCATTAAATCGAGACATGAGTTTGCATTTTTTGTTAGTAGTTTCTCTCATAATATATGCTAAAATTCTCAATTTATGTATCCAATCGTGTAAGAGAAAAATTTTAAAAAAATGGATAACATAGCGACGGTTTTTTCTTAAACCGTCGCTATTACCGACGGAAAATACAAACCGTCGCATTTTAAAACTTAGCGACGGTGTTTCTATATCTGTCGCTATATTTATATAGCGACGGTTTATATTAAACCGTCGCTAAAAACGAATTATTTTTTCGACCAGGGACTGCAAAACAAACCTTTTGATGTGTCAGGGAATACAGCTCAAAAACTTCTGACCTAGGGACTGAAGCCAAATTTGAGTTTCTGAATGGGGATTTTTCTACAATTCTCCCAAGCATAAATCCAAAAAACAAATACCATCTTTAGAAGTATCAATATATGTCCCCTCATCTCAGACTTTATCAACGCGTTTATACTATTAAACATAATTTGTTTTATCTAACAGAAATATGTTTTATGTATTTTATACAATTTTATTATTTATATATTTTCAATACAAGCTTTTAACCATTTTACACATTATTTATGTGTAAGAGATTTGATATATAATATAGATCAAGTCTCTCATGAGACGGTCTCACGAATCTTTATTTGTGATATGGGTCAATCCTACCAATATTCACGATAAAAAGTAATACTCTTAGCATAAAAAGTAGGTCTCACGAATCTTTATTTGTGAGATGGGTCAACTCTATCGATATTCACAATAAAAAATAATACTCTTACCATAAAAAATAATATTTTTTCATGGAGTCTCACAAAATACAACCTGTGAAACTGTCTCACAAAATTTTTGGTTTATAATATATACTAAATACTGAGCACACACATTTTGTCTAATATAATACATGAATGTTAGAGTATGTCTCTTGTGAGACGGTCTCACGAATCTTTATCTGTGAGACAGGTCAACTCTACTGATATTCACAATAAAAAGTAATACTCTTAGCATAAAAAGTAATATTTTTTCATGGATGACCCAAATAAAAGATCTTTCTCATAAAATACGATCCGTGAGACCATCTCACATAAGTTTTTGTCTGAATATTGTACATTATATATATTTTTCTTCTCGAATTTTGATTTTTTTTAATAAAAATAAATATAATATGAGAATTCGTAAAATAATTTTTCTAAAATTAATCATAATCTATTATACTAATAAAAATATTAACAAATAATGATTAGATAAAATATTTTTATTTTCCTCTGTTTGAAAGATTAATTTCAAATCCAAAAATATAATTGTATATATTAGAGACTAAGCTTTGATTAGTTATGTTTTGAATTCTCTCATTTAATTAATATTATAAATGTAATAAAAACATTTATTCCATTTATTAATAAATCAAACAAATGTAGTTATAAGAAATTTCGACAAATGATAAAGATTTTTGTTAGTTTCCACCAAAATCTATAACCACTAATAATAAAATATCTTCCGAAGTTTAGATAGTTCTCTGTTTGACTACCTATTTGGGGATTATAAATTGTACTTATTGCCAACTTAGTATCTAAAGTATTCCGAAGGCTATTCCAAAACTTGGAATCAAATCTACGATCTCAATTATATAAAATAGACATT
The DNA here is from genome assembly GCF_022965805.1 of Primulina eburnea. Lineage (NCBI taxonomy): Eukaryota > Viridiplantae > Streptophyta > Magnoliopsida > Lamiales > Gesneriaceae > Primulina > Primulina eburnea. Next base: position 31,108,586 of record NC_133113.1, read on the forward strand.
AGAACTCCATACAATCAAACAACATTATCTACATATATTCATGTCATTTTATTATAATGATATGTGATTATAAATAATAAATGTGCTGATTTGAACAATATGTCGACTATCAATCAGATAGCATCATAACCTCTGTTTGACTTGGGCATATTAGTAACGAAATTCATTGCTATACGTTCCTAATTCTATTGTGATATTCCTAAACATTATAACCTCTGAGTTTTATTTATAGCCTTTAACATGCTAAAATGTTATGTTGAATATGAATTTGGACTACAATATTTCATGAAAAATATATGTGTGTGTACGCTAGCTAGTCAATTTATTCCATCTGGACAAATTGTGTTAGAGTGTGTGTTGCATTTCAATGATAGCATTATGGTAATGAATTTGAATATATTGTCGATACGTGCTGTTGATTGTATCATTGGTATGAACACACAATCAAATTACCGAGCCACTGTATTTTGTTTTCACCGTGTAGTACGATTTAGCCCATATTATAGTAGCAAATGAAATTTTCATGGTCGAGGATCACAAGCTAAGATACTTTTAGTCTCAACAATGAAAATGTTTAGGTTATCATTTTAGGAAACGATGAATATATGATTATAATAAATATTTCACCCAACTTAGAATGATACAGTTGTTGTTGTTTTTTTTTTTTAATTTTTAAAATAACTATTTTTGGAAAACGAATTTTGTTTTAAAAAAATGTAACTTTTATGTTGTATTTCTTTAATACAATGGCAAAAGAGTAGTTTATCCCAGCTCACAGCCATTAGCCCAAGCTTAATTAAACCAAACCACCACACTCAGACCCCTCTCGGCGCATTAACTCACTCTCATCAACCTTTTCACCTCTCCTCTGTTCGTTTCTTCTTACCAAGAAACAGAGGAGACACAACAAGACCCAAAAAAATATATATATATATTCCCCCACTAAACCCAATAATATAGTAGAAAATTGATAGAATAGAGCGAAAGGGAATCTCTGAATCCATTCTTTGACTAATTTCAGGATTACATACTTCACAATGCTTCCCCTGTAAACCCCCCAGATCTCACATTTGGTTAAATGCATATTTAGATTTTGCTGCACAGTTGCTTGTGCTTTCTTATTGGTTTGTGGATATGATTTCGGAGGTTTAGTGGTTGTTTGTTTTTTCTCATTAATGGCGGCTGAAGTGAATTGTGGTGCGAGTTTTGAGGTCCCTCCATGGTTAAAATCTATGCCAGTGGCGCCAGAGTACCACCCCACTTTAGCTGAGTTTCAAGATCCAATTGGGTACATTTTCAAGATTGAAAAAGAGGCCGCTAAATATGGTATTTGCAAAATTGTCCCCCCTGTGCCTGCAGGTTCCAGGAAAACTGTTATTGCTAATTTTAACAGGTCTCTTCTAGCCCGGGCAAAAGAGTTGAGTCCGGGCGCAACTTTTACCACACGGCAACAGCAAATCGGGTTCTGCCCCAGGAAGCACCGCCCCGTGAAGAAATCGGTGTGGTTGAGTGGTGAAAAGTATACCTTGTCAGAGTTTGAGACAAAGGCTAAGAGTTTTGAAAAGAGTTACTTGAAAAAGTATGGAAAAAAGGAGTTACTTGCATTGGAAATGGAGACCCTTTTTTGGAATGCCACTGTAGATAAGCCCTTCTATGTGGAGTACGCAAATGACATGCCAGGATCGGCTTTTGTGACAAGGAGGAGTAATGGCAAAAAGAGTGAAGGTGTGGTGACTGTGGGAGAGACCGATTGGAACATGAGGGGAGTGTCCAGGGTGAGTGTATCTTTGTTGAGGTTCATGAAGGAGGAGATTCCTGGAGTGACTTCGCCTATGGTTTATATCGCAATGATGTTTAGCTGGTTTGCGTGGCATGTGGAGGATCATGATTTTCATAGCTTGAATTATTTACATATGGGTGCTGGAAAGACATGGTATGGTGTGCCACACGAGGCAGCTTTCGCATTTGAGGACGTGATTAGTGAACACGGATATGCTGGAGAAATCAATCCACTTGGTAAGTTTGTAGTCGACTCATCGAAGTTGAGATTAACGTGAATATTAGATTTTGTGAAGAAAAATTGTGTCCCATTAAAAATGGGATGCTCTGTTTTACATTGTTGCAATCTCATGGAGGATTTCCAATTTTCAAATTGCCTATTTTAGAATCATACGTGATTATTGAATTGACTAGTGAAGCCTTTCTCGAGCTGAATTTCATTGAAATGTCCAAACTGTATCTCCATATCTATTTTAGTGCTGGTACCTGCTGCGTCATCCCCTAATGTTGGGCTTATACACGAGCTATTACTTATTTTATTGTATATTGATATAACATTGACATTAATATGATGTGTGGGAACCAGTGTCGATTTTTGCAACCGCTTGAAACAAAACATGGATCCCCTGTTGATATTGATCACTACAGAATAGAGTGTTGACCATTTTGAGGATCACCCTATTGCTATGAAGTAGTTGCGGCCTCCTTCCACTGCCGCTATTTTGCCACAATAGCTGCAATCTTGCATCCTTCTAACCATCCCCTGATACTGAATACCGCTACTCCTATCTACAAACAGTCCCCCAGCCCCCCTAACAACCTAAGATTTATAAATATTCTTACTAATGAATTATTAGTTCTGAAGCTGTGTTGGAAAATATGTTAAATATTAGTTGATAGCTGAAAATAGAAAGCAGTGTTCTTTATCGGCCTTTACTTCGGAAACAATTCCCTTTTGTTGACTGGCAATAAATAACTTCAATATCATAAGTTTCTGTTCTTTTGGCAACATTATTCATTTTTAACAAATTATCGTGAAAGAGGACAACTGATTGACAACTTAGTCAATCTATTGATCAAAGTGGTGCTTACACGAATTGTGAATTTGGTACTGGAATAAGCTGTCTATGGCTTCCAGCATCTCTGATAACTATAACTGATCCTCTTGTGAGTTCTGGACTCATCAGATTGAAGGACACATCAAGGAGATTTTATATTGGTAACCAAAATGAAAGATATAAAAAAAAAATACAGAAATTGATGTTTACTGTTTGAAAACTTGATGTATCAACCCTGTATCCAAAAGGCCAAACCGTGTTGCACACTAGGCAGTTTTGCGTATTATGATTTGAAGCATGGATTCCGGGAACAGTTATTCTTCAAGGAATATTTTGGAATGCTGATTTTTGTTTATTTAGGTTATAGATTACCGCTCTTGAGTTGGAATCTATTAGCTAATTCATGTTACCCTTCATAGTCCACATCATCCACAAAGAAAGAAGATCCAAATTTAGGGGTTATTCATGTAGTGAAGAATAACGGATGCTTCTTTCAGCTGCACACACACACACACACACACACACACACACACACACACTCTTCTCATTGCTTAGATGCCTCTGAATTTCTGTATTTATATACTCAATATTTATCAATTTATCTTTTCATCCAGTGACATTTGCTACACTTGGTGAGAAGACAACAGTCATGTCTCCTGAAGTGCTTCTTAATGCTGGTGTTCCATGCTGCAGGTGACACTTTGCCGCATTATCATGTTAGTATTTACTTCTGTTCTTCATCTGAACATGTATTTTCTTACTAATCTGCTATCTCGAGTTATAGGTTGGTGCAAAATGCTGGAGAATTTGTTGTGACTTTTCCAAGAGCCTATCACTCAGGGTTCAGTCATGGTAAGGCACTTATAATTGTGGAATTCTTTTCCATTCAGATATGTCAGAGTTAAACTGTTGAGAGAAATTGCAAAAGATATATATATTCTTGAAAGATAAAATTATTCATTTTTACACAATATTATCATTTTAGGATTTAATTGTGGAGAGGCAGCTAATATTGCTACTCCTGAATGGTTGAGAGTTGCGAAAGATGCTGCAATTCGCAGGGCATGTATTAATTGTCCTCCAATGGTGTCTCACTTCCAGTTACTGTATGATCTAGCACTTTCATTATGTTCAAGGTTTGTTTCCTATCATGCTCTTTTGATTCATATCAGAAAAATAGCCAAGCACAATTTTCCAGAAATAACGTTATGTTAAAACCTGATTCATCTTAAGTGATGAGTGTTTAGCTAATTTCATGGATTGGAACTCTAAATTTGAACCTCATAAACCCGTGTATTTGCTCATCAGTAAATTTGGAATCTATGATGAAACTGAAGCACTTATAATCGTAACCCTTACTGCTACACTCATTATTAAGGCGGGAATTAAGGGTTTTTTGAACGTTATGTTCTGCGAAGTAAACTCTCTCACCCCAAATAATGGTTATTAAAAGATTTTAAGAGGTGCACCTTTCAACAAAGTATGTGCCTCGTATTTAAAGCATGGGCTTTGGTGCTCCTCAAAGGCTGAAAGTCTTTTATGCATGCCTTAAATGTAATGATGATGCATTTTGAGTGACATGCAAGGTATTGATTTTTCATTTATGCTTACATGCAAACAAATATTTATATTATATCATTTAATAATTTTTTTTTTTGATAAGAAACTTGATAATATCATTTAATACTTAATGAAGTGTTTTTCAGTTTCTTATGTACAGTGTGTTATCCCTTAGTATACCTGGCCCAATGCCTTGGCCTAAGTTCTATGACTCCTTAGTGTGTCTCGCACTTCTAATGTCATGCTTCTGAGTGATATTGTATTAATAGGATCCACACTCCGTCATTACAGCTCTCTAAACTTTTGAACTCTTGTAGCTATTTAAATTTTAATTTTCCATATTGAACACCTTTGTGGTTTACAATCCTCTGTATTAATCCTTTTTCTCTTACAAATCAATATTTATGTCTTTCGCAAAACCAAAATTATATATTTCAAGTCTTCAGATTGCATTTGAAAATCCTCATTTTCATTGTTAAAGAGATTTATGTAATGTTCAAGAGGTTGAATTAACCATGAAAATTTCAAAATTTAAAAAGCAGCCTAAAAGATTTATCTCTATTCTCTCTTGTATTAGATGGAGACTGCTTCATTTAATTTGGGATTTTTACGTTGAAAGAGCTAGATGGACATTCTTCTAGTTGTGCTTACTTCAGGTTTGGATTAAATCAGATTGGCATCATTTTTTCCCTTGGCTGCTCTACATTTTTCCAATTCAGTGCTATCCTATTATTATGGTGCTAGCGTACAACTCTATTTCAATGTTCTCCTCTGTGGTGATTCCAATTATTATGCAAATCCTCTTGCTTGCTCCCCAACCAAAAAGAAAAGTAAATATATAAAAGAACTGAAACAAACAGCATTCTGACATTAATTGGTCTTCATGTTTGAGTTGCTCGGTGTCTTCTTATCATTGTATGATCTATGGCTTGTCCTTCTGTCGGATACTTCATCCTATATTGTCCTCGTAAAAGTTAGGGTCACTATTCTTACAATAAGCAATTAGTATCGTCCTTGTAAAAATTTTGGGTCACTATTCTTACAATAAGCAATTACCGTTACGTTGTTATAAAGACATCTATTAAAATATGGCATGTGAATTATGTTTCTTCAGCATTTGTATTTATTTTACTGCAGCGTACCGAAGAATATTGCCAACAAACCACGGAGTTCTCGATTAAAGGAGAAAAACAAGGACGAAGGAGAGATGTTGATCAAAGAGCTTTTTTGCCAGGATATGATGCATAATAACAGTCTGCTCCACTCTCTTGGAAAAGGATCATCTATCGTCGTTCTTCCTCAAAATTCTCTGAATCTCTCAGTGTCCCCAAATTCTCAGGATGGATTCCATTTTACAGCAAACTTTAGGTTCCCAGGATTATGCAGAGCTAATGTTGAATCGAAGACTTCAAGCTGCAATGTTCATTATGATTTTAGTCTACACGGGGTGCACGTTAAAGAGAGGCTCTGTGATCTAAAGGAAACCCCTTTTTCTTTAGGTAATAGTAATGACATACATTCTATGGGGCATACTGATCCCGATGTAAAGAAGGCTTCTCAATATCAGCAGGGATTGTTTACATGTGTCACTTGTGGAATTCTGTGTTTCACATGTGTAGCCATAGTTCAACCCACAAAGGCCACTGCTCAGTACCTGAAGTCAGCCGATTGTAGCATATTTAATGATGGGGGTATAGCTGGTATCGACCACAGTCCCATAAGTGATGGTACAAATCCTCTAACAAATTCTTGTTCAGGTAATATGACAGGTTAAACTACTATAAACATAATTTATTTTGTGTTTGGGTCAGTTTTTCTTTTGTATTTTCAGTAACTAATCGTTCAAGTTGGATGCCTTGTCTCAATTTTTTCGCTTGGCATTTACCTTACCATTACTGTAACCAAAACATTGTCACGTGTGTTTCTGTTTATATGGATATGCAAGTAAGGTTCTATTTTGTGTAAACAATATTATAATTTGGTGGAAAAACAAACCATAATGCATATTGTGTTCCTTGTATATCATGAATTTGTTGTGTTTACGTTTGTAAAATGGTGCCTATATTGTTGATGATCCCAAACCAAATAATGGTGGGTGGCTTTTGTCGACTATCTGTGGCCTATGATGTGAGCTTCTCATGTTCTTTTGTAGGGATGGTGCAGAAATATGGACTTGTTGATATCCCACCATGTACAGGTAATCGAGTTCGAGCTTTGGATGATGAAAGTTTAGAAATGGATTCTAATGATGAAGCAAGTAAAGGCCCTTCGTCTCTTGGCCTATTAGCTTTGGCATATGGTAATTCCTCTGATTCCGAGGAGAATGAGGATGAAGAAGATTTTCGTGTCAAAGCCAGGGGAACTGGTGAAAGCAGCTACTTGGACAATGGACATGCTTGTGAGACTGCCAATTCAAATATTAATGGCGGAAAAGTAGTTGATTCGCACAAATCTGATTCCTACACAAATTTTGGCCTAGCTAGAGAAACATGCAATGGAACAAATCACCGAAGTTCTGACTCGGATAAGATTCAAACCGATAACTGTGCAGTGATTGACTCTAACTCTTTAATTGATGGGTCAAGACATCAAAGAATACTTAACACGCTAAATAGTAAACCTGTCGCCTATGAGAGCAAAACAACAATGAGCACTGGTTCTGTATCAGTGGAAAATACATCTTTGTCCTTTTACCCTAGATCTGATGAGGACTCTTCTCGATTCCATGTATTCTGCCTTCAGCATTCCATGGAAGTGGAAAAGCAGCTTAATTTGATTGGTGGTGCGCATGTTTTCCTTGTCTGTCATCCTGGTGAGATTCTTTTGCATTCAAAACTTTGAAGTACTCTGGACCTAACAAATCTTCCTGTTCTTAAACTTGGCACTCCTTGTTTAGTAAACCATCAAAATTTGAAGATATCCATACTGGACAATGCGAAGCATGAGCTGAATATATATATTTGAAACTAAATTATAAGATTTCAGCTAGATTTTTTTTCATGAGCTTCTTTGTTGTTGTCGCAGACTATCCCAGTTTAGAATCTCAAGCGAAAATAGTTGCAGAAGAACTGGAAAACGGCTACCTCTGGAATGAAATTGCATTCAGGGAGGCCAATGAGGAGGACGAAGAAAGGATACAGTTAGCTTTAGAAAGTGAAAACTCCATACACGGAAATGGAGACTGGGCGGTGAAAATGGGCATCAACCTTTTCTACAGTGCGAATCTTAGTCGCTCCCCTCTCTACTGTAAACAGATGCCATACAACTCTGTTCTATATAGTGCTTTTGGACGCAGATGCCCAGTTAATGTTTCATCAGCAAAGAGCGAGTTTGAAGGAAAGGGATCAGGCAGGCAGAAAAAGATAGTTGTTGCCGGAAAATGGTGCGGCAAAGTGTGGATGTCTAGCCAGGCTCATCCGCTGTTGGTTGACCAGAATTTAGAAGAACTGGAACTGGAAAAGGGGATTGCTGCCCTGGTAGATTGGCCTGATCTGAGATCCGAGAAGCTATCGGAATGCTACCAAGCTGCTGAAACAACTTCTAAAACCAGCAAAAGCAGAAGAAAGAGGAAAAGCACGGTGGAAAATGGCTCACATGTGACAGCCATATCTCTTGAGGCGGAAAATGTGGATGAACCACCTCAAGATCACGCACTCAGTAAAAGCCGTAAGCAAGTTAAAAGTAAGTGTCAGACCAAACGATTGAAGAAAGAGATTACTGAGGCTGAAAATTTGAATGAATCTGCTGAAGAATTTCCAATCAGTAACGGTTGGACTCAAGTTAGGAGCAAGAGTAGAACCAAGCGAGTGGAGAAAAAGAGGTCTGAGGATGAAAAGTTTGATGAATCTTTTGAAAACCTTCCAATTGGCAACTTTTGTAAGCAAATTAAGAGCAAGCGTGGAACCAAAAGATTGAAGGAAGAGACTAATGACTCCAAAAATTTGGATGAACCGGCCGAAGAATCCCCAACAAGCATCTCTTGCAAGCTAACTAAGAGTAATTTTGGAATGAGGCCAATGAAGGAGACTCGTGAGCATAAAAAAAATCATGAGAACATCGAGAAGTTGTCCAAATTACTCATTGATGATTTCGATGGTGGGCCCAGCACACGACTAAGGAAAAGAGGTGCAAATGCTCGTAAAGATATAGATTCCAGATCGAGTAAATCAAAAACAACAGTAAAGAAATTGCAAACAGATACAAATACAAAGAAACGTCCAACCATGAAAGCTTCTGCCACTTCTACTAACAAGGTAGCAAAAGCCAGAGATGAGGAAAACGAACATCTATGTGATATTGAGGGGTGCACCATGAGTTTTGGATCGAAACACGAGCTGACCATGCACAAAAGAAACATCTGCCCGGTGAAGGGATGTGGGAAAAAGTTCTTTTCCCACAAATATTTGGTGCAGCACCGACGTGTTCATCTTGATGACCGTCCTCTGAAATGTCCCTGGAAAGGCTGCAAGATGTCATTTAAGTGGGCATGGGCGAGGACCGAACATATTAGAGTTCACACGGGAGCTCGACCCTATGTTTGCACCGAGTCAGGGTGTGGCCAGACATTTCGGTTTGTGTCGGACTTCAGTCGCCACAAACGGAAGACAGGCCATAATCCAAAGAAAGCTAGAAGATGATCTTACTCATGAATTTTTCTTAACATGGCTGATTGGCATTTTCAACTGACTCAAATTGATGTGTAGGTCTAGTTCAGTTAGCTTAATGTCGGAACTTTTCATCAGTACAGATGATTATGGTTTGTTCATTGTTCTTATTAGAAAATTAACTCCAGCAATTGGTTAAATGTGAAAGAGAATTGGGTGAAAAAAAAGCAGAAAATTGACTTGCCAAATTTGTTTGTGGGATGCAACATTGCTATTGTAGGGTACTTTTGCTTTCTTGTATTTGGACACAAATCTTATTAATGCTTTCAATTTTAGAAGGTTCATTGTCTAAGTTCTCGTTGGACAATATTTGGAATTATCGAAAACATCAGTCAGATTCGTGGAGTGATCCAAAGGTATATTAAACACCACAAGTACTGCTTTGCAAGATAGCATTATTTCACATTAATTTTTTTTTTTCTTTTTCTGACTTTAACAAATTTTTTTGAATGGTAATCTCATATCAATTTTATTAAGAACAAGTGTTCATAGATAGGATATTAACCAATCAAAAAGGAAAATTTTTGGTCACCCAACAAAATGGTGTAGGGAAGAAATAACAAATTGTGCTAAGAATCGATATGTCCATAATCATTAGATGATTACTGCTTGCACAACCATCTGTTACCCTTTTCTTGAGAGCCAAAAGTTCTGCCTAAACCACCTGGCAGTCGTTGCGAAATTCTTTATATATACCATCATGAAGTTCTATTAAACCCTTGTATTCTCGTTTTGTTCCATTTCATACTATTTCCTTGTGTTATCCTAATTGAAGTCTATTTTTTTTTTTATTTGATTCGATTTTAATGGCCAGAGGCTGCTCATCGAAGTGGTTTAACAGGCTGGAAGGATTTGATAGCGACGCGTTGGGGTTTGGACAAAGAACGTGAAATAAATTCAACGGATTTTGAAACCCAATTTACGGGCTAAAGAATTGACGGAATCTTGCCAGATAGATATCATAATATTACATGAGCAGCCAAACCCCACCACCTTTCTTTCCACCATTCTCCATTTTTGTTCGGGCAAAGCAAGAAATAAAGCTCATTTTTACCTGTGTGTCTTCCTCTTCCGAAGATGAATGTACATTTCTCTTTATCTTTATTCCGTTTGATTGATTTTATTGACACTGTTGGAATCTTTTTTCAGCATTTGGGAAGGTCGCTGAACTTGGTTTTATGGTAGTGCAATACTATGTTTTTTTTTTTGTAATCGAAATGATGTATGGAAAGAGGTTGTTTATATGACTCAACGGGCGTTGATCCATACCAAGTATTTAAGATGTGGATGCTGGGTGACTTTGGGTATAATATCAGGCAACGGCTGGGTTTTGGTGCTGGTAGCGTAGCCTCTCGCGTATGTAGAAATCCATCATCTGATCGTCGATACCCATGTCGGTGGCTGCAGCGAGAGTCTTATGCGGCGGCGGACTTGAAAGAATTTTTGGTTGATCGAGGGGTGGGGTGGTTATTGGGAACGTGGGTGAGGTATTGGACGAAAACGGTTGCGAGATTTGGTATCATGGCAATTTGTCACCTTTTATCTTCCGGTAAAATGGACGAATTTTAGAATATAAATGGTTGACTAAACGAGTTAGAGGCCAGGGTGGTCCAGTGTTGGGTCTTGGGCGTTTGCCAACCCAAGTAAAGATATTAAAATTTTATGTATAGTTTTTCTAAAATCCTAGTTTCGAAGAAATTTTTTACTCAGTTTGTTTAGAGTCCAATGCTAAGATTGGGTATGGTGCATTGGATCCATCCCTTTGAGTTTAATTGATGTTAGATTCTCTACTGACATGTAGAAGTGACTGTCTGTATATTAGATCCTGTATCTGCTTGATGTTTTGTGCTATTTCTATGTCTTAGTGAATTTGTATTATGTAAAAGATGTCAGTGAAACACATCCTGGTATTAAGTGCCATACAAGCTGATGTGGGGAAGTTGGCAGCATTTTCATTTTTGAAGTACTTGTATGCAAGGTTGTAAATGGCGGGAGCCGGTGGCAGGGCGGTCACCGACCGCCTACCGTCTCGGCGGTTGAATTTTTTTAAATAATTTTTTTATAGATAATCATGCAATATAATCACAAATAGTCATCATTTTTTATGTAAGAAGATGTGTAATTAAATAATTTTTAAGCACAAAAAAGTTATATACAATATAATATCATCTACATAATGTGCAAATAAATATATACATGTAAACTAACAAGATAATTAATAAAGATTTATCATCATATTAATGCTATTATACTAACAAAGTAATATAATTACTTTTACCAAAAAGCTAAGTTTAAATTTCAAAGCTTCAATCTATTATCTATCATTAGACAAGTTGTAATGACCCGAATATTTGTTTTGAATGAAGTATTATTAAGGAATTGATAATTCGGGATTAAGCTGTTGGTATCCACCGAATTTTAAATGGATAACCCGACCTACTTCGGATTACATTATCTCGAGAAATCCAACTAGACCAATGAGATTCTGACACGTGACAGATAAGATTGGTTCGGATTTTCTGAAATAGTCCGGATGCAGCCTATAAATGGAAGCCGATTCTTTTGTTTCCTTCACCGCATTCTTCAGAGAGAGTTCTAGTTGTACCTTAGGTTTTCTAGCCAGTTTCTAGGGCACTTTGGTGTCGGGAAGTTTCGGAGCTAGTGTCGACTCGAGGAGGGTCGGTGTACTGAGATCGAGACGTCATCAGCGGGCTGACGACGGACGCAGGTATAATCCTAAATCCTTAGATAGTGATTTAAGGATCATTAGGGAGATCTTTGTAGAATGTTTGATCTGGTTTGTTAGTGATTTCTTTATGTTGGTATTGTCTAGGTTCAGAGCTTTCTGTCAGATTGTTTTAGTGAGGTACGTGATGTACTGACTGAGATATCCAAGCGTAGTATACACACTTATATGCTGCATATTTATCTGTTGCATGATACATGTTTTACTGCTTTGGCATATTATGCATGACATATCATGTTGAGCCTGGTATCTTTTGAGATATACCTCGTTTGTTGGGGCCGCTCAGCCCTATTCTGTATTGTGGACGATGGGGCATCGAGAGCTACAGTGTCCGACGGGACCCGCGGGCTCTGATGACCTGGACATTGCAGGTCCACGTCTTGATGATGAGTGTGGGAGCCAAAACATGCCTAGGGCAGATCAGAGACTACACACTCAGGCGCCTCTAGACTGAGCATGAGATTCTTGACTTGATCCCTGATATCCGAGCATATTGCATTTTGCATGCATCATATCAGTTTGTATACTCGTACATTCTCGTATTGGGCGATTGTCGCTCACGTCCTTGTTTTCATCTTGGGCACCCCATTCCACGGGGCATGTCTTAGGTTGGACGGTTCGGGCGACCAGGGCAGTGACTAGAGCAGTTGGGTTTTCGGTGGTGATCCAGTGGAGGTTTTCTGTGGTTTATAGTTTTCTCGTTCAGAATCATGTATTTGTTATGGTTGTATTAATGTTTAAGACTGTCGTTATTGTTTTGTTATCATTTGGGTTGTAAGATGATTAAGTATTTGGTTTCCGCTGTTTAATTGTGGTTATTAAGTTTAATGTTGCATGTTTATTAGTCTGATTAGTAGTGGCTCGGGTAAGGGCGCTACACAAGTACTAGAGTGAGCATAACTAATCTTCCAAATCATCTACATATGCACCATCTACTACATCTACATATGTCATAACTAATCTTCCAAATCATCTACATATGCACCATCTACTACATCTACATATGCGGGCGGCGTGCGACAGACAGTGTGTGGTGAGCTCAATGAAAACCAAAAGTAAAAAAAAAAAGTTGGGTGTGCTAGGGTTTTAGAGATTTAAAATTAGTTGGCTTTGACTAGGTTTTTGAAATTGTTGACTACAATTTAAAAATCTTGACTGCCCGTCTCGCCCGCCTCCTCACCACCTCGACCCACCTCCCCAACGCCGTATAGGTTTGGCCGCCTAAAACACCCTCCTCAAGCGTAGGCGGTGCGGTCGAGGGCCGCCTACCGCCTAGGCGGTCGCTTCGACCGCCATTTAGAACACTGCTTGTATAGTTTGAATTTTTTTGACTAATTAAATACAGGGCTTTGGTGGACAGGTTAGGGGAAAAATAATCGTTTTAGCTAAGAAGGTTTCTAGACGCAGGGTTTACTTTGTTGGATAGATAAAATTTGAATAATCTTTCGTCAACCCAGGGAGATGGGGCAAAGTTCTGGTGAGAGAGGGAAAACGTCGGGTGGTAGAGAATGTTAAAGTGGTGATTATTTTCAGGAGTAATATATAAACTATTCGTTTCATGACTGCTGGTTTAGCAAAAAGCTCGAACCATGTCTACTAACCTTCGTAAAGTCGACATTCTTTAAATGATTTTTCTTGAAATGCTTTTTCGCCCTGTAACTTGATATAGAGTCAATAGAATCTTAAATTTTACATTTTATGCAAGTCCATGTTTAAACTGTTGAATTTTAGTACAATGACAAAATGTCAAGTATACTGAAAAGCAAGGGTGAGACCTGTCGGGATTCTCACTCCATGGTGATACTTTTTGTTAGTTATACCCAAAAATATATCTTATAATAACATGTTATCTTTTCCAATGCAGGAAAATATCAGGACATCCGGCCTTTAGGTATTCAGTCACTAACAAGTAACTAGAAGTTGCGTTGTTTGAAATGCTGTACACTTCTGACACTTAAACCAATTCTTCAAAGGAAAAAAACTTCATTTGCTACTATTTCTCTAATTTATGTATCATGGAAGATATTTCCGTTGCAGTGTAAGAAATTCATGAACGATTAATTTATCTTAAAAGAAATTCAAGCACTGATATTATAAAGATGATTGTAGTAATTAAGGCATCACTTTAGATATAACCGCTCCTCTGAAATTTCAGACAACTAGCAGCATATACTTCTTCAGCTCCAAATCTCTGCCCCCAAATTTGCTTATTCTGTGCAGAAAGTGTTCTGTCAAAAGGGCATTGTCAGTCCCTCTGCAAATATATATGGCTGGTGGAGGAGGCAAAGAGGGCTCATCAAGAAATCTTGATCAGACGCCAACATGGGCTGTTTCTGGTGTTTGTGCAGCGATTATACTCATCTCTATTGCCTTGGAGAAGATACTCCACAAAGTTGGAATGGTATTAAATCAGTTAGCACCTATGCCATTGCCTTCAACATTTCATCCTTTTTCATTCACATTTTGGATGCCAAAATATTTCTGCCCTTTCTTTGTGAATTTTTTTTCCACGTGTCACTTCTTTTTATGGGTAATAGTTGTTTGTTATTGTTTTAGATCCTGATTTTCTTTCCATATTTGTTCCTTGAATATCATGCCAAAGTTCGTGGATTCTATCCTTATTTAACCAATTATTTGATTGATGTTCTTTCTTTGTCTGGATGCATGTTCTAAATGTTGATATAGATAATTTGGAGAAATGGTCTGAGGTTTTCATGATCTGCTATTCACAGTCTTGAATTCTATTTGTTCACTTTGGTAAAAGGTTATTATTTGCATGTCATCAACATAGTCCTCTTCTCTCATCACGACCTTGTGATTTCCTTTATTTTCTAACTTTCAGCGTGATACTAATTGATATTCAAGTCTCGCTGGACGTTCTTTAAGGAATCAAGTTAAATATACGATATTAGATGGTTCTTATATCCTTTTGTTTGGCTTTTGAGTTATTCATCTTGCTTGCGCATGTTCCTTTTATGTGATTTCATCAGTTCGTCCTCTTGTTAGGTCTTTATAGCCTTTATTAACTCCATTTCAGTTGTAATATTTTCTTTATTCATCCTACTACAATTTAAATCATGCTTTACTGGCTTGGGCGAATGAGTTACGTTCCTCTACTTGATATTCTGAAAGTTTTGCAGTGGTTAACTGAGAGGCACAAGAAAGCTCTTTATGAGGCGTTGGAGAAGGTCAAAGCTGGTAAATTTTTGTTTAAATTCTCATAATACCTTAATTTTTTTTTTTCAAATGAAACTTCCTTGATTTAGATTTTGAATTTTTTTGGATTTGGCAGAGTTGATGATACTTGGTTTCATCTCCCTAATCCTAGTGTTCTCCCAGTATTATATTGCTGACATCTGCATACCTACCAATGTTGCTGACACCATGCTGCCTTGTCCTACCGGTTACCAAAATGAAAACAAGGAAGGAAAGCATCACAGGCTTTTATCTTATGAGCGTAGAGTCTTAGCTGGGAAAAAGGAGCCTTCTTGCAAGGAGGTAATTATTTACTTTTCTATCAGGCAAAGCTCACCATGATATCCATTTGTGCTTTCACATCGACCTTTTCTGCTGGATGTATCTTTTGATTAGTTCAGAAGAGTTTCATTTTGCTCTTGAGGATCTGTCATAAATATTTTTTAGACATGATATCTACTGTTCAAGTTAACATGCGTGACACTGATCCCACTAAAACGCAGCCAGGGATTTCGTTCATTAAGTCCGCCATCAACCTCACTAAAACTTCTTCTTCTGTTGAACTCAAGAATATATTCGAAAGCCTCATTTAATAAGTTAACAATGAGCATGTATGCACTCATATTGGAAAGCATCTTTGAATTGCTTATACATGTGCAATATATATCTCTATTCACAATTATGGTGAAAAATCAGACCGAGTCAAATACAAGCATTATTTTAGTGTTGTTTTTAGTTTGAATGCAATTAAACATGTTTGAGCTTGCTTAAAGATCATAAAAATTTCTACTTATTTGAGCTTGAACGAACCTGCTATGTTTGAACCTAATTTCAACTCTGGTCAATCTGAGACTCTGATAATGACTTTGGATTTAAGCTAAAAAATCCTCGAATTTTTACCAACTCCGAACTGAAATAAACTGCAGCCATTGGATAATCAATTCGACTTCACATTCATCTCCTCATTCTCAACATGACAATCGTGAAGTTTAATAATCTAAATCCAAGTATAAAAAACGACGAATCCGTTATTTATACAACCAAAATGGAACCGAGTTTCTGTCAAAGTCAAAATTATCACAATGTCCTATCATAAAATACTTTGGTCGACCACTATTGAAAATCGAATTAAAACACCTGAACAAACAAAAGTTGTTAGCAACGCTTTCAAACATATTAAGTGAAAACTTCTCATTAATGCCAGCCATAAAAACATACATGGACTCGACATATTGGCCATGTGACGACCGAGGCTGAAGAGGGCAATGAATGTCGGTGCCATGAGGTAGCAAGAACAAGGAGCGGCTACTGACAGGTTTTTTAGGTAAAGAGAACATGAATGAATCGATCCCACACTGAAATTAGATGAATTTCAACATGAACTGTGCATGTATGATGTATGAGACTGTAAAATTGAGAAATACACTTAAAAAAAATTTGATAGGTATTGCTTATATCAACTAAGTTCATCGTTTTTTTAAGTCCACAAAAAGTTTAAAGTTATGCGTGCTTGATTAGGAGACATTCTAGGATGGGTGGCTCTTGATAAGTTTCTAGGGAGCGTGTCAGTGGAGATAGAAACACGCTGGAAAAACTCATGTTGGTTTGTGGGACAATTGTTGAATCTTGTCCTTACATTTTTTCTTTTGAAAAGGATGTAGATAAATATGCAAAGCTGATATAAATGGAAAAGACTAGCATGTCTTAGGAGCAAACGAGGCATAAGATTTACATATACCACAAATTTACGCATTAAAAGTGGACTTTTAAGCAACTGTCTTGATGGATATGGTTTAAACTCTAGAAATAGCTAATAATATCCAAACTTGCATGGATACACCAACCAGAGCATCAAATCATCCATCCTGATTGTCGCTATGCCATCTAGCTAATATTTTTTTGTCTGCACTATTTCATGTTCTCTCAAGGTGGAAGAAATTCCTCATCAGTTTACATCACTCTAATTTGGCTATGCTTTTTAATCAGGGGCATGTCTCGCTTATATCAGTTGATGGACTGCATCAGATACACATCCTCATATTCTTTTTAGCAGTCTTCCATGTGATTTACAGTGCTATAACAATGGCACTTGGAAGACTCAAGGTGATTCATTGCTCTAATCATTTATTTGCTTTTATATATTTTCGTTCGGCAATATGTCTGTCACTTTAACTACCTCTTTTTTCGGAAACCCTTTCTTGGGTACCGTTGGGTCTTGTTATTTTGTTCATTTCTAATTTTAGAAGTTTGAATCTCCTATTTGACCTCCAAGATATATTTTCATATTCTTGGAAATTTTTCTTCATAAGAGAATTTTAGTTTAACACTTTGGTGGAAGTTAGGTTTTCAGCTTTACACGTTACCATCCGGATCTTACTTTTTGGCAATACATTTTATCCACTTCTCTAACTGATGAACAGAATATCTATGGGATGATCTTCCCACCATAAAATTATTATTTGCCTACTCTTTCTTTATTTATATTAGAAATATTACATAAAGTATGCTTTCCAGACTCGGGGCTGGAAGCAATGGGAGCAGGAAACTTTGTCTCATGATTACAAATTTTCAAATGGTAAATTCATGTATCAATTACATTTTTTATAGCCATAACATATCTCAATATTTTGTTGCTTAACGCTCCACAGACAAGGTCTTAACATATTGGCACTTTAATTGTGGAACTGGCAGATCCTGCAAGATTCAGGCTTTCTCACGAGACGTCTTTTGTGAAGGCACACTCTAGTTTCTGGACCAGGATACCAATTTTCTTTTATATTGTGAGCGATTTTGTCTACTTAATTCTTCTTTGATATTTTTGCGTAAACTGATGTGATTATATTTGTTACAAGGATGGCTAATCATATGTAACAATTTGTCATATTTGTAGCTTCAAGGCTGCTTCCACATATTCGCTAACCAGGTGATTGTATCTTTTTCATGCAGGGTTGCTTTTTTCGACAATTTTTTCGGTCTGTTGGCAAATCTGACTACTTGACCCTTCGCAACGGCTTCATTACCGTGAGTTATCTTTATTTTCATATCCTTCATATGAGTTATATTTCCTTCTTTTTCATTTTTAACTATGGATTTTACCTTTTTAGGTTCATTTGGCACCAGGAAGCAAATTTAACTTCCAAAAGTATATCAAAAGGTCACTAGAGGATGACTTTAAGATTGTTGTGGGAGTAAGGTACCTATAATCAACTAAACTTTTGGTTTCCTTTGAACTTTTGGACCAATAGACTCTTTCAATCACACCCAAATCAAAATTGCTGACTTCACATTTTTTTCACACTTTTTTTATATGATTTTCAGATGGCATTCCTGTACTGTGGGGATAATTTGTTTCTTTAATTTTTAGACCAATCGACTCTTTTTTCAATCAAACCCAAATTTAAATTGCTCACTCTTTTTTTTCCTCCATGTTTATCTGATTTTGGATGGCAGTCCTGTACTTTGGGGATCATTTGTGTTATTCTTGCTCCTAAATGTTAGTGGTAAGTTTCTGTTCAATCATTGCAATATTGTGTCCCTTAATAAAATACTTGCAGCAGTATTTCCTTCACACGAACCCTACAATTTTGTTATTTGTTCAGCCTTGACATTTTTCTTTTGTACTTTTTCAGGTTGGAGGGCACTGTTTTGGGCATCCTTAATTCCTCTTATTGTAAGATCCCTTCGTTGTTTAAAACAAATTCTGAGTACACAAACAAGAAGCATAATATATGCTGTTTTCCAGATAATCTTAGCTGTTGGCACAAAGCTACAAGCTATTTTGACTAGGATGGCACTTGATATAACAGATAGGCACGCAGTAGTCCAGGGCATGCCTCTTGTACAAGGCTCAGATAAATATTTCTGGTTTGGTCGGCCTCAGTTGGTGTTGCATCTTATACACTTTGCTTTGTTTCAGGTAACATTCTCTTTCTCAGGTAAGAGATGCTAAGAATAGTATAACTCAGTGTTTTACTAGTGTCAAACTTCAATGTGGTGGTTCATCCAAGTTCTTTTATTGAAGTTATGGCGACTTGCAACTCAATGTTATCGTGGTTTATAATGGCTTATATTTCTAATAGATGTTGAACCTTGTGTCGGACACCATGTTGATTGGTACAGAGAGAAAAAATTGATTGAGAATGGGTTATACTCAGTCATTCAGAAAAATGTCTCAGTTGAGAATTTTTTTATCGTGGCGAAATCATTGTCGCTGATAATTCAAATAATGGCCAAAATTTTAGTGGTAATGTTTTAACTAAGAAGTATAGTTACTAAAAACCTACTAGGCGCAGATTGGTGCAGCCTCTGGGTTCAGGTGCATTGTAGGGGCACAGCATTTCAGCGAAGTGTGTGTTTGCCTTGGTTGGCCAGAAAGGCTCGAAGCACACTTTAAGCACGCCTTGCATAAATGTATTCTAAATTCAGGATTTTATCGTTGATAAACAGTTTTTGAAAAATCTATCGAATGCTAGAAAACAATTTGTTTCATAATATCAGAGTTGTAGGAGAGAAAAATAACTCCTTATTTTATTGAATAATTCATGGGTAATAAATCACCAGTTACTTAGAAACAAGGAGAACAAGAAAGTGGAAACAAATAATTGTATTTTTTTCTAATTTATTCTATTACATCTACTGATATATTCTAATTCCTAAAATCTGGAACCATATTTAAAAAGATCTTTCCCCTTCCCTTTTTTTAACAATCTACATTTAACTGATTTTGGTTTCTAGAACCTCACTACAACGAGGCATATGTCTCGCCTTATGCTTTGGACCCAGGTGCTAAGGTGCTTTGTTTGCCTTAGTGCATGTGCATTGAAAACTATGAACTTAGGCTAGGAACCAAATTTTTACGAGTTTATGATGTATTTAAACTATTTATGATTCAAGATACCATGGCTGATGTAGTGCAATGCTTAATAGGCATTAATCAAAACCAGATTGACTGCTGAAATGTTTCGTTTTATTTTGAAAGTTTTGGGAAGACCTTTTGGAGAAAGGTTAAGAGAAATTATTTTAGAAGATACAAAGACATATATGGATAAAATGGTGGTATTTGCTAGCAACAACATAATGAGGCAGACAATCAATGTATAGATTGATCCGAAATTTTACTCAAATCATCATATGAATTTTTACTGTGACTGTCAAGTTTTTCATGATATAGGACGATACTTGAAAATTTAAAAGATGTATTTAATTAAAAATGTAATGTCTTACTGGAATGTTTTTGGGATGTGGTGTAGAGTTAAAATAGACGTGATGGTTATCTTAGGAAGTTTTGAGAAAAAGATTGAAAGCGAGATTATGATGGATGTTTGTTTTTTATTCGGGGAATGGATGTGTTGGGGGAAATGAAAACCAAAAAAGGGCTATAATAATTTTGAAGATGATCCGTTTATTTTATCCTCATCATTATGTAGATGATTAGCATTTACTTGTTCATTTGGATTCAACCCTGCCATCCATGTCTTATTAGGCAAATAAACGTGCTTATCAATTTACTCATCCTTGCAGAATGCATTCCAAATAACATACTTCTTCTGGATTTGGGTACCGATTCTCTTCTAATTAGTACTGTGAACACCAGATTATCCTCCACAACATAATCAACGAGAGCAATTTTGTCTTGTGCAGTACGAATACGGTATATATTCTTGCTTCCACGATAATATCAAGCTTCTATTTGTCAAAATTGCTTTGGGGTAAGTCCTATCCAGCATCATTTGTGGCAGTGCGACCTTTTAATTATATATGATATATGAGATAAGAGATTTAGCATTCGGAACAAGAATCGCCTATTTTCTGATCAGATCTTGTCATGATATTGCAGGGTTTTTGTTCTATGCTTATGCAGCTACATCACACTTCCACTCTATGCCCTTATTGCTCAGGTGCCTTCACAAGAAACATACTGATATCTATAGGCTCATTTAGGGGCGGAATGAGGATGTCGATCAGCCCTATGAAACACTACAAAAAAGTTGAAATCTAAAAAATTTCGATGGCATTGCGCTCCCTTGAATGAAATTTTGGGTCCTCCCTTGATCTCATCTGCTCGTCACTGATCAATTTTTTTGTCATAAATATACACAGATGGGTTCAAATATGAAGAAATCAATCTTTGATGAACAAACATCAAAGGCCCTCAAGAAATGGCACATGGCCGTGAAAAAGAAGCACAGAGGGCGAGAAGGAAGGTCTCCTACTCGAACTCTAGGCGACGTGAGCCCCATATCTACAACGGGATCTCCTTTTCGCCTGACAGGTGCCACACTTCAACGTTTCAAAACTACTGGGCACTCTACTCGTTCATATGGACGCGAAGAAAACGATGGATCTGATATTGAGGAGCCATTGTCACACATGACAGCTACATCCAGCTTAATCATAAGAAACAATCATCATGATATAGAATACGAGACAAGCATACCTCGCAGTGAACAAGATACTAAAACCGAAGATGACTTCTCATTTGTGAAGCCTGCCCCACAGAAATGATGTAGAAAGAGGTGATCCCTTGATTTTGTTTTTCTTTTTACCTCTCTCCCTTGTATGTTATGGTAGTCGTGTAAGTTAATTTTCTTCGCCTTCTTATCTATGCGGTGTCAATGAATGTCAAACCACTGGAAAGTAGATTAGAAATAGTTGGATATATGTATTTTGCTTCAATACCCTGTACTCTTAGTTTTGGGAATCATTGTAAACCGATTGCTATTTGTATCCCTTCATTGGAGCTCTTGCACAGACGGCCCTTATGTATTTGTGTGTGTAGATACGTACATACATATATCTTTATTTCTATTCAACATACAATGAAATTCTACTTTTCGATAACTTCTGCCTGTTCCATTCTATTGGTAGACTGTCAAATCACTAGCCACATTAGCCATTTTGAACAAAGTGTGTTCAAAACAAATGGACAACTGAATATGTTGCCACTTGTGGAATCTGGTTATTTCGTGCTAAATCTCTTAAAATCAAAACATAAAATCAACCATGCTTCTGTAAAGCGTACAAGTAATGGCAGGATATTTGAGGGTGGGCCTTATAACAACTTGGTAGGTTCTGATAAATATGGATGAAGCGTAAAAGAATTAAATATAAAACTTTGAATTCCACACCCATTTAACAATTTCTTCCCCCAACTTCTAGAATTCAAACTTTCACGACACTATCTGAATTGTACGTGTGAGAAAAAATATCAAATTTTTAGTACACCGACGTTATCATATCGAAAATATCAAATTTATGAAAATTTGGAATATCGATATTTTCGGTACGATATGATATTGATATCGAAATTTTTGGTATGTAACAATATAAAATTTGAATTTTTTTTGTATATATTGAAATACCAAAATAATATATATAAATTTTATAACATACAATATATTTAAATAATAAATTTAATTTTTTTAAAAAATATAAGGTATTTTTTCAGTATAGAACGTTATATATTGATATCGTACTAAAATCTCGGTATAACGTAATATTTCGATATAATTGATATGCTAATTATACATTCGGTAGAATATCGATATAAATATTTTTACTATCGTAATTTTTAAATACGATATGCGGTATATATTTTTCAATACGACTTGCAATTTTGAATAAATAAACTCTCTTATATTATTGACACAATCTCATATGTTTAATTTTCTACTCCAATCTTGATTAATCATTCGTGTGTGGCATGTATTTAAATTAATTATAAGTCAAATAAAAAAATTAATTATCATATCACCGTTTGACTCGTGGGATGAGATGATAAATTAAAATATAAGAATGTTGTAATTATTTTCTAATTCCAAGTATTATAAAATTGAGCCGAACAGGTGAAAATGCAATCATTCATTTATGATCAAATGCCAAAACGCTAAAATTGTCATTATATTTTCTCTTAAGAATCATTTCTATTTGTAAATGAAAAATATAGAATAGCTCCACGATAAAATTTTATTTCACCTCTTACAATCTTGATAATCATATATAACAGATTTATTATAAATATAAATGCATATAACATTATTTTCACATTTTATTTTGGAGTGAATCTCATGTGAAACCGTCTCACGGATCCTAATATGTGAGACGGGTCAACCCTACTCATTTTCACAATAAAAAGTAATACTCTAAGCATAAAAAATAATATTTTTTTATGGATTACCCAAATAAGAGATCTGTCAAACAAATCTAACCCATTAGACCATTTCACACAAGTTTTTGCTTTTATTTTGAGTATATATCTTGTATGACGGTCTCACGGATTTTTATTCATGAGTCATACCAATCTTAATCATATTTACACAAAAAAAATATTTTTGACATAAAAAAATTAATTTTTCACGAGTAACCCAAATAGAATATCGGTCTTACAAAATTGACCTATAAGATTGTCTTATATGAGTTTTTGTGTTTTATTTTTATCTTAACACGCACCTTACATTTTTCTTTATCAAGTCGTATATATTCTTTCACTAAAAAATTCCTGGACATTTCTCATCGTACAAATTTTAATCATAATATTTGATTTAATCCTGAAAAAACCTAGTATCAACTAGATTTATTTATATTTCTCTTGATAAATCGGAGACAATTAATGTCTAATTTCAGGCTTTCGATTCTAGAAACTAGGTGCTTATTTTTTTTTTTTTATTTCTGAAAATAAGGTAGTAATTGTCTCGACCAATTAAAATCTTGGGGTACGTCCTTATTTATTTTTATTGGTTAAAGCACCCAATCGTTGACTTTCTTGGAACTACACATTTTTTTTACGGTTCGATCGGTTTTTCAGGTTTAAACAATTTAATGAACAATACTACCTTTGAGAAACCACTTAATTCAACATATATTGACTAATTTATAAAGAATTATTAAATTAGTTCTAGTTTGCTGATTTTTGATTGAAATATCGTGCATTAATATGGTAAATAAGAGACTTCAAAGATTTATTTTCATAATTTTACGTGGTTTACAAGAACCGATCATTTTCTTTGACTTCGTAGGGTTTTTAACATTTTTTTTTTGGGAAAATAGTTTTGTAACCTTTTGTGAGACATCAATACATTTATTATTATTATTATTATTATTATTATTATTATTATTATTATGATCTACTTCATCAAAGACTTGAAATTTGCCAAATTTTATACAGTAAACTTTGAAAGATTCAATAAGCCGAGCAGAAATCAATGAGGGATATCGTGAGAAATTTTAGTATGTAAGACTATAACTGGAAAGCAAACCGAAGTCAGTACAGTGTTTTAAAACATATTTGTCTTCTCTTGTGTGTGCTTCGAGGATCAAGTTGGACGACTCTTTTCTAAGATGCAACGAGACAATATAATCAGTAGTAATCTAGCACAAATATACTACATAGGGAAACTGAATCAGTATCTGAACTTTATTACGAGCTGGAGTAGAGTAACAAGAAGAAGAGGAACAAATCAAGTATGTGAGAGTGGAAGTTGTGTGTGGTTTGAAAGACTCCGTAGTGCCTTTGTGTACCATATGGACAGTCACAGACTGGTTAGCTGAAAGACTAAAGGTTGTTCAGTTGGAGCATCAACAGGTAGTCATGTGGAAGGTAACATCCAGAAAGATCTGGAGTGATCTTTGGTGGAAAATTTTGCCTCGTCGTACCCAGGTCGCGCTCGTACGCTTGAACATATGTTAACCTTTCCCAGTGCAAATCGGGCCCTTGATTTGTACCTCCCGCCGCCGAAGCGTGTGAGAGAGATCTCCTACTATACTAATTATAATAAAGGGAAAAGATTTCATGATTTATTGACCAATCATTCTTATACTTTCATAAAATGTAACACAATATAAGTATTCATGCCAAGATTAATTTCTTATATGGGAACACTAATCATTCTCCATTTAACCATTCACTTGACAAATCCATTATGTATTAATCCAATTTTCATTCAAAATTGGAAAAGTCAAAGTCCAACATATATATAATTTTGACAGGCTTGTTTATCAACCGTATTCACTTCTATATTAACCTTTGTGCTGAGGTAAACCATCATCACATCCAATAAGTAAGTGTAACCTCAATAGTGGTTAAAAAAATGAACACGATTAATGAACAAAATATCAAAATCATATATTATTTTTGATATATTGTACACCAACCTTGTCATCCGTGTCTATTATTAAAATAACATTTATTTAGTGGATATCATCACGTCCAACAAATAAATTTCTGAAAAAAGGGGGAGCAATTGTCCCGACGACCAAGACCACGTTCGATAATCTTCTTTAAATTAACATCTCGGGATACGTCCAATGCTACTTAATTATTTTACGAAAGGTTCAAGAATTCAACGTACGACTTTTGTTGGAGTTGTACATTTGTTAATTGTATTCAGTAAAATTTTCATCGAATAATGTGATTTAAATAAAAAGCGGTCAAACGTGAAGAAACAAGATCAGAACTCCAAAAGTTAAAAACTTACGTGCCATTATCTTTTTTTTTTTTTTTACGATTTTGGTTATGTGACGTTGATACGACGATGATATGACGCTCATATATATCTTGTCAATGTAACATTATTATTTTCTAATTAAAAAAAGCCTAAATTGTCTCAAAATCAATTTTAGCAACAAAGACCAAAATTATCAATAGACAAACGCACATTAAAAATATTTTTAAAATATTTTGCTTGAAATTATTTGTATATAAATAGATGATGTTAGTTTGAAAGATTATTACAAGAAAAACCTTAACCACATAGAAAATGGGAGTTCAGGAAGTTGATGTGCATATGACTGCAGGAGATGATGTTAGAAGCTATGCCAACAATTCAGCTCATCAAGTAATTATTCCATCTCTCAAATATATATATATACATATATATATACCCAAATTAAAAGGCTAACTAATATATACACATGTTATATTATTATGGTTTTTCCCCAGAAAATAGGGATATCGAAAGCGAGGCATGTTTTGGATGAGACCCTGAAAGAAATGGTTGCTGATAGTGGCTTCCCAAAGTGCTTCAAGATGGCTGATTTGGGTTGCTCATCGGGGCCGAACACGCTCTCTGTCGTCGCTCAAATAATGGGCACGATCGAAGGGTTGTGTGAACTTAAGAACGTTGATGAGCTGCCTGAATTCCAAGTGTTCTTAAATGATCTCCCGGGGAATGACTTCAACAACTTGTTTAAGTTGCTACCCGACTTTTATAAGAAACTTAATGATCATCCTGCCAAAAACAAAGGGCAGCTTCGATGTTTCATATCTGGCTTGCCGGGCTCTTTCTATGGCAGGCTATTTCCTACCAACGCTCTCAACTTTGTCTACTCTTCATTCAGTCTCCAATGGCTCTCTAAGGCACTTAAATTCGCTGTCCCTATTAATTTATGTACTAGAATTTACAAGTGGGAATTCATTAATGCATATATATATATAAATCATCTGGCGATTCAGTTAATTGTATATATAATAATAATCCATTAATGCCAAACAGAGAAGTTGATGTCCTTTAATTTTCTCTCGTTTCTGATGTTTAAAATTTAGTTTTTTTTTTAACTATATAGAAAATATTGAAATTTTGCATGTATATATATATTATACATACAGATCCCGGACGGATTGGAGAAAAACAAACAAAATATTCACATGGCAATGGCAAGTCCTCCGGAGATATTCGATGCATATGCAAGGCAATATCAAAGAGATTTCACGACATTCTTGACCTCTCGAGGTGAAGAAATGTCATGCGGTGGGCGTATGGTTCTGACATTTGTGGGCAGAAGCGCCGAGGATCCCTCTACAAAAGATGATTGTACTCATTTCAAACTTCTTGCGAGTGTACTTCTTGAAATGGTTAATGAGGTATGCATGAAAATATTACTGATCCAAATTACAATTTTGTCCTGAATATTTGTCTTCTCTTTGCGATTTTGGTTTTTCGTGTTGTCAAACTTCAGTTTTAGCCCGTTATTTTTTTTTATTACAATTACAGTCTTTTTCCGATTGCATTACTCAGCTCACATCAGTAATTCGGTGAAAAAGGACTGAAACTGTCAAAATTCATAAGATATATGATTAAGACTAGAATATAATAATATAGAGGACCAAAATAGCAAATAGTCAAACATATATATGACCAAAATTGTAATTTTTCTTAATGGTTTAAATAGTTTTATGGACTGTTTGCAACCTCTAGAAAAAGCGATAATGATTTTTTTTCCTTCACAAATTTGTTAAGCATATTGGTAGAGATTTTCCTTTTAACACTTTCATTAGAACTGTAACATGAACATAACTATAAACTCATGAAGATATGTTAGTAATTTGAAGTCGAGACAAAAGTAAACTCTTTGTCGTTAAGACGAATTTGTCCAGCACATAATGCTCACATGATATGAAAATCGTTTCTTATAAATATATAACGACTTCCAACTTGTAATAATAACACTACAAATCACATGAGTTTCATAACCATAAAATGATGCAAACTCCTTTTTGAGAAGAAAGAAGAAAAAAAGTGTGTATAATTGTAAAGCACACAAAGTTTACTACATAATTTGCATTATTGGGAATCAAATATTACTACACGTACAGTTCAAAAATATAATTTGCTTGATGAATAAATTAGGGACATGTGAAGGAGACCGATTTGCATTCATTCAACATGCCTATATACACACCATGCAAACAAGAAGTGGAGGCATTAATACACAACGAAGGATCCTTCAATCTTGACAAGTTCGAGCATTTTCTAGTTCCCTGGGATGCACACGTCGAACAAGAAAATACAGAAGACCGAGCATCGGTGATTGGCCCGAAGCGATCTGTCCCCGACTACCGGCGTGGAAAACTTGTCTCAGATTTCATTCGGGCTTACACTGAACCAGTCTTGGCTAGCCATTTTGGGAGCTCCATTATTGATGATTTGTATGTGAGGTATGCTAAGAAACTTGCAGAGTATTTGTCAACGGAGAAACCATTGTTCTTCAATGTTATCATTTGTTTAAGTAAGAAATGAATGTTTGGATCAGAACCCTGTTCATACAGGAGTTGATTCATTATGTCAGTTTAAATAATTCATGTATCGATTCTGGACTGTGGCCTCATATTAAATCCATATTGCTTTTGCTGTTTTTTTGAGATTTTTATCGTGAAAATTATGTGATTTGCACTTTTAAAGCAACGGGAAAATTTGTCAAAATGGACCTCGATCGAGTCCACCAATTTTAGATTTTGGTTTCTGTGTAATTATTATTGGGTCTTATCCGGTAACTTTTTTTTTGTCATTTTCGCTTAGTGTTGATGTGGACACTACATATATCAATATTTTATGTCGCCATATCTCCAAACTGTCGAATTTTTATAGATATCGTGATCCCTTGAAATCTTGTAGTTTTAGTCATGTAAGTTAGTTTGTTTAGGTTTAGGCATGTAACTTGAAAATATTTGGTTTACATGTAACTTGGATTTTTTTACTTTGGTCATTTTTCATCAGAAACAACTAAACCCACCGGAGTTTGCTTATTTGGCACCGGTACCATCGTACTTGGCAGGTCTTAAAAACCATGTAAGCTATTCAATGATAACTTGGATGACCGCTGTCTTTTTTTTTTCGGACGTTCATTTTGGATGCTTGTTTGCTTGATGATATTTGGACAAACAAAGTTGCTGATTTGTAATGGTTGAATATTTCTTGTTTTGGATGGTTGAACATATTAGACCGTAAATATTTTTGTGTTTTGGATGGTTGGAAATATTTGTGTTACTTTACGGCATATTCGGTTGGAAACAATTGTAAAATCTGTATGTTGAGTTATCAGTGATGTCATTGAAATTGAGCCATATTTGAGCATGCATAAAGACAAAAACTCCATGCAATTATCAGATGATTTGGAGTTGGAGTATGAACAGAAGGATAAATACAAGTGTGGTTCAAAAGTTTTCTGGAAATGTAAAATCCGACTACCTTTTTTTTGTAATATGCATCAACTTTTAAGTTCAAGAAATATTATTCCTGGTTCTCGATCATTAGGGCTCGAATCTCATGCTTTTCTTATTCGGTTTTGTGTTTCTTTTGTAAATGAGTCTGACTTAAAAGAAATTGGAACTAGTAAATCCCATTTCTGACTTGCATATATTTGTGTCAAAAAATTTGAATTAATGGGCATAGTAATAAAATCAAAGAGCTATCCATCCATTCGTTTGCAAATAAGTTAGAAGTTGAACTCTATAAATAATATCAGTAAAATCTCTAAAGAATATTGACTATACAAATGAATAAGTTCAAATATTTTTTTGCTATTGCTGAAAATTTTAAATAAAGTGAAGAAGCCAAAGTGAAGTAAAAAGTTGTGCACCCTGTTGCTGGTAGGCCTTGAATTACTATGTATTTTGCGCCCTTGTTTATTAATACCTGTAAAAATTTATGAAACAAAGAAATAAAGAAATATCTTCTATAGCATCAAATAACGTTCATATATATTAGCATCAGGGGTAACTTTTATTTAACCCAAAATGCATACAGATATATATATTGATCATTATCTTTTTTTGAGTTGCTATTGATCAGACCAAATTGGTAGCCATTTGCTCAAAGACCATGATGCGGTAATATGGGATCTGAGTATTTCCCATCTGAAAAAATAGATCACGTGCAACTTTTTTCCCCTAAATCGTTGAAATATAAAGTATTTTTATGTTTATTTGTTTCGTAATAATGGGATTTTTGTGCTTTTTCAAGCCCTCTGAAAAAGTTTATTTTCTGCCAATGTGCACGTACGGGTACGATATGCTCGTATGCATGATGCAAGGATAGCTCGAGAATAACGTGAATATGTAGCAGCATAGCATTAAAGAAACGAATTCAGAAAATGATATTGGGAGTGTCGACATGTCATGATTTTATGTTATATTACTGCTGGAATTTAAGTATTTTTATATGCTTGAAATGTAAGAGGGAGAGTCGTGATTCTCACCTGCAAGAATCTAATGATACTTATAATGGAAAGCGCTAGCCGTCGAATGGTCTTAGTGGATATTGAAGATCCGAGAATGCTAGTATAGTCGTTGGATCCCAATTCACCCAACCAAATCAAAGCATGCCTCAAGCCAAACCTGCACACTCTTTTGGTGTGTTTTTCATATCTTTACACCCTTCAGTCTCCATTATCTTTTTTGTACCAGACCAGTTGAGTTTGAAGGGCCGACTGGCGAACAAGGTTAAATGTGACATTATTCTTCAATAAAAACCCGCGCCGTATCACGGTGCCTCCAGCGACAGCGAAGTTGACCCTTGTGATCTTACAGCTTTTAGGTGACAGTATGGTGGGATAAAATGTAGGGAGACGGCCTAGGCAATGAAGTCGATTACTATACGACCGTCTTGAGTATCAGTTCGTGAGGTGGTGGTTATGGAGGGTTCGACAAATGGTTGAAAGCGGCTGGCCCGTGGAGGTTCCTGTGTTACCAGGTCGGTGTACGAGTCTCTTGAAGGCATATATTTTCTTGAAAGGTGGAGTTGGTGCTGTAGAGAAGACAAGAGAGGAAGAAAGGAGTATGTTCATTGATGCCATTATGAGGGATAAAGACTTCTGTGGAGGAAGTGTTGGAAGCCATTGCAATGGGGTTTTGCAGCAAATGAAGGCGTGGTATTTCTGATTATATATTTAGGGTTTTGCATGGTGATTAATATGTATTTTGTTTTTGAGTTACCCAGAGAATATTGTTATAATTGAGTCTTAAACTTGAGCCCTCGTCTCGAATTTGAAACTTAGTCGTCTGTATAAAAATTTTACTCAACTAGCAGAAAACTTGGAAAATTCTTGCATAGAGATCATTGTATTTTTTTGTCACTATATCCATTGTTGTAAAGATCGTGTGATTTCTTGTTCTTTATATTACATCAAATTAATTTTCTCCCACAAAACACTCATTTTTTGCGTAAAACAAACTATAACAAAATTAATATACAAATATAAAATTTGGATGGAAAAAAATTGATCCATCGTAATTATACTTTATACAAAAAAAGTATCAAATATAAAATTATATTTAATTAAATGTTTAATATGTATACATTAAGAAATAGTCACTAACTACCCTTTTATTTATAATTAACGTGGCTAGCTAGTTTGCTTTTTAAAATATTGTCTCCCAATATTAAGTAATAATTTGATAAGGACATGTAACATGATCAGATGTATGTACAAATATCTGTCTCCCAAAAGTATTAATAAATTGATACGGACATGTAACGTAAGATATTAATCAACAAATCGTAGGGGCCGCACAGGGAAGAAACCATTGCACTTACATTAGCTTACGTTCAGTTATTATCATCGGCGCGTAGAGTTAGTATAGCACAATTAGGTGTCATTTAAATCAAGTAAATTTTTTGATATTTCATGGACAACTTGGACTTAATTTTCTCCCAATTTTGCCCAATAAAAATAAGAAAAGAACATAGAAATTTACCAAGAAATCACTTGAAAAAATAATAATAAATATTGTCCTTTGATAATTACATAGAACATAAGAGTATTTCCAACTAATAAATATCATGTTTTTTCTGTTGTTTCATGTTAATTTGATATTTGGTATCTATTTAATGGGATGTTTTCCCGGTCCTGTGATTCCTCCTGTACGCCTAAGGCCCTCTTTTTATATGGGGAGACTTAGCACAAGAATCGAATTCTAAACCAGGGGTGGTGGTCCGCCGGTACTTGTGGGCAAATGTTATTTGTACAGTATGACCAAGGTTTGCCACGAGCGGAAGTCATTTTATCCATTTTGACCTGCATCTGTATACAATTTTGGACCAATACATTTTGGTTAGAGCACAACGAGTTCCGTCTTTGTTAAGAAATAAACATCTCCGATCCAAAGCCAGAAAGAGTATGACTACTTATGATCCCCAAGGCTACATTGAATGACTGCTAACACGACTAATAGATCTGAATCAGACCCAAACGAAATAACCTGGAATTCAAACCATGTTAAAGCGCTGTGTGAATGAATAGTACATGATTCAGCCTCCACATCAGTCAAAATCTCCTACAAACCAATATGTGGATCCATAATCTTGGGGTGATCTCACTTCATCGAGCCAATATGTACGATTTGATATTTATGATGTATAAGATTTATTTTGGTTTGACAGAGTTTACGTTTAAATTATATTTTTAAAAACCAAGGGCGATAAATCCTTGGAGAAAGTCGTTTCCTGGTTTTGTTGGTATTATCATAGCCTCGATTTCATGTGAAAACTTTCGTATTCTGATGCCATGTATACGCACACCATTCAAATTACACAAGAATCCGTATGTTCTAGTTTTCATTTGGCCACTACCTTATTATTAAGAGAAAAATCAACATACTCATCATCCATGCCTGCTCTTGATTTTTGAATGACAGGGGGGCGCTAATCAGCTGAAACTAGCTTCCAGAACTTTGTATCAACAAATCCGGGGAACACATTATAACGTGATTCGACATGTCTGTAATGAATGATGTTTGCTACTAATCGTATGTGTAATCAAGTAAGGACATGTAACATGAGATTCAAAACACCATTTTAAAACAGGATTTCTGGACAACTGCTAGAAGGGTTTAAAAGGGAAGGAGAACAGGTTGGAGAATGCATGCCTGGCCAGGTGAAAGTATTAATAAAGAAATAGCTTAAAATAAATTTTAAAACACAGACACAAGTAAATCCTCATAACATGAAGAACGCAAATCAACATAAGCTAAACATAAGAGCATACCAATATGATGTTTTTCTTCTCTGTGAATTTCATCCAGGTGTGCACCGACTTCTTCAATCCAATTCCATGTCGAGAACTTGAAGGAGCATAGACTGACACTAAGTGACACTACAAAATAATGGTAACAATTGGGGAAAGCGGTACTGTATCTAATTCAAGGGGGAAATGTGGCAGTTATTTGTTTTTGTTTTCCAAAAATGTTTTTATTTAGGAAATGAAAAACAACCATTTTCACCCCATTTTCAGTTTCTTCTCAGAACATATATATCTCAACACATTTTCTATATAATTATTATTTTCAGTTCAAATTTTCACATTCTCAAAACAACTACATTCTTACATAATTTTAAGCCGATAAAGAATATTCTAAAATATAATCAATAAATCTTAAAAGCCACTAAAATAATTTAAGAACACCGCATGGCATCTACAATGGAAAGTGCTTCTTTAAAAAAAACACCAAAATACTTATCACATTTCCAAATAATATAATACACATTTTAAAAAAATACTTTCCAGAAAAGTACTTCGAAAATATTATTCCAAAAATACCCAAAAATAAAACAGAACTTTACCTTAGTTTCTCGACTCATCCTTGAGCTGGGAGAAGCACTAATTAGCAATCATCAGGTAGAGAGAAGCACAAAATAGCAATCATCAGGTAAGAAATTTTGCTGGGGAATAAGTTAGATGTTACATCAGCAACTACATGTGACAAATGAATCGATGAGATACTCAAGATAAACATGGATCTGCAACATCGATAGCCCATGATAAAGAGTCTTGGAATGATAATCTTCCAATTTGATATCAGGTTCAGAGTATCAGTATAATTCATTATTCTTTTCCAACATACTTCTCCCAATTGTTTTACCCCAACTCGTTTTTCTCCAGCACCACCTCTGAGTTGTCTAGTGTTACACCTAAACTAACAATTGGTTGCCACAAAACACCATGTCACCTGGAGAATTCAAAAGTATCAGCAAACACTTTCCACATCAGAATATGTAATCCAAGGGAAATCAATTGTTCACAATTTTCTAAGTGATAATTAGTTGTTCGCGATTTCTCCCATACACGGGAACATACTGATCATATGATACACGATGGGATATTTTCTTATGTATTAGTTAAATTATTTTTGTATGTGACTATGCATGCTCAAGGTCTTTAACTTTTTATACCAATTCATGCATAGTGCACCTTATGCTTACTAGTGGATAAGTGACAGTGCACTAGCTTTACTCTTTCTGAATATCATTTTTCATTGTGTCATGCCTTTATTCCCTCAAATTACCGAGTAGAATGGCGACAAACTATTCAAGTCATTATTTTCTTAATCAGGTTTCACCAACACAGTGTTTATGAAAGTTACATAGAATCATCAAGGTACAACCTTTTCAGATGGTTGGCTAATTACACCACTAGGTTACCAACTAACAAACGGTATACTACTTAATTCACGTATAATGGTATAGTTCATAGTTTTGAAGCTTACTGACCATCTTGGTTTATTTCAGGCAACGATCCGCTGGTTGCAAATTCTAAAATTCCAATCATTGGAGGAAATTAAAGAGATACCATGTATAGATAACAAAGTTGAAACTAAGAAAATTAATTAAAACATTATATAAGAGAATTAATTAAAACATGATATACAGAACAATTCCCACATCAAAAAATCATGTTACACACTCTCCTTGACAATTTAACAAACATATGCTCTGAATTTTAAGCGACAAAATTTACCTGGTCAGGAAGAAATGCCATGCTTGGCCTTCTTTTCTGATATTAGGTGAGCCAAAAAATCATGTAACACACTCTCCTTGACAATTTAACAAACATATGCTCTGAATTTTAAGCGACAAAATTTACCTGGTCAGGAAGAAATGCCATGCTTGGCCTTCTTTTCTGATATTAGGTGAGCCATGGCTGTGTTTGATTTAGATTCATAAGCAACAATTAAATCTTCGTAAATATATGCATCAGGAAATATCCCCTTCTCTTCCATCTTCTGCAAATAGACCACAGCAGCATCAGGCTCCTTGCACTTGCAAAGCCCATGAATAAGAGCCATATAAGCAATCTTATTCGGGTCACATCCATTACGCTCCATATCAATCCAAAGCTTTAGAGCATCATCAGGCTTTCTAGCATTGCATAATCCATCAACTAAAGTTGTGTACGTAATGACATTGGGCTCCTGTTTCTTCTCTTTCATCCTTGAAAAGCAAAGCATGCCACGATCAGTATCACCAGCTTTGCACCACAAATCAATTAGCAAGTTGTGGGTAACAACTGATGGAACAAGCCCCGTGCCAAGCATCTTACTAAAAATTTCTTCAGCCTCATTTATCCTATAGGCCTTGCAGAGCCCCTTAATAACAATGTTATAGACAACTACATCCGGAGAATAGCCTATTTCCCAAATTTCTTCGAATAGTTCCAGACTCTGATTTAGCTCATTGATATTGATAAAACCATTGATTACTGCAGAATATGCAATCATATCAGGGAGGAATCCTTCTTCTCTCATGTCAGCAAGGAAATTACGGGCTTCAACTGCCTTTCCCTGTTCACAAAGTTTTTTGACAAGTAACGTGTAGTATTTTATCCATGGCTGATGCCCATTTGCACGCATCTCTTTAAACATATCAAGAGCCCCTGCAAAATCCACACGCCTGCATAAACACCCAAATATGGCGTTGAAGGTGAAATGATTCGGCTGAAATTCTGACTTCCTCATCATATTTAGAAGATCAAAACATTCATCCAACCTATCACCATTGCTTAAGCATTGAATTAAATTATTAAAATGTAACAAATCACGTTTGCAACCGCTTGGATCCATATCATAAAATAGGTCTAGAGCCATATCTAATTTATCTGATTTGCACAAACCATCAATTACAGTTTGAAAACAACTCGTAACTAGATTTTCCTCGACCAAAAAGATTTTGTCCGCCTGAATATCTCTGTCCACTCCAGCTGCCATACTCACCTTCAGCAGATAATAAGCTTTATCAATGAATCCGTCATTAACAAACCCTGTTAAAACAGAATAATACAATGAATTTTTTTCCTCCTCAGCCAAAGCCTTCCACCTGTCTTTAAGCAATCGAATCATCACTCTCACATTTGGAACAGATGATAACAGCTTGGAAATTATTCTCACATCAGGAAGAATACCTAATTGCTGCATGTGTGTGTACAAAATTAGTGCCTTTTCAATCTCACTATTTTTACATAAACCTCCAATCAGCACATCATAAATTGCTATATCTGGCATGTATCCTAGTTTTTTCATTTTATAATAAAGTTGTAGAGCTTTGTCCAATCTAGATTCCCTCGAGAATCCATGAATCAAAACACAAAATGCTTCCTGATTCAAGCTAAACTTTAGATTCCTCTCCATCCATTCAATCAACTCAAAGGCAGTGTCCACTTTCCCGTACTTGCTGTACGATAGAACCAAAATATTTAATACATGCTGATCAGTCCACCCCTTTTCATTCATTTCATTAAAAATCATCAAAGCCTTTTCAAATTTCCCGGCATTGCAGTAGCATTGCAGTACCGGTGTCAAAGTGTGCTTGTCAATGGATAATCCCAAAATTTTCATTTCATTCAACCTATATTCCATCAAACTAACATCACCTACTTTTGAGATAACTTCTAACAGACAATTATAGCTATAACAATTATGAACACAAAGACCAGACCCTTTCATTTGATCAAACAAAAAGTTGGCCTCTTTAACCATGCTTTGACTGCCTAAACACCTAAGAAAATAGCCCAAAGCACCCGGAGTCCAAAAACACGGAGAATTAGATATATCTACAGCCAAAGCTCTAAGTGAGGCATTTTGTCGAGCATCTGCCAGGATCGCAGCCATCGCATTATAGGTATAACAACTGTGCAAGTATCCTTGTTGATTCGACGCCCAATTGAAGAACAGCTGAGCTAAACTCCAGTTTCTCAAGGATTTGAGGACGATTTCAACTATTTCAGGAGTGAGCTTTGAGCTCAATTTTTGAAGTTGAGGAGACTCCAAAGAAAACGGTTTCGTTGTAAAGATAAAAACGAGGGTTTCCGCTGTGCCTATATTCGCATTGCTACAAAAGGCTCTCTTTTTCACACAATCAAAACAAATACCGTTCATAGAAACATTTGAATTCGTGGGATTATCCCTCGCTGGTTTTAAAAGGAGAGCAAGGCTACGGGTCTTTTTTGGGATTCTCCATTTATACAACGCCATTAGAATGAACTGGGTTTTCGCTTGCAGACAAATTGTCCGCTCTTTATCGTCTGGACGTTTGAAGATGGCGGGTGGCCTTTCGCTCGCAGAGTCGCAGACAGTTTGATTTGTTCTATTTTATTGAAATCAAAATCTTGATTTATTTTTTATTTAAAAAAAAAATCTTTGATTTATTAATTTACTCTGAAAGTATAAATATGTTCCTTTATTACATTATTAATCCATTGAATTATTTATTACTTTAAAAAAATTAATAATTATGTTGTGAAAAAGTAAAAATTTACGGTAAAAAGTAAAAATCTCAAACTCTCAAAATTATCAAACTACACACTTTATAATATTTTTCTCTCAACTCAATTGTTATTTCATTCACAAATGAGTGCTCTATTTATAGAGTTTCATATACAAATATTCCAAAATAAATTACCTCATTACATACATCATCACACACTAATTTTCAATATTCAACACCTAATTTTACCTAATTTTCAACATTCAACATTCAACATACATATTTTAATATTATATTTTCAACACTCCCCCTTGTGATGATGATCATAATGATTGTCTTCATTACGTGTTTTTATACTGCCTCGTTAAAAACCTTACTTGGAAAAACCCATTGGGATAAAAACCATAGTAAGGGAAAAAGAGTGCAGTCACGTAAACTCCCCCTGATGTTGACATGAACAGTTCTTCACAAATTTCGTAGATTGCGCATCCCAATATTATATATGTGCTTTCTGAATATTGACGTAGGAAGTGCCTTTGTGAAGAGATCTGATGAGTTTTCACTTGATCGAATGTGACGAACATCAATACATTTATTCTTCTCAAGCTCCTTGGTGAATGCGAAGAACTTAGGAGGAATATGTTTAGTTCTGTCGCTTTTTATGTATCCTTCTTTCATTTGAGCAACACATGCAGCATTATCTTCATATAGTATTACAGGTTTCTCGTCGAATGATAATCCGCATGAAATTTGGATATGTTGGGTCATTGATTTTAACCACACACATTCACGGCTTGCTTCATGTAGTGCAATAATCTCGGCATGATTTGATGAAGTTGTTACTAGTGTTTGTTTCTGTGAACGTCAAGAAATTGCAGTGCCTCCACGAGTAAATACATATCCAGTTTGGGAACGTGCCTTGTGTGGATCAGATAAGTATCCAGCATCAGCATAACCAATTATACTTGGATTAGCATCTTTTGAATACAAAAGTCCCAAGTCTGTCGTTCCTCGTAGATAACGGAATATATGTTTAATTCCGTTCCAGTGTCTCTTTGTTGGATATGTGCTAAATCTTGCCAACAGATTCACGGCAAAAGATATATCAGGCCTTGTACAATTTGTAAGGTACATAAGGGCACCGATGGCACTTAGATATGGTACTTCTGGACCAAGAATATATTCATCATCTTCACATGGACGGAATGGATCTTTTTCTATGTTTAATGATCTAACAACCATTGGAGTACTTAAAGGATTTGCTTTATCCATATTAAAACGTTTAAGAATCTTTTCTGTATAATTTGTCTGGTGAACAAACATTCCACATTCTTTTTGTTCGATTTGCAAACCCAGACAATACTTGGTTTTTCCAAGATCCTTCATTTCAAATTCTTCCTTCAAGTATGACACAACTTCTTGAATTTCCTTACTCGTTCCAATGATGTTTAAATCGTCAACATATACAGCAATAATTACGCATCCGGATGTTGTTTTCTTAATGAAAACACAAGGGCATATTGAATTGTTTACATATCCCTTTTTCATCAAATGATCACTTAGTCGATTATACCACATTCGACCTGATTGCTTTAACCCATATAACGATCTTTGTAATTTCACAGAATAACATTCTCTGGGTTTTGAACTTTGTGCTTCAGGCATCTTAAATCCTTCAGGGATTTTCATATATATATTACTATCAAGTGATCCATATAAGTAAGCTGTAACAACATCCATAAGACGCATTTCTAAATTTTCAGATACCGCCAAGCTAATCAAATACCGAAACGTAATTGCATCCATCACAGGAGAATACGTTTCTTCATAATCAATTCCAGGCCTTTGAGAAAAACCTTGTGCAACAAGTCGAGCTTTAAATCTTACTATTTCATTTTTCTCATTTCGCTTTCGAATAAAAACCCATTTGTATCCAACAGGTTTTACACCTTCAGGTGTAAGGACTATAGGTCCAAAAACATTACGTTTATTTAGCGAATCTAATTCAACCTGGATGGCATCTTTCCATTTTATCCAATCCTGCCGATTTTTACATTCACCAAAAGATTTTGGTTCATGATCTTCGTTATCATTTATGATGTCGATTGCCACATTATAAGAAAATATATCATCAATTTCATCTATATCTTTTCGGTTCCATATTTTTCCAGTATTAATGTAATTGATAGAGATTTCATGATTCTCGTCAGTTTGTGGTTCTGACAGAACATTTTCATCATCATGTGTTTCTTCAGGAACACCATTCTCTATTTTGTGATCATCATGTGTTTCTTCAGAAACATCATTCTTTATTTTGTGATCATCGTGTTTCTCTATGAATTTTCTTTTTCGAGGATTTTTATCCTTGGAACCGACTGGCCTTCCACGCTTCAGGCGTTTAATGACATCATGAGTATCTTCCATTTGTTTCTTTGGAATTTCAATTCGAGCAGGGGCATTTGCAGCATGTATATATGATTTAGTTACCCCTTTTGTGTCTGCAAATGCATCTGGTATTTGATTTGCTATTCTTTGCAAGTGCACAATTTGCTGTACATCTTTTTCACATTGTTTTGTTCTTGGATCCATATGTAACAATGATGATACATACCACGAAATTTCCTTTTCGGTATGTTTCTGTTCTCCCCCTAACATTGGGAAGATTTCCTCATTAAAATGACAATCAGCAAAACGTGCTGTGAACACGTCTCCTGTCTGAGGTTCAAGATATCGAATGATTGATGGACTATCATAACCGATATAAATTCCAACCTTTCTTTGAGGTCCCATTTTCTTTCGTTGCGGTGGTGCAATAGGCACATACACCATACATCCAAAAATTCTCAGATGAGAAATGTCTGGTTCTTGACCAAATGCAAGCTGTAATGGGGAGTATTTATGATATGCACTTGGTCTGATGCGAATTAATGCAGCGGCATGTAAAATTGCATGTCCCCATATAGAAATAGGGAGTTTTGTTTTCATAATCATTGGTCTAGCAATCATTTGCAGACGTTTAATCAATGATTCAGCCAATCCATTCTGTGTATGTACATGAGCAACAGGATGCTCAACAATGATTCCCATAGACATACAATAATCATTGAAAGTCTGGGAAGTAAATTCACCAGCATTATCAAGTCTAATTTTCTTGATTGTATAATCGGGAAATTGATTCCTCAATTTTATTATTTGAGCAAGTAATCTTGCAAATGCAACATTTCGAGTTGACAATAAACATACATGTGACCATCTGCTGGAGGCATCAATCAATACCATAAAGTATCTGAATGGACCACATGGTGGATGGATTGGTCCACAAATATCACCCTGAATACGTTCAAGAAACATTGGTGATTCAGTTTGGATTTTGCCTGGTGATGGTCTTATAATAAGTTTTCCGAGAGAACAAGCTTTACATTGAAACTTATTATTCTGAAAGATCTTCTGGTCTTTCAACGGATGACCATGTGTATTTTCTATAATTCTTCGCATCATTGTTGAACCAGGATGTCCCAATCGATCATGCCAATTGGTTAATATCGAAGAATTATCAACTACCATGTTTGATTCAATGGGACTTATATGTGTATAATGCAATCCAGTAGGGAGCATTGGTAATTTTTCAATCACATATTTCTTTCCTGATTTATATGTGATAAGACACATATATTTCTCATTCCTTTCATTCATTGTTTGAGTATCATACCCATGGGAATATATATCATTAAAACTCAACAAATTTCTTTTCGATTGTGGTGAATATAAAGCATCATTGATCAAAAATTTTGTACCATTAGGTAACAAAAATTGTGCTTTACCACATCCTTTAATCAAGTCTACAGGACCTGATATTGTATTCACCGTTGTTTTTGTTGGTTTTAGTTCCAAGAAATATCTTTTATCTCGGAGGATAGTGTGCGTTGTACCACTATCGGGTATGCAAACTTCAGCTTTGCTCATAGCATTTTCCATATTTGAACTTCAAAAAAATATGCAATGAAATAAATTACTGGCAATATATATTTAAATATAACACATATCATAATTATACAATAAAACATTATTTTATGAATACATGAAAAACAAATTATTGTACATTTATATTCTACCACTATATTGTTCATTTTCAGAAAAATCATTGAGAAAATCTGCAGCATCAAAATTGTTCATTTCTATCCCACCAACATGTTGATCATTTCCAGAGAAATCATTCATAAAATCACCAGCATCAAGATGAGTTGAATCACTCAAACGGTCACTGCGTTCAGTGAAGTTGGTCTCCTTTTCTTTCCCCTTTAATGATTCTTTATAAAGTTTACAAAGGTGCTCAGGGGCTCGACAAACTTTGGACCAATGTCCTGGAGTACCACATCTGTAACAAGAACTTTCATATCTTTTTGAGTGATTCTCATTAACACTTGTATTCTCATGATGCCTTTTCTGTGGATGGTTTGGGACGCTCTTTTGAGATGAGTTATAAA
Organism: Primulina eburnea; assembly: GCF_022965805.1. Classification (NCBI taxonomy): domain Eukaryota; kingdom Viridiplantae; phylum Streptophyta; class Magnoliopsida; order Lamiales; family Gesneriaceae; genus Primulina; species Primulina eburnea. Next base: position 31,150,319 of record NC_133113.1, read on the forward strand.
AATAACTATCTCTATTATTTTCAAAACCACGGCCTCGACCACGACCACGGCCAAATCCACGTCCACGTCCACGTCCACGACCTCGACCTCGACCTCGACCAAAATCTTGTCTTTGAATTTGATTTTGGTTCCGAGGTTTAAATTCATTTTTATTTACAGCATTTACTTCGGGAAATGCTGTTGATCCAGTGGGTCGGGACTGATGATTTCTCACTAGAAGCTCGTTGTTCTTTTCCGCCACAAGAAGACAGGCGATGAGTTCAGAATATCTGGCAAATCCACGTACTCTATATTGTTGCTGTAGAGTAATATTTGATGCATGAAATGTGGAAAATGTTTTTTCAAGCATCTCAGATTCAGTAATCTCATGGCCACAAAATTTCAATTGCGAGATTATTCTATACATCGCCGAATTGTAATCACTGACTTTTTTAAAGTCTTGGAATCTTAATGTATTCCATTCATCCCGGGCGGTCGGAAGTATAACTTCTCTTATATGTTCAAATCTTTCTTTTAATCCCTTCCACAAAGCCATGTGATTTTTTTCAGTCAGATATTCACATTTCAATCCATCGTCGAGATGTCGACGTAAAAATATTATGGCTCTTGCCTTTTCTTGTGACGTGCATATGCCATTTTCTTTAATGGTCTCGCTTAGACCCAATGACTCGAGATGCATTTCTACATCTAGAGTCCATGACATATAATTTTTCCCAGTAATGTCAAGAGCGATGAATTCGAGCTTTGTCAAGTTTGCCATGGTGGTACTAAAAATCACGATGCATTTTATTAGTTAATGAATATTGCAATACAAAGTAATGGATAAACAACAAGTACAAGTATTCGTAAAAATAAAGAAAACACACGAGGAGGATATTCTCCGATAAATACAAGACTCGTGAGTATGATAACTAAAATAATTAAAAATAATCTTGCGAAAGCCATCTTCTTTTTTCTCCGAAAATTTGATGAAGAATAATTTTTAGAGAAGAAGAGAAAGTTGGGGTGATTGAATGAGTTTGAGAGATCATATTTATAGGGCAAAAACTAGCCGTTTTGTTACCGTTTATGACCGTTGGTGAATAAAAGAATAAATGTATGTATTTGTATAATTTTATGGTAATAATATGGTATATATAATATTAGACATGTTTAAATAATTATATATATCATATCATAATATTATAACGACTGTCATAATTTATTTTGTTTAAAAACCTTATAGGCTTTTATACTTGTCGTATCCCTTGCCGGGAGTGTGGGATGTCGTCTTAACATCCTCCCAGGATTTATAACAAGTTTATGAAAAATTTATTTTATTATTTCTAATAATAACATTATATTGTATATTAAATAAATACACAATAAATAAATAACAGTAAAATAAATATAATTACTTTTGTTACCTTTTTCTTCTGTTTGGAGCTTGGAAAAGTATGTAGGACTTTTAGAGCTTCGTGCTGATAACGTGTTGTGAAAAAGTAAAAATTTACGGTAAAAAGTAAAAATCTCAAACTCTCAAAATTATCAAACTACACACTTTATAATATTTTTCTCTCAACTCAATTGTTATTTCATTCACAAATGAGTGCTCTATTTATAGAGTTTCATATACAAATATTCCAAAATAAATTACCTCATTACATACATCATCACACACTAATTTTCAATATTCAACACCTAATTTTACCTAATTTTCAACATTCAACATTCAACATACATATTTTAATATTATATTTTCAACAAATTAATCCTTTTTTCCAGAATAAATCAAATAATATATATAAGCATGAGAATCTTCAGTTTGCTTGGTTCAATTAGATTTATTTTAGTTTTTATTTAAAATTTATTCCATTTTTTTTATTTTTACATATATTTTAAAGTCGAGTTGCTTGATATACGTCCCACCATAATTTTCCTTCACGTGAGAGGACACGACTCCAGGGAGGAACCAACGCTAGGATTCGAGCTACGATGTCTACAAGCTGTTCGTTCAGGTGGATAATTTATATACGTATGTTTTGTCGAAAGTGTTGACGTTATATCAGTGTCATTTTTTTTAAAAAAATTAGTTATTTTCTTATCGAGAGTATTCATGTGATAACGCACACGTCAATATCATGTTGGTACCAGATTAATGCCACACAAATTGACTAACTTTTTTTTAAAAAAAAAAACAAAAATTACGAATTAAAACTGAAATTTGATAATAAATAAAAATAAAAATCACAAAAATTATAATTTCTCAATAAGAGTGATTGATGACTTTAGCTTTTTTAAAACAATTTAAAAACTTTTATTTAAAAAAGAATATGTCTTTTATAAGACGGTCTCATGAATATTTATCTGTGAGACGAGTCAATTATACTGATATTCACAATAAAAAGTAATAAAAATAATATTTTTTTATGAATGACCCAAATAAGATATTCGTCTTACAAAATACGATCGGTGAAACTGTCTCACACAAATTTTTGCCCTTAAAAAACTAAGTGTTATTTTTTATAATTTTAGCCCTTTTTTATCAATAATGTTGACACACATAAATGTTATATTAGAAAAATTAGTAAAATTCTAAAGAAAATGAAAATTTGTATAATAAAATTGAAATCTGAGAACGTAAAATATAAAAATTGTAAATATAAATATTTAAGAAAAAAACCTGAAACTAGTGCTAAAAGCCTAAAACCCTCGGTCGATTTCCACCCAGCAAGCAGACATTAATGGTGATCTCCAAGTTTCACTCCATGAACTTCTTCTTCCCCCAGACCCCACTCCCCACGCAAACATCCCCAGCCCCACCCCAACAACTAACACTCCACCCATCAAAACACATACCATTCCCGCTATCTGTCCAACCCAAAACTCAGTTCTTGATCCACACAACCCTGCTAAAGCATCCCGGCAAAACCCAGTACCAAGAAGACAAAGAAAGCCCATCTCAGCATTTAAAAAATCATGGTTCTTTATCCGTTGCTTTCCCTGCACTTGAATTCGCCAACACCCTCTTCTTCAATTCGGCTTACAATGTTCAAGTGATAGTGCGAGATGATGAGCCCGAAGACAGGCTGATCGGTAGGTTCCGTAGGGAGGTCTTTAAGGCGGGTGTTATACAAGAAAGTAAGCGGAGAAGGTTCTTCGAAACCACTCAAGAGAAAAGGAAGAGAAAGTTCAGGGAGGCCGCTAAGCGCAACAGAAAAAGGTCACATTTTTTTAATCTGATTATTGGAAAAGAAGATGGTAGTGAATGATGGTCATGGATATATGTGTGTATATGCAGTTTCTTTGCTGATTGATGAGTTTTGTTGTGTTGATTGTCGAATTTAAGGTTTAACGTGTGGGCGGAGCCGGAGAGGAGTCTATTCCCATGGCCATCCCTTTGCTCCACTTTGTGAAGCTAATTGTCATTGAAGAAAGATTTCCTTAGATACACTTGTACTTTTCTTATGAGCTAAAAATGATGGTGCAAGGCTGCAAGCAAATCTTGCGCTCATTAAAGAATTGAGACTTATGTATGGAGCATTGTTAAATTACTGGTTTTGGCTTTCATTTAAAGTTTACGAGCCAAAAGAAGAAGTCTGATGCTGAAAGCACGTAATTCCAAGTGTGCCACTCCTGCTCGTTGGTTCTACTAAAATATTAACTTGGTTTATTATTGAGCTCTCACTGAGTTTTTACCGTTTATACTTGGATTATTGCTGCTCCTTTTTACTTAATTTTTTCTAGGCTTCATCATGTCTCAAACCAGACAAAGGCATGTTTTGGGTTTTGTTTTTTTGGAATACTGTAAATGGTTAGATTGGTAGGTAGACAAAATCAAGGCCGAAAGTGGACTCAGCTCTTTAATATTTTCTAAAGTATTCCAGTGCATTCAACCTTTGTAAAAGTTACGGTTGATTTGTTAAGATTGTCTTTAACACGTAATTCATATTCTATCTACTTTACTTCTCATTCATTTACTGAATTTTAAAACATCATTTCTTGGTAATTAGGCAACCGCAATCCAAGGCATCACGAGAGGACAAAGCCGAGGTTCTAAAGAAGAAGGATGATCCTGAAGATGATAACTGGGAGTTTTTTTACGTGGATCTACCGTACTGTTGAGCTGCACTACATAATGCTAAACAAGCAACCTGAAAGCAGATTGCTGCTTGTAATAGAAAACTTTACGGAAAGTATTCCGTCTGGTAGCAGAACTGATTGTTCACAACCAGGAAGGTTTTTGTTGTTTCCCCGAGTGTGACTCCTACAGTCATATGAAAGCTTTATAATTCTCAAAATCTTGATTTATGGTGAAATGAATGTTTCGGAACTTCATGATGGCATAATCTTTTTATCTTAGACAGATCGAGATGGCTTGTGCAAAATGCTTTTGCTTAGATCGTTGTCAGGCAATGTTTTCTGAAGTTCTGGAGAAACCGCCTGACTTTTTTGTTTTGTGTCTGGCCTTGGTTAAATTTTGCTAATTCTTGCCGAGCTTAGTTAAAAAAAATTGGGCTCATATCTGTTGAAGGTTGCTTACTTTGATTGATTCTGAACGTTTAAACAACTGTTTCAAGTTTATGGATAATTATAATGTAGATGCAAATTTTCGAGGAACCTAAGTTGATGAAGCTCCATATTAGTCAAATCGATCATTTATAAGCACGGGGTAATAAAAAAGACAAGTTGATTGTATTAACTCTCAAGTCGATGAAGCTCCATATTAGTCGATGAAGCTCCATATTAGCTCAGGTACTTTCAAGGAACCTAAATTGATGAAGCTCCATATTAGTCGACACTGGATATACGACAGAGTTGTTGGGACAAATGGTTTCCATCTTGCTGAGGAGAACTTCATGGAGATTAGTAAATTCACGTGTTTTGAGGATGTTAGACTTCTTCAGATTCAGCAGTTACCATAGGTTTCAATTTCATGATTCAGATTCCGGGTGGGAGAAGCCTGTTTCGTGTATTAAGAACGTGATTAATTTGCTTGATCATGTGAAACCTGGTGGAGTTGAAGCACGCATTGTGATGGCCGGACCAGAAACGGAGACTTCATCAGAAAATGGAAATCCTAGATTATCTTCAAGTTTATTTATAGGTCTTTCTGCACGAGGTTCTGATTCTTGCAGACAACTGATTTGGGATTTGTACGTATGTGCATCATTTATCAATATATCTCCATTCTCATTCCATTTCAAATTACATAATTTTCACAAAAATTGAAGTTTCAATTATATATGTGAAATCATCCTCCCTCCTACATACCCTCCATTCAAAATCAGAGACTCGGCCCTCATAATTATACAGAAAAATGACTAAAATCATGAAACTAAAAATCTATGCATCATATATAATTCTTATAAACTTCACAATGGAGATATCGAGCAACATCCGTGTGGTCTCATGTATCAAGATTTACGTTTCTCCTTCCTAAAAGTAACAAGAGAGATGGGAGAATGAAATTTAGTTTTGTCCTTGAGCCGCGACTGCAAAAGTCCTGCTAGACGTAGCACCTCGAGAACAACCACTCGCCCATGAAGGAAATTTTGCAAGTGAGATACCGTGCCTGCTTCACATCAGAATATGACACGAATCATTTTGAAAAGAATAAGAAACAAGGTTCAGGTATCAACGTATGGAAAATATCTTCACTTCCTAATGCGAGAAACGTTCAACGAGCCCAAGGAACAAGATAGCCCATCATCGGGAAGAATCTGATCAATCCATTTCTTCTTCTAACCGATTATTTGATGTACTGGGAGTGCTTTGCTGTTCAACTCCTTCATCTTCATCCATTTTCATGAATAATCCGAGTTGCTCCAATGGATTACCACTTGCCTGAAATTTAAAACTATCAAAACCAATTTGAGAGTTTTCAGGGCTTGCGTCTTCTACTAAACCGCTCTGCAGGTGCTCATCTGGAGCAGATCTAAACATTTCCAGATCTTCCATGAATCGACTATTCTCATTAATATCAACAGTCTTCTCCATCTGTCAAGAACTTATGGCTCAAGTAAAGAATGGGAAAACTTAAGACTCCATATTTTCAACTTCCCACTAAAACTTGTCATTGTACCTTCTGTAGAGCCAGGCGTGCTGCTTCCCTTTCAAGTTCTCTCTTCCTTCTAACCTCCTCTTCTGCTTTGGCTTCAGCTCTCTTTCTATTTTCTTCTAAAGCCTTGGCTTCCGCTTGTAAACGAGATTTCTCTGAAAACAAGTCCACACTATCAAATATTTAACGAAATAAGTCAACATTTCACTTCTTTCAGAAACCAAGTAGGGCAAACACAGGAAATGTTGAGAGGGAGCGAGACTGGCTAAAGGAGAGCCGCCTCAACAGATTATGTGGGATAAACTCGTTTTTTTATTAAAAAAAAAACATACACGAGATTTTTAAAAAACATTCCTTCCGAGTAAAGGCCAGGGGGGCCACTGCATATAACTAATGCTCATCAATACATTTTCAATAAAACCAAACCTTCTCTTCTCCACCTTTCAAGCTCCTCCCTCTCACCCTTTAGCTTCCCTGTGCCTGGTGTTTCGCCCTAAAATAATTTTAACAGTTAGAATCACGTTAAACATCGATAAGGTAAAAAAATCAACAAGCCATAAAATTAACAAGCCATAAAATTAACAAGCAATCGAACCATACCTTTTCAAGATTATTCTCTTGGACTTTAAGAATAATGTCGGCAAATCTGCTTCTCAATATAGCTGCACGGTAAAGCTTATCAGGGGAGACTGGCCTGTCATGTGGAACACTCTCCTCTGAAATGTCACGGCATCTTGGTCAGATGATTCCACACAACAAATTGAAAATTGTTTTCTTCATCGCTTACCCTCTTGATGACAATTAGGTTCATTAGAGGTCACAATTGAAGAAAAATTTTGCTCAGTGTGCCCATTCAAGCAATCTGAAGAAATCTCGGAACATACAACTATATCAGAACGTAAAACAGAAGACTTAGACAAATATGCTCACAAAATTCACATATCCTCGACCACCCACCATATGACTCCTTGAGGTCAGTTTTCTTTGGCTCTGGTATAGAAGCTACAGCTACCTGGCATCATCAAAAGAAAGGGAAAACATCACAAGCCGACATTACAAGGAGAAAAGGCAGGAAAAAAAAATGAATGGGTAAAAGAATTACCAAATTTGAAGTATACCTTTGATGCGCCTGCTTCAGCTGAGTCTTTGGAACCATCTGCTTCGCCTGCAGACAAGCCTTCAGATTCTGAATCTGGGTGGACAAAAGTCAAGGTAAAAAAGAACAATTAAGTCTCAAATCTATTGTTTACATTCTCTTTTAATAGATGAATCCGGTGTGTAACAAAAAATAAGAAGACATACAGAATGGCATATTGAGGAACAAAATGTACAAAAACGACCATAATAGATACAGAAACTATATGAACTAAAATGTTAGCAAGCCACTGACGCAAGACATGCACCTAACATTTCTTCATACACCATCAAGAATCAAGATAACGTCCGCATAAAAAAAGATACATTACAAGAACGTATGGATAGACAGACAGATGGAAAGATAAACATTTATGTGTGTAGAGAGAGAGAGAGCAAACATCAATTAGATAGTAAAAACATGTAAAACAAGCAAAGGCATGCTTGTAAAAGCCATCTCCCACAGAACTTATAATCCTTGTTTACTAGATTTTAGTTAGATAGCATTAGAATATAAATGGAAAACAGCCAAGAATTAGAATTTAGAATTTAGCACTCGGAAGTTGAAACAATAAATCAGACAACATATTACCATTTAATGTTTAAAATCTTGATTTCATACATGACAAAGAAATGCAGTGAACTTGTTTAAGAAAAACTGGAAAATACTTGCATATCCTTTCTTTTCTAGCATTGATCCAGATCCATGGAGTTAAGTTGCTCTAAGCACTTGAAAAAGGAGTGTTGGCAAAAGAAAATAACATAAACCAACACTCTGGTATGAGCTATAGCCAAAAAAAGGAAGGACGTATATCAAATTTCTCAACAAAAACCATGCTTCTCAACTAAATCAAATTTCAGCCATGTGTTAATTAATTGCCAATCATTTCTCACACGTAACAGTCTCTAAAGACATCACAACAGGAAAAATAAAAAAAATAGACGCACAAGAAATTGATATGATTATAAATTGTTTAGGCGTGAGCTCCAAAACGAGGGCACACAACGGAAAAATATCAAGTCCATTGAAATCATAAAACTAGCTTAACAATTAAGGCAAGTTACACGTGAGAAATGGCTTTAAAATGCTGCATGGTTTTGAATTAAAGCCTAGTCGGTAAAAAATTTGAACTTGACAACTATATCCCAATAACTATTCAAGATCAAACAATTTTCCCTTTAAACTATGAAAGTTCCGACCCTCTGATTACTCTGCTTGAATTTACAAAGAAATAACAGTTTTAATGGTTGGTGGTAGATCATCAAATCTGACAAATGCTTCACATCTAGGGCCAGCCGTGGAGACAAGATTGCAATCGATTTCCAGAAAACGAACTTGACGCCCCAAAGGTGTGGCATTCATCTTTAGTTTGCCAAAACGATTTGACAAGTTCTAAAGTAGCTGAAGAGAGATCGTCAAACCACTTTAACAAGTGGACAGTTAGGGTTTCAGAAGAACAAATAGAAAGTTTCCAAACTCCAGGACATATAGATGGCAATGGAATAAATAAGCACGCTTTCAGGGTTGGAAATGAAAAGGAAGAGAATAGTACATATACAGATCACTTGTCCAAGTCAAGGGAAATACAATAACACAATTCAAATACTTAAACTCGGATGAAAATACATGATGACCTTGTGAACGCTTAAGAAATAATGCAATCAAATCAATAAATACAGCCTATATATTTATCGTTCACCAGATATCAATCAGAGAATAAATGCTGAAACTGAGGGTCAAGGATGGAAACAAAGTAACAAACCACTGGATGAGGAGTGAGAACCGCTACTGGAGCTACTTGAACTATCGTCTTTGGTGTTTCTTTGTGCAGTATCCTTATCAATCTCCATGTTAGTAAGATTTGAGTCAAGTGGCAGATCATTTCCACAAATATCCACATCCTCATCATCTGGTGCGTTGCCTTAATTTATATATGTAAGAATGTGAAACAAATCAATACCAAAACGAGCCCCAAAATACAACTAAATCACATCTCATGATGCAGATTCATTGGAGAAAAGATAATCACCTGTGAGAGGCTGGATATATGGATTGCTAAAACCAGACTCATTGGGTATCTGTAAAGACATAAACACCAAAACTGAGGCAATACAAAACATGCATCACATGAAAACTCACGAAATCATGAATTCATATGCTGATATAGACCTCAACTTCACCCAGCGTTTGATTTTTCTCCTTGTTTTGCAGATAATCATCCAAAAGTTTCCGTAGCGAGAACAGGGTATCATCATTGAGAGTCCCGATGTCAATTTCAATCTCATCTTCGATCACTTGACCTCCTCCATTCAAAGTGCTTTCTTTCAAAAAATCAATAATATTTTCAGGTAATTCTTCCAGCAATGCTTCCACCTCCTCACCCAATCTTTTCTTCTCAATATCAGTCATCACCCGCTTTTCTGTTTTTCGATTGAGCTTGTTCTCGGTAGGAGCAATTTTTTGCTTCTTCGCAGGAGGCATGGAAGCGATTTCAGATTCTATGACAACACTAGATTTGGAAGGTGTGGATGCATCTGTTGATGCAGGAATCTTCTTCTCGATTGATTTCCATCTTGATTCAAAGAACCGACTCAAAGTGGCGGCATAAATATGAACAGCATTTCCAGGCGAGTTATAGGTCATCGCATTTTTAAAGGTGAGCCTTACATCGGCAGCAAATTCCAATGGACTGGAATACTGATTTGAAAGTAACTTCATTTTCACTGTGCCCAAATCCATTGGATACTTTATCACAGAGTAGTAATCTGGAATATTCGATTCTACAATATCGACGGGCTTATTGAAAATCCAAGCATTTTTCTGTTTCATGACATTTTTCAACAACGCCTCACACTGCTTCGTCAACACGTCAAAATTGGTATTCTTACGTGCAGACTGCTTCACCGACTCAAATCGTCTTCCAGCCAGTGGCCCACCTTTTGTGCGTGATCCATTTCTTCCGGAAGGAATTTTTTTTTGGCTTGCTGCCACAGCCTTTTTACTCTTAGACATAGGAACACTTTCCACTAAACCAGGTCTCTTTGGAACAGTATAATTGCCATGAACATTAGAAGCAGGTGAAAACACTTCGGAATCTAATCCCAAAGAATAGAACTTCCTCTGAAACAACCTAACTAGTTCGAGCTCACTTTTCAATTTCACCACCAAATCCCTTTTCTCCAACTGTGACATTCTAGACAATGAGAAAGTCCGTATAGGCACGCCAAACCTGTCATAGTCATCCACATTCAATTTAATGCACTTGCTTTTTGGTGCACAAGAATCCTCTGATGCTGTTAAATCTTGCTCAACCCGGCCTAAGCTTCCAAAGCCTTCTGATTCCGCCATTGCCTCCGCCCCATATTCATAATCAGGCACAAACCGAGAAGAATATCCTTTCGTCCCTTTCAGTGGTTTCCGCACCATATCGCCAAAATTATCTCCAAGCTGTAAATTTCAAGAACAGTGTTAAACATAAATAAGCCTCCAAATTCTGAGCATGTCAACTCAGCCCCGTTAAAAACTCTCCCTCAATAATAAAAACCAAACTTTCAATCAAGTTTCAAATTGACAAAATATCAATCTGAGCCAATTTCAACGTACATGCACACAACAACAAAAAATCCCAACGTCTAACTTTCAACAAGTATATCATCAAATTTTGATAATCTTTTGTTCCCCACTAAAGAACGGTAGCCCCATTCGTTTCTTTGTCGAATATCATTCAATACTCAAATCAAATAAACGAATGACCAACAACACACATCAAACAGGAAACCAAAAACCCATATCAAAATTCGATATCTTGATGTCAGGTTCGGTGAAAAGAAAGCGTAATCAAAACCCTAGGCATGAAAATCACGAAATTGGCATCGGTAACCAAACGTCGGATTTCAAGAGAAACAAGGAGAGTACGACAGCAGGTCGGGATTCGTTGTGTAAGAGAATTGGTCGACAAAATATAAAAATTAAATTAAAGATTTTGAATTCGTAAATAAAAAGTGGGGAAAAAAGACAAAGAAGAGAAAAGGAACCCTACCTTCAGACCTCAACACAGAGCACGCGGAGAGAGAGAGAGAGAGAGAGAGACTTTCGAGTTGCGATGCGTTTGTGATGGCTTGTATTTATAGGAGAGAGTTGCCTTTTAAGTCCTTCTGTCTATGAAAATCCTGACCGCATATCTTTGCGCTGTCAATTCTAACGGCTGAACGTCGCCGAAAATATTATTATCCAGATCCAACGGCTGCCGACTTTGTAAGAGTTTCAATAAAATATCTAACATCGTATGCTATTTTCATTATTCTTCAGATAAATTCAAATTAAAACGATTATTTTGATAATTTATGATTTTGTTCACTAAATTTTTAGGCTAAAAGTTATATGATTATTTGAATCTTAGATAAGATTGGAATAATTTTTGTTCACAAAAATTCATGAGAAACGATCTTACAGATCAATTTTCTAAGATGAATATTTTATTTAGGTTATTCATTAAAAAATATTATTTTTATGTTAAAATTATTATTTTTTATTGTAAATATAGTTGGGTGGACTTATCTCATGAATAATGATTTATGAGACTGTCTCACATTAGACTTACTCATCTTTGTTTGAGTTTTAAACTTAGATAAACTTGAGATAATCTTGGTGAATTAGTGTGAATAGAGTTTTGTTTAACCAAAATTTTAAATAAAAAAAGAAAAGAAATTCATATGAGATGGTCTCACATGTCAATTTTGTTATATTGATCTTCAACTCGACCAGTTTTATAAAAAAACTACTTTTATGTCAAAATATTATTTTTTATTACAATATGTCTCATGAATATAGAATCGTGAAAGTGTCTCACAATAAACCTATTATAAAAACATAATTTGTGAGGCGAGTCAACCTTTAGTGATACCACCGGTTATATTCGAGTCGTCTTAGGTCTGAAAACTGTATATATTCGGGTCATCTTAAGTCTGGGTCATGTTTAGTCGTGGATGCTTAGAGGAAGCCAAGCTCGGGTAGTCTAGCTAGTATACGGTGGTCCACATCCCAGTTATGGATCTGGGCATCCGGGTACAGAAGTCATCTTCGAGATCCCAAGTATGGAACACCACGACTTAATCATCATTAGACTAATAATTAGGGATGACAACAGGTCGAGTTTGGCCAAACTCATGACCCGGCCCATTAATAAATTAGGACCCGATCCCGCCCACCATTTTTTAGAGCCGCTTCGCCTAAAATTTCTACGTAGACCCGTAAACCCGCTATACATTTAATTAAAAAAAATTTAAATAATTGTATATAATATATAAATATATATACAATATGTGATATATGTATATAAATTCAGGGTACATTTATGTATGTAAAGTATGCATATATAAATATGTATGGCGGGTTCACCCAAACATGATACTCGCTCGAGATCAGTCATTTGACCCATTGACTAATACACATTTGATGAATCTTGATGTATGGTCACATTGCCTCTATAAATATAATATCAAGACCATCAACAAACAAGTGTATGAAAAACAGAGAGAGAAAGATAGGACACACTCAATTCATATTAGCTTACAAGAAGCAACCAGCCCATATTTGAAGGAACACTTCATCGTGTTATCAGTTTAGATTAGAAGCACAATTCCCTCAGTGTGTGAGAACGCTTTCGTTTTGTATTCATATATCAGTTATCGTACACGCACATACCATCATTCACATAAACACATAGAATAAAGCGTATTGGAAAGTTGAACGAGTCTTGCACAAAGACATTAAACTTGTGTACGTAGTCTTTGAAACATAGACGTTAAACAAGTGTTGGCTGAAAAGGTGATGCCTTCAATCTAGACTAGGAGTTCAGATTAGGCAGTAGCGTAAATCCTAAGCTTAGTGAGTTTGTACAAGATGTTGTATAAATCAAAATCTTCTAGTGAAACTTATCCGATGTGGTAAAAGGGGTGACGTAGAAGCAGTTGAAGTCTTTGAACATCCGTAAACATATATTGTTTATTTAACTGTTTAACTATTATTTTTAAACTGATTTGATCAGTTCGAGCTGATATAAGTTCAGTTCTCACTATAACTGAACTGATATAAGCAAGAACTGACCCCTCTTATTTCAGTTAATCAGTTTACACAAGCTAAAAGCTTTAACTGATCAACTTTCTTACGAAGGATACTTCAAGTAATTTTCCCTTCGTTTTAAACCAAATTTGATTTAATTCACCAGTAAATATTATGTTTGAAGCACGCTCGTAGGTTCCCAGAACTAATCATAAACATACGCCCTTTCGGGGACTTAGAGTCTTCGCTGAGATTTACCCCCATCATTTCAAGCTCATGCAAAGTAGATCTAATAACAAATGTAACTGATCAGCCCAATTGTGGTATTGTCTGATTTGGCTCGTAGCCTCACGGTTTTAAAACGCGTTACAAGTATTCGTCACACACATTTAAATGCTCGGCATCTTTCTCGTGTTTGGCGAAGTGAGATTTCGCCTAAGAGACTCTTAGCCCTTTTTCACGACTCAGCGTCCCCGCTAAGGTTCGCCCCATCATCCCAAACTCACGCGGAGTTGCTATGATACCAAATATAACGGTCCATCACACTTGTGATATTATCCATTTTAGCTCGTGGCCTCACGACTTTAAAACTCGTCGCAAGGAGTTGTCATACATTCATTTTAATGTCAAACATTTCTCCCGTAGTTTGACGACGTGAGATTTCGCCTAAGGACCCTTTCAATCCTCTTCGAGACTAATAGTACTCGTTGAGGTTTGCTCAATCATTCCAAGCCCATCCAAAGTCGTTCTTATATCAAATATAACGGTCTAACTCCCTTATAATATTATTTGCTTTAATTTGGGAACCCACGGCTTTAAAACGTTTTACAAGAGGTCGACACACTCATTTAAATGTGTGCTCGATATGTCATCATCCTGTAGTGAATTAATAAGCACTAGAGAATCGGATTCAAGGATTATTTGTAAAAAATGTCTCTTTTATCCAACTAAATGCCCTCCCTAATTCCGAACGCTTCAGCTATCAAATATTTGCCCCCGCTTAATAAGATGTCTAGCTCCGTTCTGCCTGCCTGTTGAAGATTTGCATGGGCATCGGAAACGGAACCAATAATATTCCTTCCTCGGTATTTTGAATTCGAAATCAAATTAATAATAAGATCCACAAACCATTGTTTTCTATGCATAATTATGTATTCAGTTTTCTTTAATGTAAAAAGGGTTTACTCTAAAATCAAGTTTTTTTTACATGAATCAATCAAAGATATATGACCAGAATGATTTCAAAATCAAAATGTGAGGATGTCCAAGGCCATTATTTATTCATTATCAATTAGCACACAACATTAACTCGAATGTTCATGGAAGAACAAATACAAACACGATGCTACATAAAGTAGGAAATCCAGCAAATTAAAAAAGTAATTTAAAGCTTGGAGGATCCCGTGGGATGATGGACGACAATGTGATTATAAGCATCAAGAGTCAGAAAATCATCCAGAGTGGAAGAAATGCATTGCCTCGTGAAAATCTTGCTAGCTTCAACATACATTCCCTTCTTGAACTTCTCCTTCCCAACTTCCCTCTCGATCCTCCCCATCTCCTCCTCCACCACTCTCCCGAATAGGTCCCGGCTCACCCTCACGCCCAGCCCGTCCCCATCCAACTCCGCTCCGTATTTCAGCCACTGCCAGTTCTGAACTCGGCTTATCTCAGCCGTGGCGGCGTCTTCCATGAGATTGTAGAGTGGGACGGATCCCGTGCCCGTGAGCCAAGCGGCCATATATTGGATCCCCACTCGGGTGTTGAGTCGGAGGCCTTCCAGGGTCCTGACGCCCCTTGGGATTTGTAGGAGGTCGTCCTCGGTGATGTGGGCCGCGTCTTCGCGTTTCATGGAATGGATTTGGTTGGCTTTGTTGTGCATGTTGTCGGTGAAGACTTCCATGATGGCTGGGATCAGGCCCGGGTGAGCTGCCCAGGTTCCATCATGCCCTGCTTTCACTTCTCTTAGCTTGTCCTTTCTGACTAAATCAAGTGCAGCCTCGTTCGCCTTTGGGTCATCTCGGATTGGGATCTGAGCTGCCTGATATCATGTGCACGACTTTCAATAAATCAAATGACAATATAAACGAATCAATAATCCTGATATATGATCGGGGATGACACATACCATGCCTCCCATTGCGTGGACTCCCCGCCGGTGACATGTTCGGATTAGTAAATCCGAGTAACTTCTCATGAAGTGTTGCGTCATGCCGACTTGAACTCGGTCAGGCAGCAGGCGATCAGGGTGAGCCTGAAATGTCTTGATGTAGCTGAAGATGTAATCCCATCTGCCGCAGTTCAAGCCTGCCGAATGTTCTCTCAGCTCGTACAGAATCTCGTCCATTTGAAACACTGCCGGGAGTGTTTCGACCAGAACAGTCGCTCTTATGCTGCCCTTCTCGATTCCAGCCATTTTTTCAGCTCTCTCGAATACACTGTTCCATATTTTCGCTTCCCTGATTCAACAACAAAACGCAATAGTAAGCCTTTCTTATGTCAATGTTCTCTAGAAGGATAACATTGAAAAAGAGAACGAAGGAGTAATTATATATTAACCTGGAGTGTTCCATTTTGGGGAGATAGAAGAAGGGTCCAAATCCTTCGCCTTGATTTTTACGAAACGCAGACCAGTTGTGGTAGAAATAAAGGCCAAAATCAAGGAGACAACCAGTGACAGGCTCCCCATCGATAAAGACGTGAGACTCGGGGAGATGCCAGCCTCGAGGTCGAACGAAAAGCTTGGCTATGTTTCGATCATTGAGCTTGTAAACTCTGTTTCTGGCTTCGTCGTTGAACCTTATGGTTCCATTCACGGCATCCTTCAAGTTTACGTGACCACGCACAAGGTTTTCCCAGCTTGGAGAAAGAGCATCTTCAAAATCAGCCTACACATAAACAAATTCACAAAAAAAAAAAGAGAAAGAAAAGATTCAATGGTCGAACATATAGATAATCTTCGATGTGCATTTACTCAACTCACCATAAAAACCTTAGCTCCAGAATTCAGTGCATTGATGATCATCTTCCTCTCGACGGGCCCCGTGATCTCCACCCTCCGATCATCCACCGCCGGAGGCGGCGGTGCGCAAATCCACTCCGCTTCCCTCACGTACTTGGTGGCCGGATCAAAACCCGGCAACGCCCCATTATTATACCTCATCTTCGCGTCCTTTCTACACTCCATCGCATACTTAATATGCCCCCTGAACTCTCTCTGCAAACCAGCCACAAATTGCATGGCATCCTTCGTGAGAATTCTAGCAAACTCCGCATCGTATCTTCCCCTGATATCCACTCCTTCGGGCACATCGTAACCCACGAAAGGCTTCCTTCCTTTCGAAGGAGCTGATTCAATTTCGAAACCCACCATTGTTTTTTGTTTTAAAATCAAATCTCTAGAGTGAAATGCATGGTGGCAGAATGGGATATATTTAAAGGGTTACGGCCTACGGGGATAGATACGAAGGATTTCGTCGTCATGGCCCGAAAATGGACATGTTTTTTGGATCTATGCGCGTCGGATGATGCAAAAAGTTGATCTAGATCGAGGATAAATGCAAAATAAAGGAAAGAAAGAAGGTGGTATGGGATTTTGCTTTGAACTATGTGCCCTGCCTCGGGAGATGAGGTTTATTGAAGATATATCGGATTGTCAATTGAATTCATATACTGGGCCACTGGCTCAAAATTATTATTTCTTTAAATGAGAAAATGCATGTTAAAAATGGAGTGGGTCTCATGTTAGACCGTCTCACGGATCATAATATGTGAGACAGATCAATCCTACTCATATTCATTATTTCATTATAAAAAGTAATACTTTTAACATAAAAAATAATAATTTTTCATGGGTGACTCAAATAAGAGATCGGTCTCACAAATACGATCTATAAGACCATTTCACACAAGTTTTCGCCTTAAAAATGTAGTATTTTTTGAATATTAGTAAATTGGGAAAGGCTGCCTATGAACTTTTCATCGTTTATGAGTTCTACATTTTTAATATAATAAATATCAAGTCTAGCGAGAGCAACCGGACATTATGATTTGGACCCGATTTCGGTTCGACAAAAATTTCAAATATGTTCGAGTTCAATTCGAATTTGAGTACAAATAATTGAGTACAAATAAAATATTTTAGTCGGTTCGAAAAGTTTATAAATAAACTGAATTCGTTTACAACAGTGACTGGTGTGACCATGATCTGATTTTCTAGTTGTAGATTTTTGTCCTTGAAAGCTTGAATTTGATTTGAACTGAAAATATGTCAAGATTGCAAAACTGTACCATTTTGTAGAAATATAATAATCAAAACAACGGCTCCTACACTGATTCTTTACCAACTTGATCGTAAATCTTATCCGAAAATATATTTTTCATTGCTAAAGTTAATGTAAAAATAAGTGTTAATCACAAATATTTCGGTTACAAGAAACAAATTTAATTTTAATTACGAATATTTTATATATCATGTGGAATTGTTAAATCCTTGAACTCATTTATGATCACAATTATTTCTTACCCATCACCTTCTTTAGAATTTCAGAAGCTTGTCAATTATTTATTTATCAACAATTATATTTTGATTTGTTTATTTATATTATTGATATTAATAGTTCCAATGATAAAATCATATTACAATTAATACATAAGAAAACTACACAATTAATAAAGTTCGCCCCTACTTTCTTCATCGTGTCAACGGATAGAGATTTTGGTGGGCTTTTCCGGCCAGTTTTGTAGATGAAGACGGAGAATTGAACCGTCTCCACTATATGTATACAATTACTTGACTCATTTAAAATAATAATAGTCAAATATTCTTTCAAATTCCGAAAACTAGATAAGAGACATTTTATTGTTTTGAAATTATTTCTGAATATGGTTTAAACAGTCGATGATTTTGAAAAACAACTTCAAGGCAAAATTATATATGATATTACCAAATAACATACACGAAATAAAAAGTCCTACCAAGTAGCAAACACGATACATAAACTCAATATTCCATAATAGCAAAAGCGGAATCGACATTCCATAAAATGGGGTCACAGGTAAATATAAATTTTCAAACGATGAAGATCTTACCACAGTTCATTCGCTCATATCATTTCTCAGACTTCTTTTTCTTCCTTTTTCCTCCGTCAACAGCTACAGCAGCATCAACCTCCATCTCATCTTTCCTCTTCTTTTTCTTCTTTTTTGCAGTCCCATCTCCTGCATTTGCATCGTTCTTTTCCTCCAGTTCCTCTTGTTCCGTCTTTCGTTTCTCCTTTTTCTTCTTCTTTTCAGTTTTAGGCTTGTCTTTGGCATCTCCATTCATAAAAGCTGCAGGCTCATCCTCTATCAAAGATTGCACAGATGAAAAAGGGTTTATGAGCGTGCCGTATATAGGGAAAAATAAAGATTAAAGCAAACACGAGATATTTCCTAAGCTGTGGAAGCACAGATATGCGCTACCAAATTAGGCCTTTACCCCTTCCTTTTTATGTACATTCTCTTTCTCACAAGCATCTAGAACCATTCAGAAACCGAAGGCCTATAGACGCTTATCCATGCAATAAATTGACACTTCATTTGCGAGATATTATCTTTACATAGAGAAGTAGTCAGATGCGTCCAAACCTTTGCTCTCAACAGTTGTGATTGCAGATTTCATCACATCAATGTTTTTACGAGGAGCAACCCCTTTATCATAAAAGTCTAGCCGCTCTTCGACTTGTTCACGAAGTTTTTCTCCAAAAGCACTGGTACTTTTCTCTGCATCATAAAATTATGCCTCTGTTCATCAACAGCCCGATGGCATGCACAAGACCAGTTCAGATCAATCAACGTGTAAAGAAAAAAATTACTTGCCTAGGAAACAGTCAATACGAGAAGCAATAGAGCACTTGTTTGCAAGATAACGAGCCATTCGACCTTTGTTCCGAGCAGATGCACGCCCAATAAAGGAAGAATGGAATATAAGACCATACTTTGGAGTGTTCCCACGAGTTTTCAACGCTCTGCATAAATTATCAGGTAAAGCCAGGAAATGAAAAATTGAAAAAAAAAATCACCTAATTATAATAGACATCAAAACTGTTTAAGCAAATAATGAAAACAATGAATCAACACACATGCAAACAATATGAAACTACCTAAAGAGAGCCTTCTCAGCACCAAGAATCTGAAGAGTGGAAGAAGGGCATTTTGCCAAGTTTGTGAGACTACCAGCATGGGAAATCAAACGTGCACCTACAACTTCACCAATAAGAGCAGCCAAATTAGGCGCTATGTCATTCATTTTGGAAACCAGATAATCGTACAGCTTTTTCCTGTACTCAGCAAGGTCAATCACCCTTTGAGCAAATTGCTTGACATTAATCAAGTCTATTTGGGACAAATCCTGTCCTGAAAACATAAAGAAAACAGATCAGTATTAGATACAGCATGGATTCAAAGACCAAGTGCAATCAGAAACTGTACCCATGGATGCTTTGGCAGCCTCTATGATCTCCTTTGCTTTATCTTCATCCCCAACTATGTCTGTCAGGTCTGATAAGTTGACCTCAGATAACTTTGATTTATTCTCCACATATTTTGCGACTTTGGCATACAGAAAGTTGTCATTCACAATCTTTGCTAATTCAGGAAAATGCCACGAGTACCATTCTCTGCAGGAAAAAGAAGAAATACGCCCCATATTTAATCATCGTATGTTACTAAACGCAAACAGCAAAAAACTAAAATGGATTGCTGATGAACTAATAACCATCCAATCCAGTAAAGGCAAGGCCTAGAATATATAATTAACATACTGCAAACACACCCAAACTAGCCAAGTTCAAAACTGACCTTGCTCTCATGGAGAATGAATTTATATCTTTATCAAGAGTATCAAGGAGAAAGATAGCCTGAATAACCATATTGTCTACACGATTCACATTGAACTTCACCTTGGCTCTGCTGTAACTATGACCCAGTCCAAGTTGTGCTTTTTCCAGATCACCGGGCTATTCATATTTAAAAGGATTAAAGATAAATCAAATACATGCTTTTTTTTACACAACAAAGTATTCAAATCAAGAAAAAGGTATTGAAATTCACCAACCTTAAGGTTCTCAATAAATCGATCAAAATGTAATCGCACACCCCGAACAATCTCAAGAATAAACTCATTGCTTTGGCACGGAATCTTAGTTACTTCATAAATATTTGATCCAAGCTTTGGCTCAGCCACTCCTAAGCTGAACTTTGGCTTCTTACCCTCCTTGACTTTTGGAAGGGTGAGCTCCAAAAAATTCCTCAGCTCATCGGTCATTTGCCCTGAACTCACGTAAACAGCAAACAAACAGTATTATTGTACACTTCAGCAATCTCAGCAATCGCACTCTAAAATAAAAACAAAAATTCTCCCTACTTCCCAGAGAACAAAAAATAAAAAAAGTCAGGTATGCGTGCCTCTTTTTTCGCACAAAAAAAAAATCATTAAAAAGGCGCGGGAAGTCGACAGCCCATAGGTTCTAATCCACAACACTCCATTCCCACCTCATTTCAAAAACCCTCTAAAATTTACGTTACCCGCTAGCTCCTTGAATTCTTTGGATGAGAATATGCTTACATCACGCATTAACCACACAAAAAAAATCACACTATTCCTCACAACCAATGAGAACCGTCCAAAAAAATGAAAGCAACAAAGCCTTTTCACCTTCAGAGATTGCGTTACATTGGTTCAGAGCATCAAGCGCAGAATCATAAGGGCTAAAAGCGGCCAGCTTAACAACCTTCCCGAACCGGTTCAGGTCCGATATAGAGCTCCTAACCGCCTCCGTATTCTGCCCAATTTCATCAATCCCATGCACCAAGAACAGCCCATATCCGGAAGCTGACTCGTACAACACGTACAGAGCCATTTCCCTCTCCCTCTCTATCACCACAGGAATATCGTTCACGACGGATGGCTGGGGGCGCTGAAGGGAAGTTAGGGTTTAACTAAGGTCCCACTAAAGAACATATCAAAAAATTATTTCACATTACCCATTTCCCAATTATTATTATATTTATTGTTGTTATTTTCTTTTTTTAAAACATAATATGGACACGTAATAATAAATTTTTATATGCTAAAATAATAAAAATAAATTATAGAATATGTTTTTGTGAGAAAGTTTTATAGATATTTATTCATGATACGAAATTATGTCTATATTTATAATAAAAAAATAATATTTATAACATTAAAATAATTTTTTTCCCGCTCATCTAAATAATTTTTTGTGTGTGTAAATTTAAAATAGTCATAAAACTCCAAGAAAAAGCCCATATTAGCCAAGGGTGTAATTATTTCCAAAGTTGGAAGAAACCCAGCTATTTTAATTTAAATTTTATATTTAAAAAACTCTCATTTTTTAAAAAATTAATAGAATTGTAAAACTCTTTATCTCTGAAAAAAAAAATATCTTGAAAGACATTGGAGTCCACAAAAGACTACCGATTAACACAAAAATTCTTCTGAGCTGTTCTACATATTAATTTTGTAAGATATAGTTTCAACTTAATTCGATTCATGAAAATATATTATTTTTTATGCTAAAAGTATCAATTTTCACTTGAAGTATGAATCAGATTGATCTATCTTATGAAAATAGATTCGTGAGACGATTTCATAATAGATATTTTCATTGATTAAACGTTTTAGTAAACAAAGTTAAATTTTATTTAAAAAATTTATGCTACAAACACAATCTAATATAAGAAACAAATAAAATGTATTTTTAAAAAGTGATTTCTTGTATATTTATTTAGAAATATAAAATATGAAATATATATTATCATATGTACCTAGAGCACATGAATTAGCAGCTACATATATGAGGACACATGAACATCCATTTTAAAAATGATTAAATCTTTTGTGTAATGATCTAATAAATTTATATTCGTGAGACGAGTTAATTTGATTCAAAATACAATAAAAAACAATAGTTTTGAGATAAAATAAATAAATTTTTTCACTCAGATCGACATATATTTTTAATAACTTAACTAATAAAAAAATAATACTTTTGTAGTAAAAATAATTATTTTGACATGAAAAACAATAATTTTCATTGATTAAGTCGAATCGAAGATTCATATCTCAAAATTGACTCATAATTTTTTGTTTTTAAAAAATGTTGAGGTCAAGTGCCTATTAATATTTTACAGTGCCTTTTACGCAAATTTCACTTTTTTTTGAATGACCCCCTTTAATTTTACTTTAAAAACGCTCATTGCGCAAGAAGCGACATATGACGTCATTTGCAAGGTCCATTTTCCAGCATTTTTCCTTTTTTCCTCTCCCTTTTTATTTTGTTGATAAGCAACGGATATTAGCTTATTCTTCCCGCATCACAAATCGCTTAAACCCTGCGCGCACTCTAGCATTTTGAAGTTCAGGGGTTTGGATTTTGCTGCCCCATCTCTCATTCTTTCTGAATTTAGAGGCTCCAGATACTTTCATAAGTACACGTGATTGTGTAATTGTATTGTTTAGGAATGGCCTCTTTGGGTGTAATTCCAGTATGTCCCCACAAGCTCTTATGGTATCAAGCAAAACCCGGGAGAAGTTCCATTTCTTGCTGTGAATCAGCTCCTTCCATAAAGCGTATGCTGATAAAAATCGTCAAAGTATTTGTTTTTTTTATTTTTATTTTTGAAATTCCGTGTTATGCTTGACAAATACTGTATGGACGCATTTTACTCGGTGATATGTTATTCGACGTTGTAAGGGGATAGTATTGGAAAAGAGGTTGGCCGAAAGCTCCTTTTTTATGTGCTACTGTCAAGACATATTGATTGATGTGGTGTTGGCATTTGTATGTCACCATTAATCGATCTTGTAATTGGAATCACTTTCTTTTCACGTCAAATACTGAGCATATGCTACTTGTCTTGGTATCTTGGATAATTTAGAAATGTTGACTCAACACTATTATCCACTTTGTAATTGTGTCATAGTTCACTATTTGATGAAATAATCATGCTTTTTTCAGGTGTCCGTAACTCCAAAGCACATCAGGGAAGGTCGGGGAGAACAGAAGGACCTGGAAAGAGTATGGAGGATTCTGTTAAACGCAAGATGGAGCAATTTTACGAAGGATCTGATGGACCTCCTTTACGTATACTACCAATAGGCGGTCTTGGAGAAATTGGGATGAATTGCATGCTTGTTGGAAATTATGATCGTTATATTTTGATTGATGCTGGTGTAATGTTCCCAGAGTAAGTTCCCATATTACAGAAGTACCTGGATATTCATCATCTTCAGTAATCAACATTCCTGACGCTGATGCTTGTTGCGTGAGGAATTTTTCTGTCTCAGTCTCACTCCTTCACGATCCTTGTTCTTTAAGAATAGGAAAACTGGTGTTCTTCTATTTTCGCACAGTGAAACAATTAAATGAGACAAATTCCAATACGTCAAAAAATGGCGGATACTGGAACTCTCTACTGCCAGATGCACATATTTTATCTTTTTCGTTTTCACTTGGTTCTATTTTGATCAAATTATATGATATATCTTAATCGTTTTCGTGATTCCAGCTATGATGAGCTTGGTGTCCAGAAGATTATTCCTGATACCACTTTTATTAAAAAATGGAGTCACAAAATTGAAGCAGTAGTAATTACACATGGGCATGAAGATCACATTGGTGCGTTGCCTTGGGTAAAGTTTCTATTCTGCCTCTCGAAATGTGGTATTCATAATATTTTCACATTTGAAATTCTGAAATTTTGTATTCAAAGGATGATTCATCCATAGAGTTTTATATGTGATTGCGAGTAAAAAAGTTTGATTTTGTCTAAATAAAATCCCGATTAAACTCTGAAAACCAGTTATTTTTCTTTTGTTGGTCATCACATTTAGCTGTTCCTGCAGTGGTGTTCATCCATTTGCTTTATGTTTAGTTTAAAACACTTGCTTTGCTGACTCGCCATCATTTGTTAGGCTTGTACAGTATCAGCCTATTTGGATACTATCCTGTTCATTATTCAATAAATAACATGTATTGAATATATATTATGCTGTTGAGAGACTTGCAATGTTTGTGACGGTCAGTTCTTTTCTCTCTTTATTATCCTTTGTCTTTCAAGGCAGAGGAATGGTATGTGGTTTTAATTTCTCAGTTTATGACTGGGCAAAGGTTTATGATATGAACATTGTGCATTTGTACCGAAGTAGCCTTTGAGAATGATGTAAGACGCAACAAATTTCTGTCTGCATTGAGATGCATGTCTTGTTCTCTTGTGCACTTTTTCGAAAACCCTTCTATAACGATGTCTTGTTTGCAGGTCATCCCAGCTTTGGATGCTCACACACCAATATTTGCTTCGTCCTTCACGATGGAGGTTTGTTATTATTATGGTTTCATGTGTCAATGGATTTTTCTGTTCTTGTTTTCACATCAACGGAATCCCATGTTGACATGATTAACTGTATCCTTAATCTATCATTAATTGTAATGATTAGATAGATGGCTAAGTGGGATTGATGTGAATCAACAATAACCCCCTTGTCAAAATAGGATATGGAGTAGAACAATGGCAATGCTCACTCCAACACTTCTCTCTTGATATGTGTTTTCTTATCTTAGAAAATTTCAGAAATTACCTTATATCTTCTAGAAAGTTATCTTAGGACCAAAACTATGTTTTAATCTTCCTTGGGGTATTTCATTGGTTATTATTGATTCGTCAAGGATAATTAATAAATTCCAAGTGTTCCACTTATACAAAACCTGCGCATGTTTATCTGATTTTTAATTGTCCTTCTCGGTCCATGCAGCTTATCAAAAAGCGTCTAAAGGAGTTTGGGATTTTGGTTCCATCCAGGCTAAAGGTTTTCAAGACACGAAGAAGATTTGTTGCTGGACCATTTGAAGTCGAACCAATTACAGTCACACACTCAATTCCTGATTGTGCTGGGTTGGTTTTCCGCTGTGCTGATGGTACTATTCTTCACACGGGAGATTGGAAGGTGATTGTTTGTTTTTTTTTAAATCTATTTTTGTATGTGATTATTTTCCTTATTCTTATTTGTATTTATTTTTTTACATTATTTAACATTCATTTTACATTTGACAGATAGATGAGTCTCCATTGGATGGGAAAGTTTTTGATCGTGTGGCATTGGAAGAGCTCTCAAAGGAAGGAGTAACTTTGGTGAGCACTTGACCCACCCGATGTCTAATCATTTCCTATTTAATATGTATAAAAGAACTCAATTCAGAGTCAAAAGATCTTTGTATATTGAATGAGCAGAGATCTTTATTTTGGGCAAAGAATGTCTTTTGATTGCCAGAAAAAGATTCCTGTTGTTAGACAACGAGCATATTTTGTCTAAAATTAGTTAAACGATCGTGTTTGTTTGTAAACTATTAGTTTAATTTGGAGATCTTAAGATATAATTAAAATTTAAATATACCACTCGAGAAGAAGTAAATATGTCAAAACAAGCCAATTGGAGGCTGAGTTGGATACTGTTCCACCGTTGTCACATACATGCATAAATGAAGTCTGTATTTTTAGTTTTTGACTCAGATCTGTACCATTGATTTTGGTGTTTAGCTAACAAAGTTAACCAAATATTTGAATTTTGGGCTTATCAATGGAGATTGCTCTTTGAAAGGTTGAATGCCGTATGACAATAAATTTTTGTAGCCGACATAGATTAGTATATGATCAGGTAATATGGACTTAATTTTTGGTGCATCAAGCCATGAATATGTTTTTTTTTTCAGAGTCCATTCCTGCCTACCTCAATTCCCGGCCTCTTGTGCAGCGGAGAATTTTCAAAATACTGTTGTTGCCTCAAAAAAAAAATTCTGATCGAAGAGCAGATATTATCTTCATAAGCATTTTTTTTACTTTTGCACTATTGAATTGTCACTCAGGTTTCTGATATTTTCTACAGTATTTGACTTTATGTGGCCAAATTGCAGTCCTGGAATTCTGTTGCTAATTATTTTTTTATTTCTCAACTTTAAAAGTCACTTGAATTTCCTTAAATGGTGATACATAACTAAAGCGGAAATGTAAAAGTTTGAGCAAAAGTATTGCTAGGTTTTTGATTATTTGTCCTAGACTCAGGGTTTTGCTGTAATGTCTTGCTTAGGATGATATGACCTAATTGGAACTAGGAAAGCAAAACCAGTAAATGGGAAAAAAATATTTGATGTTGTTTTGACGTGGAGAGCATTGGGTAGTGTGCACCATCTCTGAACCTGGTTATGATTCTCAAACTTGGTCCCAGGCTTGACTTCTATGGGTGGTTTCTATCATTTCTCGGGATAATTGGTTTGAAAGTGCTAAGTTGGAAACTTACGCATTGGTTCATACATTGGTATAGTGATGCACCAAGCCACCAACGTATTTCTTTTTAAAAAATGACATGAAATGCAATTCATTATCCATATTCTGTTCTGCAGATGATGAGTGATTCAACAAATGTACTGTCTCCTGGAAGGACACTTAGCGAGACAGTTGTGGCAAATTCATTATTGAGGCATATTTCATCCGCCACAGGAAGGGTAATAACTACTCAGTTTGCATCAAATATTCACCGCTTAGGAAGTGTAAAAGCAGCAGCCGATTTAACTGGCCGAAAGCTGGTATGCACCGATTTTTTTTTAATGCTTCTTCCTTTGCACCATTCTGAAAAGTTCATGGATATGACACGGTCATCCATTTTTAGGTGTTTGTTGGTATGTCCTTGAGGACATACCTGGATGCTGCATGGAGAGATGGAAAGGCACCCATCGATCCATCAACTTTGGTAATTGCTTTTTATATTAATCGTGGTTTACAAATATCTCTTTAAAATTGGATTTTAGGTGGATCTATGGTAAGTACTTTGTTTTTTTTTTCACTATGTGACATAACCTAGAGCATAAGTATGAACTAATATGTCATTGACTTAAAATTACTAAAATGACATGACATCGATCAAATTAGCTTTTTAATCTGTTTCGAGAATTGCATTGATGAATTAAATTATTGCAATTTTGAGTGTACCAAGTAGTCGCTAATAGTTGATTATGCCAGAGTGATTACATGTCTAAACCTTAAACATGTGCCAGCATTCGTGGCATGTTATTTGCTCTATTATGACCGTTTGATTGATTTGTTTTTCTCCTTATATTGGTATGAGATATTTTGAATCATAATTTTTTTTGCTCGTTTTACAATTTATGGAGTGAGAAAGTTCGAGCTTTGTGTAACTGGTTTTGTTGAGTTTTCCACACTAAATTGTGTTAATAATTGTTGCAAAGTGAGGCAGAACGACAATCATCTGCAATTGGCATATATGATATCATTTGCTCAAAGTTTTATTAAAATGTTGATGTGATATCATGAACAAATTGCTTATTCAGTGTTTTTTTGGGTCTTCCCTTCTCCGTATTCTCACCTGACCCTGAAATTGGATGTTAATTTTTGGATAGAAAACTTGAAGTTTGGCATATCTGAAAAATCAGCATTTAGACACGTGGAAATAAAGGGCGAGGATGATTCTTCTGCCCCAAGTTGACAATTATGATCTTGTTCTCATTGTATTGTCATTTCCCCAATGCATCCTGAGATAACTTTGGTGTGCAGGTGAAAGTGGAAGATATTGATGCTTATGCCCCAAAGGACTTGCTAATTGTCACAACTGGTTCTCAAGTGGGTTATTGCGGACATTATGCTTTTGTTATTTCCTATGCTTAAGTCCATATTGTTGAGACTAGTATATGATTTAATATTCTTCAGGCTGAACCACGTGCTGCACTGAATCTTGCATCATATGGAAGTAGTCATTCTCTCAAGTTGAACAAAGACGATTTGATTTTATATTCTGCGAAGGTAATGACTCTCTCTTGTCAATAGTCTTCATATTTTGGGTTAATACTTGCAAATGTAATAACGTTATACAATAAATAACCTGTCAGCGTGACCAAAGTGAAGAAAGTAAGAAGATGGTTTGGACACAACAGAATTTGGTTCTTGAGTAAGGGATTTTATGAGATAACCAGAGTGGACAAGTTAAAGAAGCTTAAAAATTTGAATATTTGTGAAAACGACGTGGGATCCTATTGAATATTTGTGAAAACGATGTGGGATCCTATTGAATAAAATAGCGGTGTTTAGACACTGGGGATATTGCAATTCAATTAATGTAGAAGCAATTGGTGTGGTGTCTAGTTAGATTGTATTATTATGGTTCTAAGGATGATACAGTGAGTTTATGTGAATGAGCATGTGTGGTTTGTAAATCGATTGCATCATTCATTTATATTGTTTCACAAATTTTTAGAGGGGGTTTCGATCCCCAGTGGAAACCTAAGGAAGAAAAACAGAAAAATGCTTCTAATATTGTTATTAGATGCTTTGTTATGCTAGCACACTTGTATTTCTGTGCTTTTGGCATCAACTATCCACGAGACGTCATTCATCTGTGAATGAAACTAGTGCAACTGATATAGATAGTGTTACTTATGTGAAAACAGTGTAGGAGAACCAACTTGTACAAATTTCCATTTTTTTAATATTTTGAACCTTGTATGGTTTATTTTTTGTTTTAGCATTTTTCCAGACACTGCTTAATAAACCCTATTAATATAGGTAATCCCAGGTAATGAGACAAGAGTAATGAAAATGCTGAATCGTGTATCTGAAATTGGATCGACAATAGTGATGGGAAAAAATGAGATGCTGCATACATCTGGTCATGCCTATCGTGAAGAACTGGTATGGTTTTCATTTCTTTACCAGAATCTCTTTTGAATTTCTATTTTTCGCCGTGATGATGCCTGCAGGATTGTTTTTAACTCTGATAAGTTCGAAAGCTATTCTTGAACATTCCGGTCTCAATTCTCATAACATGGCTATAATGATTATTATGCTGTTAGAACCATAGAGGGCACTGTTATTCTCCTTTCTGTTTGCATGTTATTCTGATTATTCACCTTTGCATTTTCTAGTCAAACAAATGAAATGCTGTCGTTGATTTAGTTTTTCTTGAAGAAACAAAGTAGGAGAACTCTATAATATTTATTCCATGGGGAGATCTGGCCATATATTTGGTCTTGGGATTTAAAAAAGTAGATCAGCGGATGTTCTTCATCCCTGAAACTTTTGTTTTACCTTTTCGTTCTATAATTTGCATAGCCGTTCCAAGATGTTTAGGGATAGACTAGAAATTGTCATCACATGATAAACCAGATAACTTTAGGTTAATTTTGCTAATTTCTTGTAATAATTATTTTTTTGTTTTGTTTTTTCCCATAATTTGCGAAATTGATGAAATTTTACCTGTCGTGGGTTCAACTATGTTATTCGTTTCACTTTTTGTGGAATTTAATATGATTCGTTTTTAAGGAAGAAGTGCTTAAAATTGTTAAGCCGCAACACTTTCTACCCATTCACGGAGAACTCTTATTCTTGAAAGAACATGAACTGCTGGGGAAGTCAACTGGCATTCGGCATACTGCAGTAAGTAATCTATTTCAGTTAAAATCTCTCTTCTCCTTGTAGAATTTTTTTCCTCGTAAACTTTCCAAATTCTTTGGCTTAATTTTATAGAGCGGCCTCATTATTTCCCTATTATCAGTAAACAATCATCATCATTTGATCAAAACGTTTTGAATTTCTCTCTGGATTACCTCTATCGGGTGCCTTTTTCACTTGGTTTGTCCTTTCAGGTTATAAAGAACGGGGAAATGCTAGGTGTGTCACATTTGAGGAGTAGAAGGGTCCTCTCAAACGGCTTTTCTTCCCTGGGTAAACAGAATCTGCAGGTTTCTCTCTCTCCATCTCTCTCGTCTATGTCAGGGCACCTACATGCTCTTGTATTTGAAGAAATCAAAACATATCTCTCCATTTCTCTCGTCTATGTCAGGGCACCTACATGCTCTTGTATTTGAAGAAATCAAAACATTCTGCTGTCTAACTTTGATCATGCAGTTGATGTACAATGATGGTGACAAAGCATTTGGTACAGCAGCTGAACTGTGCATTGACGAAAGAATGAGGATAGCTTTTGATGGAATTATAGTGGTCAGGTGTGCCTTTCTTTTGTGGGGAGAAAAACACAACTTTGTCGACTTTGTTTGTGCACGTTAATAATTTTGTCTGTTATGTAGTATGGAAATTTTGCGCCCTCAAGCAACGGATGATTCAGTCGAGAAGGCTTTAAAAGGAAAAATAAGAATTACTACACGATGCTTATGGCTTGACAAAGGAAAACTCTTAGACGCACTTCATAAAGCGGCGCATGCTGCACTGTCGAGCTGTCCTGTAAATTGCCCTCTGGCCCACATGGAAAGAATAGTTTCTGAAGGTTTGAGAAAAATTGTGAGGAAATACAGCAGCAAAAGACCTGAAGTCATTGCAATTGCGTTTGAAAATCCAGTTGCAGTTGTAGCTGATGAGATCAATGCAAAACTATCTGGGAAGTGGCATATTAATTCTGAGATTTCAACTTCGAGAAAATCGGTCGATGGGCAGATAAATAAGAGACAACCTATTGATTTACTTGAGGAAGATGGAAACAGCCTTGCAATTGCGAGAAACACCACAGAACTAGAATTGGAAGGTAATATTTTGTTCTTGCTTACTGCTTCTCTGTTCAACAACATTCCGGTTTCAAAGTTGTAGACCAAATACTTGCTTATTTACGAACTTCTGTGGTTAGGCCTGTTATCTGTGAATCACTGTGCATTGAATGTAATAGGTGGTTAGAAGGAAGGTGTGGGGGAGTTGGAATATAATGGTATAAAGTAGTGAAAATTGTATAATAAAGTTGTTATGGTGATAAAAAGAAACCGATATAAAACTGATAATTAGAAGTATGGCATAATTTATCTAACAAATATTACTTAATACACGTTGGAAAAAACAGTTCCCCTTGTGCAAGATGTGATTGCCTATGTAGTACAAAAATCGAAACATGATGTTGGGTTATATGGTTTACAATATTTGATTTAGTTCAATTTTTTGGTAATGCTTGATTCTATTTTATAGTTCTTGGAAGAAAGTAAGCATACTTGTGAAACTATATTTATCAAAACCTTTTATGGTGCATATGGATGAGAGAATTTCAAAATAAAAGAATTTCAAATCCTTGATCTAAATTTATCCCACTTGTTTGGGTACTCGTGAAATACATGAAATTGAAATTTTCATGTTATATTTTTAACTTGTTTGTTTATTAACTAATAATATAATGGATTTAAAATTCATACAAAAGTTAAGTCATTTCCTTTCCTCAAATCATTTTCTCAAATTCAAATCGTTCAACGCAATTACAACAGTATGAAATTTGATTTGATTGCCTAAACTTTTGGAAATGTTTTTATGTTTGGGCAGTTAATAATGAGATAGTTCCTTTTCTTTGCAGTTAATAATGAGACAGTTCCTCACGAAGACGAAATGATGTCTGATTCTGACTTGCCTGAGAGTGCTCCCAGTGCTGACGAGTCTGAAGATTTCTGGAAGTCATTTTTAACCTCATCAGTTCTCAATCAATCCAAAGGGAACGGAGATTTGCTTCCAGAAGAGGAACAAAAAGAAAAAGCCCAACAGAAAAGCATTAAACTCGATTCTGGCCTGCCAAATTCTAGTCTAAGAACCACTACGACCACAAAAAGAAACAAATGGAAACCCGAAGAGGTGAAGAAAATTATCAAATTTCGTGGGGAACTTCACAGCAGGTTCCAAGTCCTCAGGGGGCGAATGGCTCTTTGGGAAGAGATATCTTCAAATCTCTTGTCTGACGGATTTACTCGAAGTCCAGGACAGTGTAAATCTTTGTGGGCGTCTTTAGTTCAGAAATACGAGGTTTACTGTTTTTCTTTTCTTTAGATGAATTATCCATAATAGAAGCTTTACATGCCAAGAAAATCTCTTTGTGAATTTTGTCTGCTATTTCTGTTTCGACAGGAAAGTAAAACTGAGATGAAAATGCAGAAGAGCTGGCCATATTTTGAGGATATGAAAAAGATCTTATCTGATCGGGAGACGAAGGCATCCAAATGATCGGTGAGTGTAGTTTATACAGCTAAGTTTTTCCAAGCAAGAACAGGGGAGGTGGCCATTCTATTGAAAAACAGGAACAACAAGCCTCTGAGAGAATAGAAATGCATTGAAAGAGAAGGGTAGGGGTTCCCTTGATTGATGTTAACAAAACAGTGTAAAGATTTTTATGCAACTTTAGGCATCGACGTTTCTTGTTTATGCAAACTGTTGGAATGGAAAAACTGTAAAAGAGAATAATTTTGTAGCTTAAATTCCTCAAGAATCGAAGGCGAACTTATACTTTGGTCTGTAACATAAAATTTCATTTCATCTTGCTTCCCGGAAATATGGAATAAGGAATGATTTAGGCTAGAAAACACAACATAAAACATTCATCGTTTGTTTCTCTTAAATTTTTTGATATACAAATCATATATTTTTTCTAAATAAAACAATGAACGCACCGTTATCGACCCCCGATTTGCGGAAGCCGAGCTGGTCATTCTGAACGAAGCAGATTCGTCATTTTCGAACGATTACTTGGCTGCAGTTGACGAGATCATCCATTTGACGTGCGGAGAACGCATCGTTTGGAGGATGAGTTTCGTCATATCATGGTCCGCAACACCGTCGCACACGACACCGAGTGTCTTCATCGATCTTCGCTCTCTTCCTCTTATTAAATCGTTGCTACTGAGTTTTTCAACGATGATGTGAATGAAAATATTGAAGATGCGAGCAGCGGGAGGTACAATCATCATGGTCACGGCAGGGGTATTAGCTTCGGTGGGGACGATATGTCGTCCCTCAATTTGATCCATCCCGATACACGGACAATGAACGACCCGGATCACTTTACATGAGTGATCTGGGCCCACTTCCCTGTAAAAAAAAAAACATTGACTCGGAAAAATCTAAGCCGTTGGATCGACTTTTATGGGACACTGCCAGCAGGGGCAAATGGGTAGGGTCGAGTTAACCCTGTTTATGGATGAAGATGCAGGTGATATGGTGTGTAGTGAGGCAAAGGGAGTGTTAGATGCCTGGGTGAGACTGCAGTTGGGACTTTTGTGTAGTTTGAGAATGCTGTTCAGGGGGAGGTTTCAAGGAATCCGATGCAGAATGGTGGGATTCATCCACTCACTAGGTATGTTATGAATTACGCAAAATTGATTGTGGATTATAGTGACACACTTAATTCACTCTTGGAGACTCTGTAGAATAACCCAGGATTGGAAAAGGAGAATAATGATAATTTGGAGACAAGCATGTCTCTCATTGCTCAGCGCCTCTTGGCATTGATAACTTCTTTGGAATCAAATCTTGAGGAAAAATCGCGAATGTATGAGGATGGCGCAATGCCTCATATTTTTCTGATGAACAACATCCTTTACATTGTACAAAAAGTAAAGGACTCAGAGCTCCGAAAAGTTTTGGGCGATAACTGGATTAAAAAACGACGAGGTCTGATTCGGCAACATGCTACACATTATCTAAGAGCCGCATGGAGCAAGGTCTTGTCTTGTTTGAAAGATGAAGGGATTGGCGGAAGCTCAAGTAGTGCAACAAAGGTGGCTTTGAAAGAAAGATTCAAGAACTTTAATACTTGTTTTGAAGATATCTATAGGATTCAGACTGCTTGGAAGGTTCCAGATCCTCAGCTTCGAGAAGAGCTCCGCATATCCATTTCGGAAAAATTGATTCCGGCATATCGATCATTCTTGGGAAGGTTGGGGAGCCAACGAGAGAGTGGGTGGCATGCTGGAAAATATATTAAATACTCTCCTGAGGATTTAGAGAATTATTTGTTGGATCTATTTGAAGGAGGACCCCTTATTCTGCACCACATGAGAAGAAAAAGTACATGGAAATGCAGTACTCTGGTGACAGGTATCCTTTTTGTTTTCACGAATAGTTCGACTTCTACCTTCAGCTTGCTGATGTGCTCTTCACCATTGATGTGAGCGTACGATCTGTTGTGTTAGGATGGTATTCTCACCCCTTTGAGATATACCGTAATAACTTTGTACATGTATTATATCATCAATGTGTGGGACTATATATGTTTCATGTATTTATAATCATGAATCACATTTCGCAATGGGAGGTGATATTTGGGAGTCGATTACCAAAGTTCTTTAATTTCTTCAATTTGTTATGGATTGTGTTCATGTTGAGTTCAGTTATATTTTTTTGTGGTGAATCTAAACTGATGCTTGCATGTAAAAGAAAGAGGAAGCGAGGATATGTCTTAAGCAACAAGATTCAAATTCTGTTTAGCCTGCTTCAAGAGTTTTTTTTTCTTTCTTTCAGTGTTGTGCTTTTTCCGTCAATGGGAGAAGCTATTCTCATATACTGTAAGTTACAGCATCACCCTACCAGTTCTCTAGTTGTTTCAATCTGTCTCAATAGTCTCATTGCAAATAGATTGCAACTTGCAAGGCTGTTATGGGTTACTTTGTCTTGTTTAGACGTCGAATATTGTGCTGACTAGACGTCAATTAGCAGACCTTAATGGTGCTGGATTTATTGTCATATTTATTTTTCCGCCACTGAAGGGAGGTGTTTTACATTCGATGAATTATTCACGTGGAGTGATACAGTAGTTAAGATACCCAATAGTATGTTTTTATGTAGCTTCAGTTGGTGGATTGCCTTGGATTGTACTTAAATGCTTTCCACTCTTGATTATTGTGTGAGCGTTCACGCACGGGGTCTACCTTTGACCCCACGTGAAAAAAATATTTTGGTCAAATGGTGGCCATTTTTTATATGAACCCAACCAATTTTAATCTCTTTTGCATTGTGGCAATTATTTTCAATTGATCTTTTCGTAGACGATTTCAAAGATGGTTGCCATCGCCCATTTTTTAAACAAAATTGGGGAACAGATTGATACAAATGAGTGTCAAACTAGAGACACTGATGATATATTAGCTATAAGTTTTGTGGATTGATTGAAATTTTGTTCTTCGATACATTTAGGCGATTAGTCATAGGCTAAATATGTTTATGTTTTTGGATGTTTTTGATATGTTCATAACGTTATATTGTTGATCGACAGTAGTCAAAAGTCATCAGTTACAAATGTGTTGTTTGAGTTATTTTAAATGATAAACTTCTAGTTTAATTAGTTTTATCGTTGTTATATCATATCAAAAACAGATCTCATCACTTGTCCATTTTTTTTTTTTTTTTGCAAATTTGTGAAATATGTAATTTTTTTTTTATTATCGAGTTTGGACTTGTATCGGTATATTGTATTTTACTTGAATTTTACTGATGGTTTTTTTTTTTTTTTTTGAGCAATTGATGAGTTAATCATTATGACATTGTATTTTTAAAAGAAAAACTAAGTCTACTTTTACTACGAAATGAAAGCTTGACTGTTCAAGAATCTCACTCACTTTATACACTAACTATTGGCTCCCCAAACCTACTTTTAAAAAGTGCAATTGAAAAGTAAAGGACAATTCTCCTCCCTTACTGATCAAAAAAAGAAAAGAAAAAAGAAGAAAAGAAAGAGAACTTCTGGTCAAGAACTCTTTCCATTAATTTCATACTCATGAGGATGATGGTAGAGATGTCTTTGTGCAAGATAATAATTACCATATCAAAATTTTATTCCACAACTACAAGACAAACCAGTAGCTACACCTCATAAGTAATATGTTTATATATAGATTCTTGCATCAAAACAAACGAATTCTGCACTAGTTTGCAACAAGTTAAACCCTGCTATTTGCAGGCAGTGGCAAGACTCCATCGAAGAAATCCCCGAAATAACCCCGAGGCTCGTGTACTAACTTTGAGATTATGTCCCTCAGGGTTATGACACCCTGCAGGTTTCCATCTCCATCCTCCACATATATTCGGTGGATCTTCATTGAGTCGAGCTTCATTATGACTTCTTTTAAAGTATCGTCTCTCCGGCATGTTACCATGCCAATCAACAGTGGCGACTCCTTCTCATGCTCCTCCTCCAGATAGCTTCTAACTGTTGTCAAGAAGTTCTTTGCAGTGATAGATCTGTACAAGTATGAAAATACTCCGAATGAGCATGGACGAAACATAATTTTTTCATTCCTACTCGAAATTATCGAACTCTAGTCAAGCACGAGCATGATCTGACATATTTGAGATAAAACAGATGCATTACCTTTTTTTTTACAGATATATTAAAAAAATGTTGAACTCGAACTGAAAACGTGGAGAAAATAGATGAATTATAGAGAGAGACCTGTATTCCCTGTAAATTTGTGGTGCAATAAGAAGGAATTGGATATCCCTGATGCTTATATTACCAATTGCCTTGCTTCCTCCATTTTCAACCACCGGCACCCCTCCAACTCCTTTCTGCCTCATCAATTTAAATGCCTGCAGCACAGGCTCGTCTTCATTTACCTGAACATGGCAAACAAAATATAACGAATCAGAAGTAAACTCTGAGATTATAAACACAAGTTTTGACATAAAAAAAATTAAAAACTACAATGTTCATCCGTATAATGTCGATAACTTTTGCCAAGTACCTTGATGAGTTGTCTAGGTTTCATAAGGGGAAGACCGAGTTCAAACAGTTTCTTCGAACCCCAGCTCTCAAACCAA
The DNA here is from genome assembly GCF_022965805.1 of Primulina eburnea. Lineage (NCBI taxonomy): Eukaryota > Viridiplantae > Streptophyta > Magnoliopsida > Lamiales > Gesneriaceae > Primulina > Primulina eburnea. The sequence goes on from NC_133113.1 coordinate 31,187,185, forward strand.
TGAAGTCCAGCACATTCTTTAAGCATGTGAATAACAGCACTCTGAGTGATAATATTATCAACCTTTGCTTCTCCTAAATCAACCACAGGAACACTTTTCATTCTGTATTTTGATAGCAGCAGGAGCATCGTCAAAAAAGAGTTTGCTTTCTGCAGAGCTAGAAATGGAGCCCAACGAAAAGATCCAGAAATATCGCCAACCTATTTATGCATCCATTAGGCAGATGAAGTTAGGTTTAGGCCATAAGTCAAACTGTTGAAGAGAGCACAAGCTTAAATACTATATTATTAGGTACGATATGAAAGAGTCCTTGAGTTCATTAGTTGCTTCACAATTTCTTGTTGAGCCAACCCCTTACGAAATTGAAGCACACGATGGCTCACTATTAACAACTTCCAATATGCACATTAATCTAGCCTATAACATAAATATATGGGTCATATTATCTAGACAACTACTTCAATTCTTAAAGAGATTGAGTACCAATGTTAGGTTATAAGACCAAAGACAGTGTGTAAACCTAAAACTTTAGCCTACAAAGTAGGACAAGAACTCAAATATATTAAAACTATAATTTCTTATGCTGACAACATGAGATCATGAAAAGAGGTAAGGCGAGAGATTAATAACCTTGGTGTTCCTGTAGAAATCAGAAGAAGTGAGCGTCTCAAAAAATTTCCCGCAAGTTGCTGTGGGAGAGTCGGGGTGCATACTTTTAAACCGTGGAGATGACATTCCATTTGCGGCTGTGGCAACAGCTGAGGCAGTAGCATCTTCTGTGTCGCTTAAGGCAGAATCAAAGGCAGTTTTGCTGCCTTCCATCCTCTCAGACTGCAGCCAAAGTTTAAATTAATTTCTATTTTTTATGATTGTAATTCAGAGAACAAAGAATTTTGATGGGACTGAACGAGAACATTAAACCTGATGTAATATCCAAACAACTATGCCAGCAAACTCTACAACGCCAATATATCGGTCAATCCAACTCGCGTCTTCTGGTGCTTTCACATCCACAACTGGTGCACTAAGGATTTTATGACGTGCAAGTAATTTAACGGCTTCGGCTAGATTTGTATCCGAACTTATCTCAATAACTGCACATGAAATTGCTTAGAATTAAGCCCCCATATCTGAAAGCTACTGACTGGCCAAAGAAGATATTCAAGAAACAAGATACATATATACCATGCTACCCACCCAAGTATATTTAACATAACATAACATAACAAAAAAAATTTCAACGAGGCATCTGACATATTTTCATAGCCTGCTATCAGAAGCATCTAAACAGACAGCAAATCATAGTTTTGGCGAATGATCTCTGCATAACCACACCTATCCGGTATTTAGTAATGTCAGATATCAGCTATTACTTTCTTAATTCTTGTCCTCAATAAACATTCATTTTAATACAATACAAAGCAACAATAGCGTAACTTCAAACAAAAACAGAGTAACTGTGAGAGAAACAGTATGATCGTAAAGTGGACCATAATTCCAAAATACAGTAAAGTGATTATAAAAAGTAAGAAATTGAACCCGAAGTTCACTGGAACAAATCAACCCTTCCGAAGATTCTAAATTTGTAACACGGATTATTGATCATTTAAATCGTCATCTGTTCACAGAGACCATATTCACCACGGATACGTACAAGAATTTTTTTTACAAAACAGACTCCAATCTAGAAATAATTGTGACTTAATCTTCAATCAAGAGCAAGAATCACAGTAAATGTTTTATTCCATGAATGAAAGATTACCTTGGGTAGGAGGAGCAGGGGGGAAGGCGGAAACAGGAATACTCTCAAAACAAGCGTTAAGCTTCTCAGTAGGTGTCAGCTGCTGTTCTTGAATATCCCATAAATCTTCCACTTGCATACCCACCTCAGCTTCTGGGCTCCTCGGCGTTTCGCTTTCTTCCATCACCATTCTTGATACGTATTATATATGTATTTGTGTATGTATATGTTTTCTCAAACAACCCACACCTAAAAGCACACACGTTCACCACTCTCAAATGATCAAGAAAAGATTTTTTTTCACACAGAAAAAGAATTCCACATGCCAAATACCACAATCTTGAAAGCTGACACAGAACATAATACCTGTAAAATAATCATATAATAATGTAAAACTGTGGGACGTGGGCTGTCTACATTGTTGATCCTGGCCGTTGAATGTGATCTGGCGACACGTGTCGTCGATGGCTTTTGCAGCAGGATGATCAAAGTAGAAGACGATAAATTCGGGTCCTTTTGATTCTTATCCATTGGAGCACTATTTTAACGATCATACTCATCCGAGTTTCACTTGGGGCCACTTGCCACATACAACAGACAACGAAAGAACAGTACTAAAAAGCAGCAAGTTGTTCTAAATTTATTTATCTAGTTACAAGAAAATTCATTTTTTATTTTGTGAGTTTGACTTAATTTTGATTTTTTATATTGTTAAATTTTGATTTTATTTTGTTATTTTTATTTTGGTTTTGATATTTTAGTTTTTTTTTCAGAACTTTCGATGTAAAAAAGTAAAATTGTAAAAATTAGTAAGATACAAAAGTAAAATTGATATTTGATAAAATAAAAGACCAAAATCAAGCAAATATATAAAACCAAATATGCAATTTTACCAATCTTTATATGGTAATTTGCACCTTTATTTGTTCCTTATCAAAAAAACGACTTTCCTTATCAAAAAAACGACTAACAATGAAACATTTTAGTTTTAAAATTTTTATATGCATCCAATTGTGTCAAGAATTTATTCACAATAGAAAGATATACACAAAAACTTATTTGAGACCATATCACATATCGATTTTATAAGACGGATTTCTAACATAATTAATTTCATGAAAAATAGTAATTTTTATGTTAAAAAAATTACTTTTCACTTTTAAATATAGATCATATTGACATGTTGCACAAAATAGATATGTGAAACAGTCTCACAAAATATATACTTAAATAAATAAAAGCTAAACAAAAAATTTAAAGAAACCTTTTTTTCAAAAAAAAAAATAATAGATGCAAAATTTTTTCGATCAAAAAACAATATTCTTATCAATTTCTCGTGTCATAAATCCTCGTGGACAATATAATCTGAGTCACCGATGGCTTATTTGATATAAATACAAGGAATAATAAAATAATAATTTAAAAAAATTGAGGATAATTTTACAAAATTTAAAACAAATAGGTAATCGGTTTTTTTTTTTTTTTTTTTATATTTTGAAAAAAATACATGGGAACATAGAACATTTTGAGTCAGAGTCGGACCAGCTTCAACTCGTTACACGAATTAAGTGGAATTTCCATGATTCCCTCATAGTAGCACAAGTTGTTCAAAATTATGATTAACACTAATCACATATGAATTTTCATACAATAATTGAATGTCACTTTCCTATAAAAACACGCCTTAGACAGTAAGATGTCACATTCATTTGACTTTATTTCATAATGAGGCAAGCGTAAAATAAATATGAATTGCCCGAAATATAACCTCAGCGTGCGAAGATTTTCAATCCAGATTCTCAACTTTTTCTTTAGTTTTAGAAAACATGTTCCCCACAAGACTTAAAAACGAAGGTGATGGGGCAATGGCGGGTTTAGGATGGCCACAGGAAGGTCTCGAACGAGTTTGACCAATTCCTAGATTTGTCACTCCTTGCCCCAAAACCAAGCAGGTCTAGTTGGACCCAGAAATCCATTAAGCACTAGACAAGTTTTAAATTTTAATAAATTATGTGTAATCCATAACATATTAATAATAAGATAGCCAAAAAAAAAATATTGTGAGTTAAAGTTATGTAAGACATTCATTATTCAATAAAATATGAAATATTATTATAAGAACGAATTCATTAAACCAATTAGCCGACTCGACCCGCTTCTAGACCCTTTGACCGGGTTTAGACCAGCACCGTTCGGAGCCAGGTTTAACAGACAGCAAATTGATGAAGTGAGAAACATATGACTGTGTCAAAGCAAAGCAACGACTCATTGCAAAATCATATGGTCCTATATGCCGCAGAAAGAATGCATCAAGTCCGATAAGAAGTAACAGTATTCCCACCAAAATATGTAGGCTTAACCAGCTGAACAAAGCAAGCCGGAAAATACGAGTTCGAATTCATTTCAAATTTGCAGGGAGAGACTTTGAAGCACAGTCATGGATTACATAACTCTGATATTTTCATCATGGTTCTGTCCCATGAGAATGTGACACGACTTTATGGACAAATAACAGAACCTCTAAAACTAGAACTAAAAAGTCTAAAGGTCATCCCTGAATTAGCATATTTTTCAGACTGAAAAATATTAACTCAAATTAAAAGTTAGGACAATGTCAATAGCATTCTAATTTCTAACTTAGTATCGATTCTAGCATTAGGCTACTGATATACCCTAAATATGGATTAGAATTAAGTTTTGAAATGGCTCAGAACGAGATATAAATGGGACAGATGGTAAAGAAAGTTACACGTAAACTAGTGCACAAGTCAAATGGTTGCTCAACTATTTGCTTCCAGGTGCTTCACTCCCAGCAGCAGTCTTGCGATTTAGGTACCGGATAACTGCATCTTCAATCCTATGCCACGCAGAAAGGTGAATTAGAAATGCCCCAAGAAAGGAAGAAATGAACATGCGCCAAAAGTCTAAACTACACATAAAGATACAACTGTCTCGAGAATATTAGCATAATAACAAACAGACAAATACAATTGGCATTCATGGTAAGATACCAGAACAGAAGACAGCAGCACAATGCCACAACATATGAATCAGTCGATTGGTATATGAAAAAAGTATGAGCAAATCAATTCTCAAATGGAATAGAAAGAGCAAATTCTTGGACTTTAAGTCACTCATTCTTAACGTAATTTTGGTTAGACATTCATGTTAAAAAATTAGGTATACAACTGAAGATCTTCAGAAGGAAGAGAAACCACAATGACATACTTGCATAAAAAAGACGTCCCGCTCAAGCCTCAAGCAAACATAAAAATTGCACATTTGCAAGATAAGTAATCAATTTTAAAGATAAAGATGTGTAATCTACAATTTCCACATACAATGGTTCGTGCAACAAATACATATGCCACGAAATTTTGAATTTCCAAATGCCAAAAATATATATACATACCATGGTTGATGGTAAAACTCTGCTTGCCGCTCTTTCTCCACGTCGCGATTGGTATCTAGTGAAGCAAGCTTCAAATCCCTGGCTTGAGAAGCAATTAAGGAATTAATGAACTCTCCAGGTGACTGACTAAATCCAAGAAAGAAAGCTCGTCTTCGGCGATGCTCGTGGATTTTCTTTATAGCAGAAGAAATTGCTTCATCACAATTTTCAATCTCCTTGTTCTTCTCTATGTTGGCCAAAAAATTTGACATTTCCCTTTCTAATGTCCAAGGAATATCGACAAGCACATCATAGCAAGTATTTCCAGCGGGACTACCACCAGAGAGCTTAATTTTATGCTCTATGTGTATCGGACCAGGTGGAATCAAATGAGGTGTTATCTTCTGCATAACCATGGAAAATTTCAACTTGTCTTCTCCAAACACTTTCCTAAGAGGTGGATCACACGTGAAGGACGAAGTGTCACCGGGTATTTGTAATTTTCTAGTTTTCACGTAGTGCCAAAGTGCTGCAATAATTCTAGGTCGTGTATCCACCTCAATGCCAAGAACTTCATGCAAAGCTTGTGAAAGTTTAAACTTTTCGGGGCAATAATTAATCTCCAATCTAATAATTGCAGTGAATTCCTTGTCTCCTTTCCTCTTCACCTCAAACCCCTCATGAAGCATCGGTGATCGAGAACTCTCCCAAAGTATTACGTTGTTATCTGGATACAGATTTTGATCCAAGTAAATAGTAATTTTCTTGAAGAAAGTTGAAAACTTTGGGTAGGAACAGCTTGATTTCTGCACTTGTCCTTCCAAAGCGGGATCTTTGCCATCTTCTAAAATTCTCCCAATCACCCTGAGTGTCCAAGAAGGTGGTTCAGCATTTTCCTTCACGGAATCTGTCTGTGCCTGGTTCGCATATGTGTTGAACAAATATACACGTAGGATCTTCTGAGCACGTACAGGATTTTTCAGGGCTTCTAATATCTCAACCTTTTTCCTCGTAAGGGCGGCATCTACACGAGACTCGAATTCAACCAATTGAGTATAAAGAGCAGATTCTGGCACTATCGCTGCAACTTTATCAGGAATACTTTTATCCAGAACCTTCCGCTTCCCTCTATGTGCAGCGGGGGTCAGTTCCATGGTTTTCATTGGGGAAGCAGTTCCCTGAGCTGATAATCCCCCAGAAGGCCGAGAAGGTGGTTTGTGAAGGCGCTTCCCTGTTCCTGCCCCTCCAGACCCAGGAGTCGGACACAGATGGTGAAGAAATGCTGACGTTATTGTGGCCCTGAGGCTGGGTGGCCACGAACTGCGCTTGAGTATGGACTTGAACTGTTTGGCCCTGCGCAAACGCCTGCGCCTGAGGTTCTGATGGTTGAAAATGTCCAGGAAAATAGGGCCTGACTTGAGGCTGATTCTGGGGCAGCATCTGGGGTACCTGTTGCTGGTTCTGATTCAAGGGCACCTGCATCGGAATTTGCGTTTGCTTTCCTCCAGGATTCCCAAAACCGAAATTTCCCCTCACAGGGTTGTGGTTTTTATGAATATTATTATCCATAGCAAATTTTCAATTCTAAAACATCCAACACCCACAATTTCTGCAATTTGAAAATAATTTCATCATGTTAGAGAAAAATATAACTTCCAGATAGCAAGAAAATTCATCTTTTTAATCTTTCAGCAAAAAAAACCAAACAATTCTCGTTTAAACAAAGCTAGATAAAGTGAACTTTCACTTTCAATTTGCAACCGGGATATCACAGGATTTGAGGAGATTTGGAACTAAAGGTGGGATGGAATCTTTAAAACAGAGTTAGCACATTAATGGATTTGCTGGGATTTTATTAACTCAAGAAAATCCCATCAATATTGAGTCAATTCCTGCATTCTGGTTTGAACATTTGAAATTTTTAGGTTCCGTCACAGTTCGAGCCTGTTGAACTCAGCTCCAACATACACAGAAACTGAAAACGAAATCAAACCCAGGAAAGGAGACAAAATAAAATAAAACAAAAGATAAGTAAAACACAGGGTGATATTACCATATAAAATTATCAAATCCATACGAAAACCTGAAAATTAACATATCAAAAAAAAGAGATGAAGTATAAATACGAGAGGCTTGCTGAAGACTGGCACTGAAGACGAGACGCGGGCGGAGGCAGAGAAATGGCAGCTGAATGACACAGGTGCGGTGGGGTGGCGGCGATGACAGAGGTGGGGGAGCTGGTGATGGTGGCCGTGGGGTTTTGCAGAATGGATTAAATTTGGGAATTATAAATTTGCGAAATAAAATTTTAATTTTTTATTTGTTAAATTATAAAACAAAATAATAATAATTGTAGTAATAATAATAATGTTAAAAAATTTAAATAATAATATCAAAATTAACTTTCAGGAAAAATATTCAAAACATGTATTTTATTTAAAAATGTAATAAAATTTTGAATATAAAAACATTGAATTTTATTGAGAAACTTGATTTATAAGGTTTTCCCGAATATGCTTATTTAAATGATTTTTTTTAAAAAAATAATTTTTTTGAATAATCCCACTGATTTTTTGAGTTAACTATGTTCACCAAATAATTTTGATAATATTATTATTCTAATATTTGACTGAAAAAATCTGAAATCAGCTTGAATTTAAATCAAATTTGATAGAACAATCTTGATTTGTGGATCAGCCAATTTTTTTATTAATTTTTTGAGGCTTCCATCCATGTTAAAAAATATTATCTTAATTACTTCAGAGCATCTTCTTTCTTGCCTTGTAAAATAAATTGCTAATACATTCAACAAAAATAGTGTAAATGAAAGGAAACGAGTTCTTCATTTTTATTCTATTTCTTGAAATGATCTACGAGATGATTGTTCAAGAAAAGTTGGAGGTAGGGTGAATCTGCAATCAGTGCACCCTTTATTTGTGAGCTACCAGAAGAAAACCTCAGACAAGAACGTCCTCAGATTTCCGACTCAACACAGAAATCATCTACAACATAATCTTCACGTTTGAAAGATTTGCATAATTTGTGGGAAAATGCAGGCAAACTCAAAGCAGCATCAGCAGTCACTTTATCTTCATCGAGTATGTCGAGGTTGTTCAAAATCAATATGTTGTCCTGCGTATTGTCTCCAGGCAATTAGAAGAAGCTTCAACTTAAACATATAGATCCCTTTATTATTCAATGTCACTTACCTCACTTATCGACCTTTGAAGGTAGCCCACAATCAACAACTGCATCTTACCATCGTAAACGTTGTGATTGCTTCCATCTAGTATAGAAACATTCTGAATGAGAAAAAAATTCAATGTGAGAACTATGAGAAAGAAAATGCGTGAACTAAATTATGAACCATTTCTGTGAATGGAGTTTGCCTGTGATTATACATATGTTTATCTAACAGAAGCATAGATTTCGCGAAGGAAATTTGTAAGTGTTGTGAAAAAGAAATTTAGAAGACTCGGCAGTCGTCTTCACTCTTCACGTTTTCATTAGCATAAATGTCTAGAACAGTGATTGCTATAAATAATGTACTCACAATTTTTCTCTCAGAGTTGCAACAACCAAGGCTCCAACCTATGCTGATTACAGCTTTTGAGACTTTCAGCTCATCAAATTTGACCCAGCCAAGGTAAAGTCCCCAGATTTGATCAGGGAGCACTGTAAGGCTATTATCTGGATTTGTACATAAAAAGATGTTCCCGGGACAATAACATATCAGACGAACCACGTGAAACTGAAAAGCACGCGCATAAAAAAGATGTGCAAACAGAATTTAACACCTTCAGTGAACGAACAAAATGCTAGTAAAATTTCCAGAACGGATTCGACATGGTGTAAAACTAAAACAATCGTACAATGAAACAAGTAACTCACAGGAAAAGGAAATAGATCTTGAAACCTGCATATGCATGAAAAAGCCCATCGGTAAAGATGCCTGATAGATTAATAGGTTCGATAGGCAAAGTTTTTCCAACCCCTGCAGTAACCAAAATTTGCTTCAACAGCATGCATTCAAGACCGTTGACAAGAGAGTGGATTTAGCGAAACAAGAATCATACAGTCTTCGAATTGTGGAAGACCCCATAGTTCTGGCTGGAACTCTAGGAGTGAGTGAAGTATGGAATCTGCAACAGAAAATGTATCTGTTCCAATTTGGAGTGACGGCACTGCTACTACCTTCATTTTAGCAGACTTTCCTGCTTTTACTCCCACTCTGTTAAAATCGAGATGTGGAATGAAAAATAGTTTTGAATAAAAAAAAAGCACGCAGGTTATTAGGCATGATGGAGGTAGTAGAGGACCCATGATTTTGAATAGGCCATGATGGAGGCTGAGAGGGTGATTTAATGTATTTGGGGGCGAAACTTAGACTTTTAGACAAATTACAAATAAAGTTGTTTTTTTTCAAAAAAATAAAGTTAAGCGGGTGATCCTACTTTCACCTCCACCAGGTGTGTCCCTCTGATGAAGGGTAAAATCTGCAAGATAAGAAACAATGTAATGAACACTCACAGAGAATCTTCTATCACAAGACAATGCAGTGGATCGACTCCCATTCTAGTTGCAGCTTCAATGTATCTGGTTATAAGAGATACTCAGATAACACAAGGAGATACTACAACAAGAAGGAATCAAGCTTCCTTGTGATTTAAAGTAAGCTAGTGCTACATGTGATATTAACTGAGTATTATATGCATAATTGATTTTGCTTGTTTTAGTACTAATAGCAACGATAAAAAAGCTTTACCAAAGAAAAATGTGAACTTCTCAATTCACAATGGATTAGGTCCTGTAAGTGGCTCTCTTAAATAATAACTTACATATCCGGAGAGGGCTTCCCTGACTTGACCTGGTCACTTCCAAGAATGGTAACAAAGCGTTCTTTCCAACCTATAAAAGCAACACCATACAATTGATACGCTTGGGAAATTATTGTTCTTGTTGCAAAATTACTGTATCCCTTCAGACGTGATTTTCGAGTAATCAGTTTATCAATACCTTATCAGTGATCAAATATGTGTAGGGCAGTGACCTTGAAAATATATTATAACTAACCATACATAGTACTTTTAAGTAATAAACAAAACCTCATGAGTGATTTCGTAGAAATAGTAATAAGGTAAAAAAACATTACCATCATGGTGTGATATTTTTCCGTCAATGTTTTTACTCAAAGAATTTGATGCGAGTGCAAACTGTATTCCATGTTTGTGAAGATGTCTCATAAGACGCTCAGCACCAGGAAGCGGTTTTGCCTCTTTCCACCTTAACAAAAACAATGGATGATATCGAGCAAATATAAAGTAGGGAATAAAATCAGTTCAATCATTCATGATCATCAAGTTCTATCTATGAACGCTGATGATCCATGGAATTACCATTTAATTGTCATTTTCAAAATTCAGCCCCTATTTAGTGGAGAATAATAATTTTTTTATAACAAATCTAGTGCATGGGTTTTGAATAGGCAATGAAAGGAAAGAGATCGTCCCTACTCATATTCTAGTTTGAGACATGTCATTTACCATTTAGCATACTTGTTCGAAAGTGCTATGACGTCAGCAAGAGAGCCCTTGCTACTTAAAAGGTCGCACTTGTAGAGATATATGAAACAAAACGTTTAACCTAACAGTCGAGCATAGCAGTTGATAATTGAATACAACTAGAATTGGTAAAGTTGAGATTGATTTAAGGGGGAAAAAGAGATCAAAATGCTTCCAAGACCAATTTTCACGCCAAATTAAAAGTATCCATCATAGAATAAATTGACAACAAGGGACAAGTCCCTCAAGCTCACAGACTCGGTCCAAAAAGAAATTAGAAGAAACAAGCAGTAACAACTACCATCATATTTTGTAATTACTCCAACAAAATGTCATTCATGTAAAGAAACTGGTCCTGTATTATATATTAATTACGGATGATTATGACTCAGTAGCCACTCCACAAATAAAACAGACTTGAAATGGTTAGGCGTGATCATAGGCAGACAAGTCCGGGACAACTAAGGAATATAATAAATCATTCCTTCTTTCCATGTTACTCAAAACACACTGACGGTAGTATAAAAGACATGTACTCAACAATTGTAGCGACTGCCTGTGACAGTGTATGACTTCCAGCATCCAAAATACTTGCAGCAAAAATCAATATTTCGAATAGAAGTACTTTCAGGCTCAGCAACATAAATTATGTACTTTGCCAGATAAGAGATTTAGAAACTCACTTTCCATAGTACATTGGCAGGATTTCTCGAGTAAATTGTTCCGGAGTCAAGGGAAGATCATAATCATTCACAATTGCTATAGCTGATTCTTTCTGCGTCATTCCCAATCTCTTCTTTTCCTTCTCATTGTCCTGGATCTTCCCATATTTAGCCAAGAAATTCTTCAGAATGTCCTTAGTCAGTTGCTCTGGAAATATACATATCCAAAGTCACCACCAATATATAAACCCCATTTCTCCGGACAAACCACAAAACTTTCAAATGGCGGAAATAAAAATTTCTAAAAACTAACATGAACTTGTTTATACTAGTCAGTTCACACTAGCTAGCTCAGCTACTGAAAACAGAAACCAAGAAAAAAGGATTGAAGATAATATACCTGTATTCAAAAGGGTCCCATCCAAATCAAATATAACAGCGAAAACACGAGTCTTTGGACATGAATTCTCCATTGAACTCGCAAAATGTAATGAATCTGTGCCCGTTTGACAGGAAAGGAAACTAATACCGTAAATATAGAGAAGAAGCTGAAAGAAGGATCGATTCCCATCGCAAATAGGCTTATTGATAGATAGCGTAAAGAAGTTTTAGTGTGTGTGCGTGTGTGTTTTCGCCTGTCTCCAGCAATGGCGTAGATTCTTGAAACTAATGGGGAATTGTCTGGCATATGCCAAATGCTGCAAACAGATGCCTTCGCTGTAACTTTATAATATTTTTAAAGTTCATTTACCTTTTTAGATTTAGATTATATTACATAATTTAAAAGATATTATATCTATATGAGATTTTTAAAATAACATATTCATTCTGAAATTCACAAAAAACTTATCTGAAATCGTCAAATGAGTCAAAAATATCACAAAAAAAATTATAATTTTTATTTCCAAAATATTTTTTCATTACAAAAATATCGTTTTTTATATATTGATTTGAGCTAAAAATATTAATTATTTATGTCAAAAATTATTTTTTACGATAATTATAAATCAAATCAAATAGTTTCATAGAAATTGATATGTTAAAAGATTGCACATGAAACCTACTATATGAATTTTGACAGATCAACATATCTAACGAAGTGTTACTGACTAATTGCCCAGCAATCCATGCTAAAATGACGTAAAAGAAATTAAAAGTTATTGAGCCGTCTCACGGATCTTAATCTGTGAGACGGGTCAACCCTACTTATATTCACAATAAAAAGTAATACTCTTAACATAAAAAGTAATACTTTTCAATGTATGACCCAAATAAGAGATCCGTCTCACAAATATGACCCGTGAGACCGTCTCATACAATTTTTTGCCAAAGTTATTTATACTTGCAATGAAAAAATATTTTTCTATAAATAAAAATAATCTTTAGTTCATCGAAAATATACGAAGATGATAGAAATAGAACTAATTATTTGTTTACTATTGAACAAAAACATTTGTTTTCATTTAATAAAATTTAATAAAGAGAAACATTTAAATAAAATAGAAATAGATTCATATTTTTCTTTTTGAGGAAGCAGTAGCTTCATATTTTCAGTACTTGTATTGCGAAATATTAATGGTATTCCAAAAAATTAACACTACGTCTTAATTATATTTTACTCAATAAAATTGTAAAATCATCCATTATCCTAAATCATTCTTATTACTGCTACACATTATTTGATTTATATTTAAATAAGATTAAAATATAATTATAAAAAATATTAAGATATTACACCTGAAGTATGAATTAAAAATAAATAAATAAAAAAAGAAAAAAAACTCAAATAAAAATTGAATCTTCAGTTGATATTTATAGTGTGTTTGACAACCAGGATTTGAGAGGATTTCGTGGATTTGAAATTGGATTTGAAATTGGATTTGGAAATTCAAGTATTCGAAATTCCATTTGGTGTTTGGTTTAAAATTTAAAAATGATATTTATAAATCTATTTCTTGTTTGGAGAAAATATGATTCGAATTTGGAATTTTAAATTTCTACTAAACTAGCTTCAAAAACTTTTGGTGGAGAATAAAGTGTTGGATAAAAAAGTAATTTTATGTTTTTAAAATTCAAATCCAACCAAATCTTATCAAATTTGATGGGATTTGGGTATACTTGTGAAAATCCCATGAAATCCTAAACAAATTCGAATCTTATTTTTAAAAAAGATTTTAAAATTCAAATTCCATCAAATCCTCCCAAATCTTGTTTGTCAAGCACACCGTTAAGAAACAAAAACTCAGTTCGTTCAAAGATGTTTATTTTGGTAATAAATAGGAGAAGGGAATGCACGAACAGAGTTGAAAGCCATAGAGAAGAGAATGGCAAGTCAAGTAAGAAAGATTATCACGATTTCACGTCTTAAATTCAATGGATCTTTGAAGCTCATTACATTCATAAAACGATCCCTCGAAAAAAAAATCAAATTTAATCGATTTGATAGTAGATCACAGCACCCGCAGTTCGAATCGATCCATCAGGAAGCACCCACGATGATATTGTTTATGGGGATGAAAATCAACTTGACGAAAAATCCAACAAATCCCATCACGACGAAACCGATCGCAGTTCGAGTAGCAACCTTCGTGAATTCTACAGACAAAATCAACAGAGATTCACAAAATTACGAAGAAAAGAAACTCAAATCAAATGCCGTACAACAGAGAGGGGCGAGTACCCTTGCGGTCAGGCTTGTGGCACCGCTTGACAAGACGAATGCTGTCCTTGGAGAATTCCCTGAGTGGATCGAAAACTGAATCCAAAGCATCCATTTTCTGCTCTGAAAATTGAGTTCGAAGATTAGTAAAATTAGGGTTATGGAATTAGGGATTATATTACTTATATAGGGGGAAATCAGAGGACCACTTCCTATTGGTTGAAAGTCAAAGAGGGATGACGGAATGTACAATCCCCGAATTAACCCTATAGTAATTGATCCAGGCTCCATAGTACGAGGTCTTGTTACAATTAATTTATTCGACTTTACTTTCGAACTAACGAGATAAGGCAATTCGGAGAAAAGTATATCTGTTTTTTATTTCTTTAAGATTTAGTGTCTAAAATCGGTTTTTTTTTTTTTTTTTTTGTGTTTTAATATTTGATAAAAATCCAACTTACTTTTTATTCTATGTTTTATTTATTTTTACTTTTTTATTTTTTAATGACAAAAACTTGTGTGAGACGGTTTTACGGGTCAAATTTTGTGAGACGGATCTTTATTTGGGTAATCCATGAAATAGTATTGCTTTTTATGCTAAGAGTACTACTTTTTATGGTGAATATGGGTAGGGTTGACCCGTCTCACAGATTGAGATCCGTGAGAAGGTCTCACATGAGACCTACTCTTTTTTAATTAATAAAATATTGTATAACTCACTTTTTTTTGTTGGTATCTTATCTTTCCAGCTCTGTTTCTCGATGTATTTATATGACATATACATTTAATTTAAATATTTTTTTATTTTAAAAAAACAAATTCGTAACTAAACATTAAAATTTTTGAAATACTTAGTTTTACTTACGAAATACTTACTTTCAATTTTAAAATATTTGATTTAGTAAATGAGATACTCAGAATGTGTATTAAAATACTAGGTATTCGATACGTAAATTCACCAAGTGCTCTCATTTTCATCCAAGATCCATTTGGATGACATGTTTATTTCATTTAAATTTTTTTTATTGTTGAAAAAAACAAATTTGTAACTAAGTATTGAACTTTTTCAAGTACTTATTTTACTTGTGAAATACTTAATTTTAGATTTAAAATATTTGATTTGATAAATGAGATAATATTAAAATATGAGATATTTTGATTTACCTTTACTGCATACCAAATGCAATTTGATGTCTTCTAAACCACTGTTACGCAGCTTCGATTTACTAAATGACCAATGATCGAAAAGTCGAAAGTACTTAAAGTGATATAAATTTATCGATTTTTTCGATTATTTATTTGTGCTACTTGAAACCGTGTTTAGATCCACATTTTTCTATTTTTGTGTTAAACAAATTTGTGCAGTCAACAGGCATAATTTAGCCTTCTTTTTTTTCCTCTTTAATAAAATATTCACTTCTTTGTTTTAATTTTAAAATTTAATTCTGATTTTGAAGTTAAAATTTCGGAATTTTAATATATTCTGATAAAATCTAAAAATCACGCTGGTCGGATAATTACACTAACAAATGTTGTCTGACATACTCGAAACTTCTATATACCCAATACTGATTCCATAAGGAGCCGCAACAACTGACGCAAACTTTGGAAAATATGAAATAATTTCAAATAATTCTTCATTTATTTGACTTTTTATTTTAAAATTATATAATTCTCACGACACCACCGTGAATATAGATTTCAAGTACTATCGTCGATTTAGAAGTGAAGAGGCCTCACTGCATACAGTTTCAATCTCTGTTCTATCCTACACAGACACGACTTATCCCCATGTAGTATAGGATTTATAGGTTGTGTGGGTATGATTTTCTTTCTTTCCTTCCTCTTTTTAAAGTGGAATTCAAAGCACAAACCTAAATACAACTCTGAACTCACGCCCTATTTAGGCATATGCAGAAACTGAAGAAAAATCATGGGATAAAAAATTCAGCATAGTGTATAATTTGCACTGAAAACATGATCCACACATGGATTGGGAGAAATAAATTCTGAGTAGCTACACATAAAATTAACTTTTTTTTTATACAAACTCCGAAGTATCAAGTCATTACAGTAACACCCATATCCAGGGATATTTTCACGTCGCGCCTGTGAGTTAGCTGCCATTTCACCAGCATTTCAACTGTAAGAAACAAGATTGTTACAATCAATATCAGCAAGCATCCATCCATATATCCCTTGAGCAGAAAGGCTAGTTGATCAAGTTTTGCCACGAGGCATAACCGTCTCCAAATGAAATGATGTCGGCAACAATCACATGAGAAGTCATTATCTAATAAACATACTATGAAATATATACACACCAAAGAAAGGAATAAAACAGTAACATATGAAAAGTTAATGATAGAAACAAGGGAGCTGAGTTAAAACAAAACATTTTTTTTCTCAATGGTTGCATTGATTAAATGAGTTCAAAAAATTAACTTAGTTAGGAAATTAAAACTAGGAAATATTCGCAAAATTAACCATACAGATATAAGAAATTAATATTTATTATCCTCAAGGTGATTGATGTTCATCCTAGTTCAGTTTTCATACACCCTGGTACAGCATTGACAATGAACACCATGCACCAAACCTCCAAAACATAATCGCTTGTGTACAGTGCCAACGCACATTGATTCAAGGCCCACCTAAAGATCTTGCAACCTATTCCCAGATAGGACTTTACTGTGACGCTTCTATCATGGTTGATGAAGCAAGCAGTAACACTTTCAAATTTCAATGTAATGTAACTGAAATCAAATAATCAGTAA
Organism: Primulina eburnea; assembly: GCF_022965805.1. Lineage (NCBI taxonomy): Eukaryota > Viridiplantae > Streptophyta > Magnoliopsida > Lamiales > Gesneriaceae > Primulina > Primulina eburnea. The sequence continues at coordinate 31,203,976 of NC_133113.1, forward strand.
TGGACGCCATCTCAATCTTTCTGATTATGTTTACCATCTCACATCACTAGAAAAACGACAGAGAAACACTCCTAACTTCAAGAGTTAAATTTTTCCTGAATCTGTCCTGAGCAAAGAATCAATTACCCGTAATGACAGCTCTATGACTGAAATCTTTCTAAAATTGACGACGGAGGTGTATTCTAAGACCAGTAATTTTTTCTAAGATTCTCAAGATATATCATGTGTTGGGACTTATTTATATTTTCAATATCAAACTGAGGTGAATGGCACAGCTCGCACAAGAATAACTTTTAGGCCAATGTTTCCGCTTGGCCAAAAATGACTGAGTTATCTTTTGAATCTAATGATATATCTCACTGGACATTGATCTTTTTAGTTTTTACAGTATACACTAAAAAATTAATCCATTTTCCAAAATAGCGTGGAAGGGACCAATTTTCAAAACTAGCAAAGTGGTCAAAGCCACGCCTTTATGGCAACAGTCCCGCCTAGGTCACGAGGCAGGGCAAAATTATTATTATTATTTAAAAAAAAAAATCTTTTTTAAAAAGATTAAAATCGAAGACACTCCCTAACACAGGGCATGATATGCTAGATTTGAAAATTGACCAATTCCACGCTATTTTGCAGAATGGATTCATTTTTTACCGTTTAAGTAGAGCTCCAATATCCATTAAGGCTTACTTACACTGTAGCCTCACACGCAACAAGTACACAGTTTGCATCAACAGTACCTCGATACCCTTTCAGATAAAATTTCATGTCTCATTCTTACTCGTACGTCTGCAAGGATGACCAAGTTGGAAGCCAAAGAAGTAACTCTTACAGCTCGAAGTCCACTTGGCCAAGAAAAGGTTTATTATTCTCTCACTCTAAATTCTTTACATGGAATCGTAGCAACTCCGAATATCTTTCATGTTGTGGAAGAAATATTCCACAACTGATAAGCAGACTCAACAAATTATGCTTTTCTGTCATTCTTTTATACCTTTGATATACGTACGACAATTCCATCAACTAGTCAAGTTTTTACACTGGTATTAAACGTATTTACATTTGCAAAGCCCTTACAAACTATCAAACCCTTTAAGTTAGTGACAACCAAATTAACCGAGCACAAAGAAGTACTCTGGATCATAATACCAAAAAAAAGAAGGAAACATGTTGTGAGCTGTAACGCTATTATCTTGATCTATGTTGACTGAGAGAATCATAGTTTTCTGGGCCGTGGAAGTGCAATATTTGTTTTATCACACAAAGAAGCAATATCCTAATTTATTGCAGATATCATGTAATGCATCTACCTCCCAATTTCAATTACCAATCACATACATCATAGTTACTAAACCCTCACAAGCATGTGATTAGGCTCAAGGAACAGCGAGGTTCAGTCTTTATGGCTACATACAAGCTAAATCGCAACCTTTCGAATATCAAATGTCTTAACCGTGAAACCTCAACCTTTTGCACTTTAAAGATCCTATACACATTTTGAACGTGGCTCAGACATAAGGACAGATCCAAAATAAAATGCAAGACTAATCTAATTATATTTTTTCTTGGAGACTGGCGACTATTTGTTTATTGTTATTTAATAGTTTGTAAATTACATGTTGGGTACGAAAAATGAAATTCTCTTCTAATTATTAAATTCCAGCACACTACTACTCTGGACGCTTCATTTCAGTAAAACATGTGCCTTGCTTTGCGCTTTGTGCCCAGACTCTACAATGCGCATGCGCTTTAGTGCACCTTGTGCTTCTATAGTTCATGTTTTGAGTTTCTAACCATTGTTCTTCTGCTTGTCTCACAAGTATGGTCAGTTGAACAACCTTATAGTGGATGGAAAAAAGACGAAAGGCTACATTCTATTAGTCCATCAAGTTACACGAAGCAGATAAAGTGACATTGGCTGGGTAAATAACGGTGGAATGGCATAAGCTTGGTATGAAATGGATGGAGCAACCAATAAATCAGTATAGAATGAGCGTAGGAAAGGTAAAATGGTATAGCTTGTTGATATATGTAATTTGCTAAATTTGCATGTGATATATTTCTAATGTTAAGTTTCAACTATAGTTCTATCGTTTGTCTCAAAAGCATGGTTCATGAAAATAAACTTGTTGTGGATGGAAAACGAGATAAATACCACAACGACAGGGTAAATGCAGCGAATCCAACAATAGTCGGCAAGGATTGGTCTTGATTATGGAACAGCTAATAAATTTGCTATAGAAAAGTTATATATCAGCATTTTGCAGAATAACTGCTGATAATTTCATTGTGACAGTGCATATATAGTGCGGACGGCCGCATCCCAGACAGTCACTGCAAACAGTGCTCCCACAATACATCAACTCATCGCTAGTTGTAAATTAGAATATGAAAAATAATAATCAAAATAACAAATTCCTTAACAGAAACACCTAAAAATTCTCCAAAAACGCCAAATCCGAGTAAAAATTGTGAAAATTAATAAACACATGAAAAGAAATGTTCAATTACAGAGTTAGCCTTGGCCGTCGAGGTTTCCGTGGCCACCGGTAGCACCACCGCCACTGGCATACGAACCATCATCCGCCGCTGTCTGCCAAACGGACTGCCACGCCTGCGATGGTGGCGGAGGCGGCGCCTGCATGTAAACCCCCGGATCCACAGCGGGACGACCCATCATAGGCTGACCAATCGTCGGGTAATAATAAGGAACACCAGTGACTCCACCTGCACCGGCAGCGGGCCCCACAGTCCCACCCAGCGCAGCCGCCTCATCCTTGATCTCATCCCTCGGCACAATGTCCACCAAAAAATCAAAAATATCAGTACGCGTGATGGCCGCCGCGATGTCGTTTTTCTGGAGCGTCCGGCGCTTGTTCTCCTCGGCGTGGAGCCAAGATCTGATCGTGAGCTCCAGAATGAAGAGCTCGCAAGCCTTGGCGAAGAGGATTGGTGCCTCCGCGGATATCATGCGCACGTCCTCATCAGCCTTCATAATCTTCTTGATTCGAGCCAATGGGAGCTGGTGGTTCTTGAAATCGTTAACTTGCTCTATTTCCTGGCGTTGGTAATTCCAGAACATTTGGAGCTGCTGCTGCTGCTGGAGGAGGTGGTGATACGGCGACCCAGGTGGATACGCCGCCGCCGAGCTCTGCTGCGGGTTGTTTTCCATTATGTTTTCTCCTAGGAAAAAAGATGATGAGGAGAAATGAGAATAGGTTCGGTTATATGATACGGGAAGAGGAATGGCAGGGCAATAAAAGAGTACAACTTAGAAAACACAAAGTACAAAATAAGTAAACCATTATGGAGTGGAGATAGTGATTTCAGCGTGGATGTGATGAGCATAAATAGTGTGTGCTTGGTCGTATAGACATGGAAATATTTTAAGCCAATGGGTTATATGCTATCTATAATTATGAGCTTTGATTGGACAAAATATATGGCCACAGACAAGAAAATATTTAAATAATATTTAATTAATAAGGTAACATATCTATATCTCATATATCTTATATAATTTCAAAAATCTTTTAAATTTATAAAATTATTTATTTATCTTTTATCTATTTATATTATCAAATTTTTATATATTACTCATAATAAAAAATTATTAATTTGAAAATAATAAAAATTGTCAATTGAATAAGCACGAGAGGCGAGCAACGTGACACTAATTTAGCATGAATTCGATATTTAAACTCGGGTAACCCAAACTTAGGTGCCCGACATCGATCGGGAATATTTTTTTTAATATATTTTTGAAATTTGTTATGTTTTGTAATAGAAGGTTAGTTGGGTTATTATATTATGAGAATTTTCCTAATGGACTTGGACATGGACATGAATAGTCTCTAAGAAGAGAAGTGAGAAGAGAAGATTGCCAGACTTCTTGTATTCGAGGTGGACAAAATATGAACAAGAAGAAAAATTGGATACAAAAGTTGAATGTATTTGTGTATTTGGAGTAAACACCATTTTTTACATGAATTTTGAAAAATAACATTGGTCAACTTTTTTGAAAATTTTCAACAATCATTTTGAACAAGGTAATGTTTCTGGCTATCCTGATTTGAGACCTTGTTCATATTCGATTGTGGATTGAGGATCTTGTGGTTAGTGAAGGCCTCATGTCCACGGTGGTGGACACGGCTGCGCCGCATTTGACGGCCTCGTTGCTTGCTCTAATGAACCTCGAAACCGCACTCTTTATGTATTGATGAGCTTCTTTTACACTCATCTTCTTCTCATGGAATGATCTGCTCAAGTAATGATCTCCATTCAGAACAGCTGCCAATTGCACTAATTCACTCCGAAACTCGGACAAGCTCCGACTCTCATTTGTCCCTGTCTTCCTTAAAGGTGATACATCTGGTAAAACCTCTGCAAAAATGTTCACATTTTTTGTATCCATGAGAATCTGATCGAGAAATGTTTTCTTGGATTGTTTTTATACCAACTTATGGTACTTGATAGATTACCGGGGCAATCAGTTCTTGGGGAGGTTAACTCGGCAACAACTTGCTCAAAGGTTCCAGCCCAAGCATCTCTATTAGTCAAGAAATTGAATGAGAGATTGAAAACCTTATTTATTGTAGCAGGGATCGATGAGAGTTCGTATTCGGAACTTGGAGTTGGACCTGTTGGCTTGCTAATCACTGCATAGTGAAGGAAAAAGAGCAAAAAAATATGTAAGTATCGAGCCATCTTTACAAATCACAAGCATCGAGTGCAGAGATATATATTAATAGTACACTACCAGTTCCTTTCTTGATCCAAGGAGAGACCATTATAGTCGGGACATGAACCCCGAGCCTATCGAAGTTGAAGAAATAGGGGGCCGGGCCGGTGCTCCCGTCCAGGTTAGGGACATCAACATATGGGTCAGGACATGATCATAGAATCCACCATGTTCATCATAAGTAACTACCAGAAGTGTGTGATTCCACTGAGGACATGTCCTCAGTGTCTCGTACACCTCCTTAACCAACTTCTGCCCGTGCCCAACATCCCTTCAAATCGAAATACCGAGGCTCGATCACACTAAAACTAGGCAATTTTCCATTCCTAGCATCTTTCTTGAACTTCAAACGATACTGATGGAACTTAAAGATGTACTTCAGTTTCCTCAAACTTCTGTAAAACAACGTCGTTGGAATGGTCTGGAAGTAGACACCGAAGTCCATTCCATTTTCGTGTAACGAATCAAATATCGTCTTTTGTGGAAACCCCTTGACCAACTGGCTTCTCACATGGGACGTGGATCCATGGGAAGTTGCAGAGTATACAAACAACCTGTTGGGTTGCGTTGGACCAGGGATTGATGAAAACCATTCATCAAATACAGCGAATTCGCTAACTAAACTAGCGTAGATCGGGAGACTTTCGGGCTTGAATCCTCTCGCGACAAGTTTTGATAGATCACCTGACAAGCTTAATGCTTGTTCCACAAAACCATTTCCCTCACACTTTCATGTGTTTTCCCACACATAGAGCAACAAAACTGCTCTCATTTTCTTGATCTTAGATTGAAGAAGGGGCTAGTGAAAATTTTGTGCACTTGCTTCAATTCAAGCTAATTGTTTTTCTGTGGCAAAGGTGGTGAAGACTTTATCAATGGAATTAATCAACGAGCATGCTTTTGGGTGCTTCGTGGAGAAAAGTAAAGTTAAATAATGGCAACTAGATTAATTATTATTCATGATTGAGATGATCGTTCTTTTAGATTATTTTTTTAAAAAAATATTAATTTGTATGAGTTTAACCCCTAAATTAGATTCTTTATCTTTCAATAATGATAATTATTATTCATGATTATCTGCCTTTATTTCAATAAGACTCGATTCATGTACAAGAGCATAACCCATGAGCCAAGTGAACCCAAAGCTAGGAAACTTCATACAATATTTTATATATATAAAACTCTCGATTAGTTAATTCAGTCGATGTGAGATATTTAACACATCTCTCAAACCCAAAAATAAATAATTAGAGCGCGAAATTTACAAGATATTATCCGGCGTCTCATATGACGACAGTCAACATATAACGATTGGTCTTGTATCTGATATCGTGTTAAGATTAGAATTTGTATCTTATTATATCCGATAACTTAATAGTGGGGCATCTTACGAGCCACATATCAAAGGTATCTTCCATTCAATTCCTTCAACAAGTGGAAGATACCATAATTTGCGCAGTCCTTTTCTTGAAACACAATCAAAGGATGAAACCTCAAAACAACCAACCATTCTCTAACATATATCGTCGTCTAATATTTATATGAACTACCCATTTCTTTGTTGAATAGTTTCCTCAATATCAATACTCTTGCATTTTAATATTTAGAGCTTGCTAGATCTTAATTAGCAAAAACAACAATGAAGGATTGGGCACCGATTTTGATTGGCTTTCTTCTGTTCGTGCTGCTATCCCCCGGAGTCATTTTCCAGTTCCCCGGCAACATGCGGCACGTCGAATTCGGAAGCTTCACAACCAACGGGAAAGCTGTGATAGTACACACTTTGCTCTTCTTCGTAGCCTACACCATTCTTATCACGGCACTGCACATTCACATCTACTTTGGGTAGTGAATTTTATAAGTTTGTAGAAGTTATTATCTTTGATTATTTTGGATTTTTTCTATTTTTCGAAAACTGGATGTAAAATTTGTCCATACTTTTGATTGATTTATGTCGTGTAAGAAGATTGTTAACTTTGATGCTTGATCCATTAGAATTCCTAACTCGGCCCATTAATTTTGTACTTCGTTCCTACTTGATTTCAACAATTCATTAATTACATAAAATTATCGCGCAACAACTCTCTTATTGCTACCTCAGTCTTATCTAAAAGGGAAAAACAACACTCCCAATCATCCAATTTTATATTGCTTCCATCAAACCTCACACTTCAATGTATATATACTTCAGTGTCTTCGTGTTTATACTCCATTCACGACTTACTTTTATGTTGGGTGCAATTATTACCATTTGCTTGGTAGAACGATTAAAATATGATGCTTGAGTTGTCGTACATTTCAAAAGACTAGAATTACAATCTTACCATCAATTATATTTTACAATAAAACGACAAATGTTTGATCCTACAATTGATATTAGAGTTAATGTCACATGTTCGATTATTATTGATTGCAAGAAGTTTAATCATTGAGAGAGAATTGTTAGAGCGCAACAATTATATCTACTGGGTAGAACAATCGAAATGTGGCGCTTGTGTTGCTGTGTGATTTAAAATATTTGATTTGCACTGTTATCATCCGCTATAATTTTTGGTAAAACGGTAGGCGCTCGGTCCTACAATTGGTGTCAGATCCAATGTTATATGTTCGATTTTCATTGATTGCAAGGAGTGCAATTATTAGGAGATATATTCTCTATGTGCAATAATTGTCTCTACTTGGTAGAATAATAGAAACATGATATTTGTGCAATTCCACATTTTAAAATATTTAAGTTACAATATTATCATCAGTAATTTTTGATAAACGATAAACGCTCGTTACTACAATTCACTTCTTTGCTTACACTCATCAATCATGTATGTTCTTTTGGTTCGTCTTGTAATTTATATATAAAATAATAAAGTAGTAAAAAATATATTTCAAATAAAGATATATTTATATGTATGTGTTCATAAGATTTTAATTATAACATATATAATTCAACTATTTTAATTTTTCATAGAATGTGTCAAGTTAAAGGATTCAAACTCCAATGCAATGGATTGCGACATGTATATAGTTTTAATGTGGTTCTCATATGGTGGGCAAGCATCCATAGGCGTCGCAAAATATTCACGTGAAAATCTAATATAACGTCACATCGATCGTCCTCTCACACACTGCTGAATTAAATATTTCGACTCTGCTTTTAAAAAAACAGTTTGAGAAGATGTTCGCACAAATTTTATCGAATCATTTAATTCAAAAATACATAAAGAGACAATAAATGACGTTCCGAAAATCAAGACGCTCATGATAAACAGGTATTCTCGTAACAATGAACTAGATGCATTGTATCAATGACTCATTTGTGTGTGGGCCTTAAGTACAATTTGGCCTTAAGATTCGTTTCCTACAAAACTTTACATTTTTATTGGGTTCCACTAGGTACGATAAAAAAAAAGTTGGACCGACCCGTGAAATTATTGTACCATGATATGTCTGGTTTTAGTCCAAAACATGTGACTTTTATCATACGATCATCTCCATTATAAAAATAAAATCGTAACATTAATTTTGTGCATTTGACAATGGAGCAAGCGGAAAGTCTACAACTCTTATTTGGACAGCGTAACCGAGACGTGATCGAGTAACTCGATGCGAATATGCATGTTGATTCTTATATCTTGTATGCACTTTTTTGTTCGAGTGGTTCTAGGTAACGTAACTTTGATGAAATATATAAAATTCATCGATTGTTATCTAAATGTTGTCGAATGCTTGTCCTGCCTGCCAAAAGAACCATTCCATTCCTTAACGAAGTATAACATGACCAATGCGCACCACATCTTTCGATTGGGAATTGACAGAAAGCATTATGCGATAATAACTATGTCACTCTACTTTTACGCCAATTGTATTTTTTAAATAACTTTTCAATTGTCAATTAAATGCTACAATTATTTGTTCATGATAAATATGAACAAATAATTATAATTGTATATCTAAAATCGGACGAAATTAAGGAATTGTTAGAGGGGAAAATATAAAATTATGACTGGGATTTTATTTGGGACAAAAAAGGTTTCGATCGGGAAAATTAAATTAAAAACACTATTTCCTTTTCCGTTTAATTTTGAATATATATAATCAACAAGCATTATATTGCATGTGGGCTATATCAAAAGATAAAGCTAAAAATTAAAATCGTAATCAGCTTTACAATAATGATGGCTGTTATTTCGTGTAATACAATCATCAACGATCCATTTCTTTCATTAATCAAAGACTCTTCGATCAAATTAGATTCTATAATATACTCATTTATTTATAAGTAGATCTCTTGTGAGACGATTTTATTGATTTATATATGTGATACGGGCCGATCCGATCTGAGAATGAAAAATAAAAATTTTAATATTAAAAGTAATGTTTTTTCATGTATCGAATATGATAAGATCGTTTCAGAAAATTGACGGTCTAATAAAAGTTTTTGTGTTTATTTAACTCTCTCCTTTTTTCGTGTGTGTGTATATATATGTATATATGTGTGTGCACACTGATATCCATATAATTTTTTTAAAAAAAGTTCATATAAAAAATTTGCTACAATACGTTATATGGGTTAAGTCGATGCTACCTAAGGGGACACTGCTTCCAGATGATTTGGATGGACAAGATTCACATACATATGTGATTTTAAAAAAAATTAGTGGATCCCGTATATGTGTGGCTAAATTTGGGTCTTTGATTCTATCATGTGGATAGTGCCCCTACATATAAGATGGAATCGACCCGTTATATGATGTGTATAGTCCAATGAAAACAGCGTTAGAATAATTAAGATCTTTGGAAAAAAATATCGAGTGAAAAATGCAGGAATGAAGAAATTCATTGTAGCAAATTTCTAAACCTTAAAATGGTGGACTCCAAACCCGTTACGGCTGAAAAATGCAGGAATGAAGAAATTCATCATTAATATATATATATATATATATATATATATATATATATATATATATATATATATATATTAACATTTTCAAGTTGCTACTATTTGAATTCAATACTTAATGAATCTCGAGGTCTCATCGCCAATTGATTATTTTTTTGACTATTATATAACCAAATCAAAACTTAATAAATAAAATACGTGCAATGCATAATATCATGATCATCGTTTTCCACTGATTTTGATTATTCTTTTAATAAAGTTATTTGTGCTTGATCATCTTCCAAAGATCCAAGGTATGAAAGTTTAGGAATTCCTTCCGTGCAAGCGACAAGAGTCTTTCTTCAAATTAATTTCAGTTACTTATTCTCCCAAACTACATGTCAAATAATACGTATATATATATATATATATATATATATATATATATATATATATATATATATATATATATAAAATATCACGAATATATATAATTAAAATAAAACAAAAACGTCATATTACAATATATTAAAATATTATTTACATAACTGAAAAATTAATAATCACAGATAATATCGATTTATCTAGGGTTCGCTTGGTATGTAGGATGTGATAATTGAATGATTAATAATTTGATTGATAAATGTTTGATAGGATAAAATTAATAATTTGATAAATATATAATATCATGTGTGGTGTGAAATAAATGAGATGGATAAAATCATGATAAATGTATTAATGACCAAAATACCCTTCCCGCTCTCTTTTCTTGGTCATCACTCGCAACTAGGGGTGGATTTTCGGTATACCGTGGCAAAAATATCGATATCAAAAAATTCATACCGGTACCGATACCGAAATTCCGAAATTTTTCTATGGAAAAAATTCACACCAATACCATAATGATACCGAAAAAAAATTCGATATACCGAAAAAATGTGGTATACTTAAAAAAATGTCGGTACGATATGATTATTTTTCGGTAATTTCGGTATTTTTCCCACCCCTACTCGCAACCCACGGAGGAAGTTTTTCAGTAGTGATCACTCAATATGAAGGCTTCGATCAAGTTTCGCGATGACCGGAAGCCTTTGTTGAGAGCTAAAGTCCCGATAAACATCATGAGTTTCCCCTTTCAATCCGGAGTTGTGGCCGGAGAATCCAAGGAATTATGCCTCAATCTCGCCACTTTCTTTGATTCTGGCCCTTCGCTCAAATTCTCGTATCGTCCGAACAATTCTCAGAACCCCTTCACCTTCGTTTTCAAGACTGGGATTGGGAATTTCGGATCCCCGAACAGAAGCCCTCTGAACATGAGCGCCGAATTCAACTTGATTGGCAGCCGAAACCCTAGCTTTTTCATCCATTTCAAGCCCAAGTTCGGCGATTTCACGCTCAAGAAATCGCACTGCTCCGAGATTGTCAAGGGTCTGGGTGGCGAGAAGTTCTACGGCGGCGTGGGGAGTGGGGACGGTTTTGTGAATAACGGGTATTTGAAGGGGACTGGTTTCTTCTCGTCGTCTGTTGAGTCCAAGGCGGCGGCGGGGGTGGTGTGTGGTTTGTTGAAAGGTGCCGAGATGAGCGCTAGAACGACGTTACCGGGCTGCCACTCTTGGTGATGAACAAAATAGGAATCGAGCACATGACGAAATCAAAGCCGATAGTAGAGAAAACAGAGCCTGGACCCAAGTATGCTGAAGTAGCAGACACCCTTGCAAATTTGATTTTTTAAGTGAGGGGTATTTCGGTCACATATACTTTATGGGATTGTCGGATAGTTTTTATCATGCTAATTTTCATGGATTTTTTGTCCAATTCAAACAGTGAGATTGTCAACCATATAGTCAATGTAAAATTCAGAAAAGGAAGCAAACAAAAGACTAATAATTAATCCATCCTTAATCCGGCTTACCAAACTGGGCCCTAATGTTAATTAAATACTGGAACAGATCAAAACAATATCCATAGCGAGACTGCCACGAGTCCAAGTCGTACTAAGCCTACGTCACTTACACGATAACACCAGATTCACTGCAACCTTCAAATCTGATGACACTCCTCTCTTCTTTCTTCCACTCCTCTGAAGCAATACACTCACACACGTATATATATATATATATATATATATATATATATATATATATATATATATATATATATGTACTGCGTATTCTACTTCTGTACGTACGTTCGTGTTTTCATCAAGAAACAGACAAAAGATACACACACAAAAGCGAGCTTTTCACAAGTATAATTCTCAAGCTATCTTCCGTTCTGTGGGCTTTTCAAGAGAAAGCTAGAAAAAGAATATATAATAACAAAGAAAGAAAGAAAGAGAGAAATGGGAGAGGTGATCTTATTCTTGCTATCTTATTTCAACCTCTCAAAGCTGTATTTTTCGGTTTCATACTTATTTCTAATTTTTTTTTATTTGTATGTTTGTGTTCACTTAAATTTATGAAGGAAGAGAAGAAATCGAAGGAAGCGGGGAAGCCTGAGGATGGGGAAAAGAAAGAATTAGAATCTGTCAAGACTGAGGAGAAGAAATCTGATGAATCCAATGCGGAGCAGCCGCCGCAGTCTCCTCCTACTCCGACGCAAGAAATTATATTGAAGGTTTACATGCATTGCGGGGGCTGCGCCACGAAAGTCCGCAGGTGTCTCAAAGGCTTTGAAGGTATATATAAGGATTATATGTTCCTCATCTTTTCTGGGTTTTTTAAATGGAAATCGATCACCTTTTTTTATGAACAATATAATTGTTTTTATCTGACCTTTTTTTCCTGGTTAATTTGCAGGAGTGGAGGATGTGATAACAGATTGTAGGACGAGTAAAGTTGTAGTGAAAGGTGATAAAGCAGACCCACTCAAGGTTTTGGAGAGGATCAAGAAGAAGAGCCATCGCCAAGTGGAGCTCATTTCACCAATTCCAAAGCCACTCGAAGAGCCCAAGAACCCTCAAGACGAGAAGCAGATGGTCAAATCTGAAGAGGAAAAAAAGGAGGTTCGTCTTTTTTTTAAAAAAAATAAAAATCCTTTCCAGCTTTTTGTTTGATTTTTCGAGAATTATTTAATATTCATGTAATAATTAATCTCTTTTTTTTTTGGGTACGTACAGGCTCCTCGTGTGATTACAGTTGTGTTGGGAGTGTACATGCACTGTGAAGCTTGTGCTCAAGAAATCAAGAAACGCATTCAAAGAATGAAAGGTGGGATTTCTTTTTCCTCCATTTTGCTTAAACAGGAAAAGATTTGTGGGATTTTTCATTCTTTAATTAAGTGATCGGTAACCTATTTTTGCTAAGATTATTGTTTACTTTTCTTCGCCACTTTTTGGTTCTCTTAAAGTAGTGTTTGAATATCCTTAATTACCTGCGAGAATCTATATAACATGAAAAGAAAAAAAATACATACACACATACATATATATATACACACATATATATATATATTATATATATATATATAATAATAATAATAATAATACTCATCACCTACACCTGATTCTGTTTGAATTCATTCATATATGCAAATGTCAAAAATTCTAACAGAGTACTGAATGGTTTTCTGTTTAGGAGTGGAAAATGCAGAACCAGACCTTAAAAGATCACAAGTAACCGTGAAAGGTGTTTTCGAACCCGAAACTCTCGTCGAATACGTGCACAGAAAGACCGGAAAACACGCCGCCATCGTGGCAATGGAGGCGGAGAAGAAAGAGGAGGGAAAGAGCACCGAAGGCGGAGAACCGGAGAAGAAAGTGGAGGAAGGAGAAAAAGAAGCCAAGAAACCTGAAGAAAACAAGGACGACAACGGCGGCCGAGGAGGAGAGCCGCCGTCCGAACCGGCTAAAGAGGTGGACACTTCGGAGTTAGAGATGAAAAGGAGTGAATCCTACCATTATTACAGTGCACAGAATCACGAGTTCAATCCTCAAAGATTCGTACCAGAATGGACTGCATTATACGAATATCCTCCAGAGATGTTTAGTGACGAGAATCCAAATGCATGTACTGTGATGTAAATGTTGAGAATGGCGAGGGTAAAACGGGGAATTCATGTGCACTGGATGATTGCCCCATGAAAATGATGAAACCCCCCCACCGTCGACATGCGGTCCTGCTGGCCATATATATACACACACATATACATGTGTGTACATATATAGGCCATATATATATATATATATGTATATGTATTTTTGTATGTATATGTGATTTATAATGTATCTTATATATTGTAATGCAATATCGCGGAGAAACTATTATATGATTTGTATTTGATTTGACTTTATTGATATATAATAAACTATATTAGTATGATCATGTTGTCTGAATATTTTTAGCCACCGCTCACGTACGATGAACGGAATATAATATAAAAATAATAAATCAATATATTTGTATATATAACGATATATACTAATAATTTTTTAGAGTGAGTCTCATGTGAGACCGTCTCACGGGTCATAATCCGTGAGACGGGTCAACCCTATCCATATTCACAATAAAAAGTAATACTCTCAGCATAAAAAGTGATATTTTTTCATGGGTGACCCAAATAAGAGATCCGTCTCACAAAAACGACCCGTGAGACTGTCTCACACAAGTTTTTGCCAATTTTTTATACAATATAAGATAAAATAAAAATGACTAATTAATCAAAGTTTTATTCTATAATAAATGGCGCGTTAATTATTAGATTATGATTTTAAAATATTGTACATGAATTATTTTTATATTATATATGGAATCGAATTGAAAGTAACAGCTAGAGACTTGGAATGTATATAAAATTTTAGTTAATCGGATGTGTTTCTGGAAAAATTCAGACCATTTTCTCTTTATTGCCTAAAAATGCACTACTTTTTTTTTATTTGCATTAAAGAAATCGAGGTCAACTCTAGCTAGGATATATATATATATATATATATATATATATATATATATATATATATATATATATATATATATATATATATATAATTTTAGTTAATCGGATGTGTTTCTGGAAAAATTCAGACCATTTTCTCTTTATTGCCTAAAAATGCACTACTTTTTTTTTATTTGCATTAAAGAAATCGAGGTCAACTCTAGCTAGGATATATATATATATATATATATATATATATGTTAACACTGAAATCGGTGATGTTAACTGGGAGGTCAGATCCTCGCTGGGAGAGCTCGGATCTAACGGCGATACGCTGGCTGGGAGGTCGGCACGTCACCCGTGGAGCTCAGATCCGGCACCTCGAAATCAAGAAACACAAACAAGTGTTAGAAGGGGGCCGGAAGGTTGTTCCGGCGTAGCCCCTCCGACGCTCAAGTCAGAGAACAGAAAACTTGAGAGAATAATGTGTGTGCCGAGAGAATGTGAAAAAGTATGAATTGAATTTTAGAGTTAACGAAACCTGATATTTATAGGTGAACCGCAGAGTCCTAGTTTTGGTAGGTTTCGATCTTGAGAATCTTCGGAAGATTTGATTAGATCTTCACCCAGATTTGATTTAGATATCGTTAGATTTAATTCAGATCTTTAATGGGCTTTACTTTTCTGGGCTTTGATCTCTGCGGGCTACGCGCTTAATATCTGAGTAAGGGCTCTCGTAGGCATGAGCCCACGAGACGCTAGGACCTCATTGGACCTCGGCTCGGGAGCTCGGCCGAGGGTTTCCGATCGTCCCGATAATACCTTGTTGGAGGTCGGCTCGGGAGGTCAGCCAGAGAGATCGGCCAGGGAGGTCGGCTAGGGAGGTCGGCTGACCTATCCGATCGCTGGAACTTCTGAGATGGGAGGTCGGCCAGAGATGACCTCCCGGGTGACCTCAAGAGTTCTTCTGCATGCTGGGCTTTACTTGAGATGGGCTATCGAGAGCGGGCCGAGCCCGTCCTCCAACCGGGGGTATCACGAGTCCCCCCCTCAAGTCGAGCTGACGTTGAAGACCTGAAGCTCGGGGTTCTCTGAGCTCTCGATGGCCCATGATTATTCTGAGCTTACTGCCTCTGCACTACCCTAAGATCATGATGACCGAGTGATTGGATGAGCTGGGAGAGAAAGCCAAAAACCTGTGGATGCCTGAGCTCCCGGTTGTTCTTGTCTGTACCGAGCCTTGAAGTTTTTCTGCTGTGCTGATATGGGGTCACCAAGTTATAGGGAGCTCTGCCCTCAGAAAGTGAGTCTTCAGCTGAGCGCAGTTTTCGTTCGTCCTGAGCTGGACGATGAAGCTCGTAGCCGGGATGAAGGACTAAACAAGGCACTCCACACTATGATGAAGTTCTAGCTGCGCTGAGCTCATGTTTGTGTCCCATAAGCCACGCTGATTCATTCTGGTATCTGTGCTGAGCTTCGACGGAGGCGAGCTTCCAGCTGTGCTGAATATGGAACGTCACTGCCAGCTGTCAGTCAAAAAGCAAGTTTCACATATTTCGATACAATCTTGGCCGTCCAAGACTTTCGCGATCAACGGTCAGATCTCCTCCTGGTCCCTCTATAAATACCCGTTACCCCTTTTACTTCATTTCCTACTTTCCCTTCATTTCACCTGGTCGGACGTCCACTCGTCTTTGTCTTTGTGCGTCCTCAAGGTTCACGTATTTTTCAGCTCGGCTAAGGAGCTCATCATAACTTTGGGGGGGTTTTTTCACCAAGGAATTGAAAAATTGCCCACCTCTCAGTCCTTGCGTGAAAGCATTCACCAAGGTTTCTGTCGCTGCCGCAGGGACCTCCAAGGCTGCACTGTTGAATCGCCTAATGAAGTCCCTCAACGAATCTGTATCTCCTTGCTTCAGACTGAACAGGCCCAATGATGTTTTCAAGTATCTCTTACTTGTAGCATACTGGTTTATGAATAGGGTGCTGAATTCTCGAAAGCTGGTAATAGAATGTGGCGGGAGCAAATCGAACCACCTCTGGGCGGGTCCTACTAGGGTGGTAAGGAAGACCCGGCATTTGACCCCATCTGAGTATCGGTGAAGCAAAGCAGAATTATTGAACCTTCCCAGGTGCTCTTCAGGGTCAGTACTCCCATCATAATCCTTAACAGTGGGTTGGCGGAAATTAACGGGGAGGTCCTCATTTAGTATTTCGAGGGAGAGTGGGCTTTCCCTATCCAACATGGGAGGTCGGCCCCCCATCTGCCTACCAAGCCTTCCGACTTCCTCCCAAATGGCTTCTATATGCCCAGGAGGAGGAGGAGGAGGAGGAGGAGGAGGAGGAGGAGGAGGAGGAGGAGGAGGAGGAGGAGGAGGAGGAGGAGGAGGAGGAGGTTGTTGTGGTGGCGGCGATGGTGTCCGATTTCGTCGGAGGGCCTCATTTACAGATCTATTAATCAACTGGGCCAATTGGTCTAGACTAAGATCAGCCACGCCTCTTCCTTGGCCCCCTCCGGGACCTCTGTTACCATCTGCATGGCCCTGATTGCCACCTGCGGGACCTCTGTTACCATCTTCATGGCCCTGATTGCCACCTCCGGGACCTCTGTTACCATTTGCATGGCCTTGATTGCCACCTCCGGGACCTCTGTTACCACGCGCAGGGCCTGTTCTTATACCTGTTCATCCCCACATGTCTACGTCTTCTCAGTATGTTCCCACAGACGGCGCCAATTGTTAACACTGAAATCGGTGATGCTAACTGGGAGGTCAGATCCTCGCTGGGAGAGCTCGGATCTAACGGCGATACGCTGGCTGGGAGGTCGGCACGTCACCTGTGGAGCTCAGATCCGGCACCTCGAAATCAAGAAACACAAACAAGTGTTAGAAGGGGGCCGGAAGGTTGTTCCGGCGTAGCCCCTCCGACGCTCAAGTCAGAGAACGGAAAACTTGAGAGAATAATGTGTGTGCCGAGAGAATGTGAAAAAGTATGAATTGAATTTTAGAGTTAACGAAACCTGGTATTTATAGGTGAACCGCAGAGTCCTAGTTTTGGTAGGTTTCGATCTTGAGAATCTTCGGAAGATTTGATTAGATCTTCACCCAGATTTGATTTAGATATCGTTAGATTTAATTCAGATCTTTAATGAGCTTTACTTTTCTGGGCTTTGATCTCTGCGGGCTACGCGCTTAATATCTGAGTAAGGGCTCTCGTAGGCATGAGCCCACGAGACGCTAGGACCTCATTGGACCTCGGCTCGGGAGCTCGGCCGAGGGTTTCCGATCGTCCCGATAATACCTTGTTGGAGGTCGGCTCGGGAGGTCAGCCAGAGAAATCGGCCAGGGAGGTCGGCTGACCTATCCGATCGCTGGAACTTCTGAGATGGGAGGTCGGCCAGAGATGACCTCCCGGGTGACCTCAAGAGTTCTTCTGCATGCTGGGCTTTACTTGAGATGGGCTATCGTGAGCGGGCCGAGCCCGTCCTCCAACCGGGGGTATCAATATATATATATATATATATATATATATATATATATATATATATATATATATATATATATATATATATATATCAATTTCTTTGATACTAAGATAAGATTAGTATTGAACTTAAATTGAATAAGAAAATTTAAAAAGATATATCATTATTCTATGTTGTATCTAAATATAAAACTGATATTATTATTTAACTATGTGTTTTTATATCTAAAATTTCATGATATTATCTGGATTTGATATGAATACAGGACAGTGTGTCACAGTAGACAATAAAAGGAAAGTATACAATTATTAATCAATAAAAGCTGGTGAAAGATTAACACAATATATGATTTAGATTCATTACTTTATCGTACTTTTCAGAAAACATAACTTCAATAAATAAAAAAATAAAAACTTGTATTTTTAGTCCAGTATGTTTTCACTTTCACGATTTATAATTTGATCATATTTGTTATCAAATTCTAATTTTAATGATATATTCTTCAAAAATATTTTAATCACTTCTAATGAGAGTGTTGATATTACAATGATTACATCAGCACTGCACAACGAACAAACATAATACATTAATATTAAAATTTGAGATAGTAAATGACCGGAAATGATAAAACAAATGACAAAAATTTGTGTGAGATAATCTCACCGGTCGTATTTTGTGAGTTACGGGTCGTATTTTGTGAGACATATATCTTATTTAGGCCATCTATGAAAAAATTTATTTTTTTGCTAGGAGTATTATTTTTTACTGTGAATATAAGTAGGGTTAATCCGTCTTACATATAAAGATTCGTGAGAGCGTCTCACAAAATACATATCCAAAAAAATAAGAACAAAATAATTTTTGAAAACTTGATATTTCATGAAATGGAATGGTAAGATCAACAGTTAATTATTATAATATTTGTAATCACTAATGGATTCTGACGCCACCAGCGACTTTGTGCATGAAAAACAACACGCGGTTTGAGTTTGGGAAAGGCATACAAAGCAAACCGCACATTAATGCAGTAGGATTAAAGTTTAACTCCAAATCTAGCATTAATTAATTATTAATAAAATTATTGATGTAAATTAATCTGGAAAAAAGAAGCAAACCATATCTGAATTCTGATGACTAACCCCTTGGAGGGGTGCACTTTAAACATCGTTTTGCCACGTTTTGAGCACCAAGAATCTGATGCCAATGCCCATTTCGCCACGTGTCCTCGCCTCTCCCTCCTTTAAATCTGTCATCAATTTCTAGAATTTGAAACCGACACGAAGCAAATCTTACTCAGTTGAATCTATTTGTTCGCTTTGTTTTCGGAATTTTTAAGGTCTCACTAAAATAAAGGAGATCATGGAAAATAATTTCTGGACTCTGATCACCTTCCTTCATTCTCTTGCAGGGTAAATTTTTCTCAGTTCGAGCTAATATTCTGTACATATATCTTGTTTTAACATGCAAAATTTATATTAGAATCGATTTAGTATTATTTATATCTCTCTTGTTTTAATTTTGACAGGCCCGCAATGATGCTGCTCTATCCACTGTGAGTTATATACATATATATATATATGTATGTATGTATATATATGTATACATATGCATATATGTGTGTTGGTTGAATCCTAAAGGGATCGTCAGTTTTATGTATTAAATTTTTATGTTTCTTGAAAAATTTATTGAATAGATATGCATCGGTGATGGCGATAGAAAGCCCATCAAAATTAGATGATCAGCAATGGCTCGCTTATTGGATTCTGTATTCTTTTCTTACACTCATGGAGATGTTGCTGGAGCCCGTCTTACAATGGTAATAAATATAATATATATCTTTTTTTTTCAATTTGTAAATCTAAGTAATCAAATATACACTTGGATATCATGTTCAGAATCAGTATATATACATACATATTAGGTATGGACCGAGTTTATAAATATATAGGGGAAAAACCACATTTTCAGGTATTTTAATTTGTATGTTTTCATTTTTGGTCCGATTCTTGAGTTAATCAACGGTATTTTCTATCAATTTGCAGTTTTTCTTGATATTAGATCTAATATCCGACATGTTCGATACCATTTCGATGAAATTAAAATTGATAATAAGGTGCAAAATAATGAATCATCAAAATGAATTGATGACATGAACAAAAATTATGTTTCATATACATGTGAAGTGACTATACAGAGAGTCAAAAATTGAACTAGAATTTGTTTTATTTGTTCATTTTTTTTTTAAAAAGTTGATATCACTGCAGATTTGCTACGGGATCAAGAAAATTGAAGAGGGCTTTTCTTATTTTTTGTTTCTTTTGTTGGGGGTGTGTTGCAGGATACCGATATGGTACGACATGAAACTAGCGTTTGTAGCGTGGTTGGTATTACCGCAGTTTAGAGGAGCTTCTTTTATATACAGCAAATTGGTGAAGGAAAAGGTGATCAACAGATATGGTGGCACACTTTTCAAGAAATCTCCCGACGGCAAGGCCAAGAACAAACTTGGCGATTTTGTTAGTACCAAGAAGGTACACTCCTTCAGAATGAAAAGATCCCATTGATTTTGTAAATTTTGATCTCCGTGATTTTGTTGAACAGGAAGAACAGGAGGCTGAACGTTGAAATGCACGATAACGATATGTATATCAGTCAATTTAGTGTGTTTTTTTTTTTTTTTTGGATTTACTTGTGTTTTATTGGTTGTGGTATCCTGAAGTTTGAAAGTATTAAATATTAGCATAACCGTGTGAAGCTGACCATTACCACCAAATTAATGCAATTAAAATCGTGTATAATTTCATACTAAAGAAACAGAACAAGAATCCTGTTTTTTTTAACCAAACTACCGCGTGTGAGTATATGCATACAACAATTCCAAATTCCGAAATTAGCCGGTATGCCGGGGAAAAACGCCCCGCCCCCGTCAATGAAACCTTTATTCGGTATTATGTCTACTCTCATTGAGAAATTCCGAAATGCCTGGGAGCCTGTGCTAACCGAGATTTTGGACGATGTTCTTTATGATATATTTGTTCAACAGCAGTTTTTTCAAAATGTTAGCACCGAGTTCCTGCGAGAGAAGCACCACTAAGAAAACTTGCACTCGGATTCTGCTCATTCTCCCCAACATTCTGATGTAGTAGTTGGATTCTCCTTGCCCGGCGTAAAATAGAATCACAAAACCTTGATCTCAAGGACATGGTGCAAACGTTTGTCCTTCATTTAGGAAGTACTCTTTAAGAGTTGGGCTCGATTCTTAGTGGGGTATGAAGCTCGGGTCTGTCAAACTTCACAGATAATTGTTTTGAACCAGTTATAATCCGTCCTTGCCTCCATATCTTTCAAGATACATTATAAGCGAAAGATGGTTAACTCAGCCCGCACTTCCGACTAGAACAGATCCCGAGTTCCACAGCCATCACCACACTCTTGAGCTTTTACAAGATTCAAGTTTATGATATCTTCTATTTTGTTGGCACCGATTACGCTGCGGAATACCATTCGTGTTTATGGCTTTCAAGGAGATTCATCAACAAGATTCAAATGGCAACATTAAAGTGTGATTTTTTTAGTCATGTATATTTTATTAAATGAATTATAATCATATATTTATATACTGACATCCATTTTTGTCTTTTTCAATCAAATTCATCTAATTAAATGATTAATACAATTGTCATATTTTTTATAATTAAAAACATGTGCAAATTAAAGATTTGTTTTTTTTAAACAAAATTATATAATTGAATATGTTAATAATTATTACCACAAAATTGTACAACTAGAATTGAGTATGACAATAAAAGATATATGACTAAGACACAACGCAATACATACAAATTAGAATTCTTTTGTGGTTTTTTTAGTTGGGAAGAAGATGGTTAAAACTGAATCTCGAATTCGAGACTTTGGACACCAGATGAGTTACAAATCATCAGCAATTTTTTTTTTGTGATTTTACAAAAATGAAGAAGAAAGAAATGAAGTTTTTAGAATGACTAACTAAATTAATGGATCCATTAGAGCCACTAAATTCGGTCTTCCTCCTGTCCAAGAACACACATTTCGACTATTTCTATGGGCAGTATCTATCATGAAATCCCCCCTCGTAATATGTGGGTCAAAATTCTAATATTTGGCTCCTAAATTTACATTTTTCATGCATAATTTAACTCATGCACACACAGAAGATGACACGGCAAAGCCACATCTCACTAAAATTGTAACCACTGGATCTTATTCACCAAAGGCAAAAGACCAAATCTCAACATCACATCAAACTTTACACCAACAGCCACAAAGAAAAGAAACCCCTAAATCTAGGATTGACTGTTATCTCCACCCATCAAGAATTTATTTGAATATTCTTGCTATTTGCCGACCATTGATACTTCTTTTCTCCCTTCATTTTTTCAGCCCGTCCCTAAGCATTCAAGCTCTACATTTGCACATATAATAACTATTAACAATGGGCTGTGGCGTTTCGAAAATCGACCCCAGTGGCGCCACCACATTGCCGGCCAAGCTCCGGCCAATCTTCCTCCGCCGGTTGGAGGAGATTAAAAAGCGTAGGCATGCACAACCCCTAAAGAATTCAACACCTTCGAAAAAAGAGCTACTTTTGCATGATCGAGATGAGGAAGATAACGCTTCCCATTTTTCATCATCCGAAAATGACACATCGAAAAATGTGCCATCACCAACCAAAGATGGCCCCGGTCCCTCGAAAAATGAGCCATCACCCACCGGATATGGCGCAAATTCAGTTGGGAAATTGGAAAGTTTGAAGGGAAAAGATCCCACAAAGCCTACCGGAAAAGACGAGATGCTTACGGAATTCAGCCCGAAAATGAAGGCCACAAATGAACCCAAAGAGCAGGAAACTAAGGGTGATAAGACCAAGATGGAGATCAAGATTGAAAACATTCTGACGGAGAAAGATGGTAGCGAAGATGAGGATGGAGAACATGATAAGGAGAGAATGATTAATCATCAGGATGATGACGCCTTTCCTGGATCACCGAGCTTTCGAATATATTTCACGGATAGCATGGATGATAACCAGATTGACATTATTCGTAAGAAACTAATCATAAATTTACTATCCCACAAATATCATGTTTCAATCTCATGTTCTACATATTAAGATGCATGATATGCATATAAGAATAAAACATGCACCATTCATTGGTAACATGAAAAAATAACGTCTTATACATGGAACAAACATTTTAAATGATCAAGGTTAACAAACACATAGGAATCATGAATTAACTAATATTTATTTTGCTTGCCTTCAGGAAAGAATGATGCCTTGAGGGATGCAGACTTCAGTGATGATAAAACATCATTAAAGGTAACCTAGTTATTCTGAAAAACTGAAATTGGAACACCACAATGTTTAATTCTTTGTGGAGTATTATTGCAAGTCTTGCGAATATCAATGTTTGATATACTCTTAATCCACAGTTGATTGGTGTAGGAGTAGTTTTGAGAGGAGCCGGAGTTGACTAGGGAGTTTTAACGAGTCTTAAGATTTAAGCTGTATTGTAAAACTGTGAAGTAAACTAAGATTTGAAATACCCATTGGGAAAATAACACATTTGACTTCTCAAAGTCCGTCCTCTAGTTTTAGGCTTCTAGCTAGCGTTGGGGGCGTCAGAGAATGTAAAACTATTATTACTACAGCTGCAATGGGTGGACGCTTAGAAAATTTTAACTGAGAAAGAAGAGGGATAGATAATAAAACTGTACAAGCTCTATAAATTCAAAGAATTAGATCAGCAATATATTTTCTGGTGTTCCTAGCTACTTACTAACTTCTAGTTGATTTTTTTAGACTTCGAATTTTGAGTGCTATCTTATTTTCCTTGATATCATGGATTTTTTTAAAACGAAATGGAAAACGAGCTAGCATCCCATGTAAAAGAGGGGTCAGAAAACAATAACCACTATTCAAAATGTAACACTATTTTAAAATATAAGTTATCATCCAAAATATATTAAGTCCGTCAGCTAACAAATTTCTTACCTCTCCCCCTAAATTTTTTTATGCTAATGAAATGTAATGCACATAGCCAGTATAATTTATTGTATATCATATTTCAGGAGTTACCCGTGAAGAAGGAAGCAAAGAGAGGAAGCAAAATGCAGAGCTTTAGAAAGGTGTTGCCAAAGGGAGGGCAATCGACAGTCAAGAATCTGTTGAATGTGAAGTCTTGCTACAATTCATCACACTCGGCCCGTGATCGTGCCCATCTTCTCACTGCCAAAACAGTTTGATCTGTGATACATATGACTGAGAAAGAAAAAAGGTAAAATGTACGATTCTTCACATTTTTGCTACGTTTTTAATGTGTAGCAGCAACTAGTAGCAGAAAAAGGTAACGGACCTATGTACCTTATATTGGGAATAATTAAGGACCATAATTGGGAAACTTTTAATTGATATCATGTCTCACTTTGTATCCAAATGATTAAACCATAGATATTCAACTTTCTGTCGTATGCTTATTTATCGAGAAATGATAATTGAAAAAAATATATCCCTTGTCAAGATATCTAATTCCTTATTTCCTTCCATGCAAGAATTCATAGACCTTCGACAACCTCTGTATGGAATCAGACTAACGCTGTTCTCTTCAAAATAATGTAACCATGATTATCATTCTTGAGCAGCAGCATTGGCATTCACCAAAAATTTATAAACCGTATTCACTTATGTCTCTCCAAAAAAGACATCAAGAAGCCTTTGCGTGTGTTTGATGATGGTGCATACCAAGTTACCAACATCAAATTCTAACAAGCTTCTTTTCCACCTTCTGGAGAAAATTGGGTGTGTTTTAGTTTTGCTGCTGGGGATTTTAGTTCATCTAAATATCACAGCTGTATCCGCTTTTCAAAAGTTTCATTCTTGTACTTGAATATTGATTGATTAGAGTATAACTCTTGCAAGCTATGATAGTAAAATTAGTGATCATGTCGCCGCTCGTTTTACATACCACTGGTCACTAAAATGTTAGAAACCAAGGAATTGACAATCATCCATTAAACGAAATACAATTTTTTCACTATCAACCATGCAGAGTTATGCATGGACGTGATCATTTGTCAGATCGATGAAAGTGTGACATCGCATACCTATAATGTTAAAAGATTGACATCTTGATGTTACAACTCTGGCAGAGACCATTTTCCAGATTTAAAATCCTGGTAGAAGCTGGACCTTTTAGAAACAACAAAAAATACTGCAGCCAACACCAGGAATAGTGAAAAAACACAGTATTTCAAACTTGCAGGAATATAGTAACATAAAATGTGCCGTGAACTGGACTTACCGGGAATTCCAGGGATAATAAACTCCGGACCTTTCAGAATGTCCAGAAGTGTTTTTCTTTCATCCACTCGGGCCCATTTTCGGTCATTTACTGAAAATTACAATGTTAGTATTATTTCAGAAAATCCAACGTCATCAAAGCGCGCAACTTGATATTTAGTTGTACTCTTCACTCACCTCTCGAGAATATACACAATACATTTCAGATAATTCTTAGCAGCAAAAGGAAAGCAATAAGCTATTTACAACACATCACCACTACATCACAATCACCAATCTTGGTAAGGTTGGAAGCAGAATTGAGCTTTTGGCCTCGTAAGAATTTCGTAATGAACATCTGAAAATGATATTTTGTTTCCCTAATGGTTCAATTTTTAAAATCTTTTCAAGTGTTCCCTCGCATAGAAGCAACAAGGTGACACAACAACCACTTTCAAGGAAAATACTTCTACATTTTAAGTTCTAATCTAAAACTCCATATAAATTCAAGATGCTTCTCAATATTGATGGAGGGACTCCATTCAGTTATTATATATTGTAGAAATCAATAAAGAAGTTGCAAAGATATCCCCTATTGACTCATGATTTCCGTATCATGATAAAAATTATTACATCTCGATCTGAACATTCACATCTAAATAACATTCGTCAAAATTCCTCTATGATACCATGGATTTTAGTTTCAGGATGTAGTTGGTCAAAGGAGAGCAATAGCATACCATTTGCAGCTGAAGAATGATCGACAACTGAAGTTCCTTCAGTGCCTAAATTTTCCAAATGAGAGGCAGCTGTCCCTTCTAAGAGATAACAGAGCACTTCTTTCTTGGATAAACAAACTCCAGAACCAGCCTGTCACAAAAAAAGAGTTGATGGATCATTTAAGTTGAAAGGCTGCAATAGAAGCTCAACATGAGCTAGATACATTATCAGCTTGAGCCTTGAGGTGATTCATATAACGAAAAAGTCACTGCCAGCATCCAATTTTTGGTCAGAGTTATTTCTCTGAAAAGGAAGACTCCTCTAAGATTGGAGTGTACGTGTAAGGAACATGAAGTGGGAAGGTGGAGCAATAATTTATAGTGTGAGAGCCAAAAGTCAGAGCTAATTCAAATTGATTTTGAAAACTGAAAACTCTTTTATGGAGGAAAATTATGACATTTTATCCATAAAATTCATTTGTTTATCACACAGATCAGTAAAGTTTCCAGAGGACATGAACATAGGGGGTCGACTGATCTCTCCAGCACCCTTGGCTCCATCCTTATCACCGAGTAGCCAAAATCATACTATGCTGCTCGTAATAAAGAGACTTACTGAATTATTGCCAACATCATCAACAAAACTGGAGTTCTTTTCCCAAATGATTATACGATCAATGTTTTCGTTTTTCATTGAAACACATCAATATTTTATGACCGACACTCAGTCTCAGACACATGATGCTTCCGGTTAGAGACAAAAATATACTCGTAAGTAGCAAATCCAACCAGTTTAGAAAGATTGGTGAGCAAATAGAGATAAATAATATTTGCAGAAATTTTTTCAAGAAAGCATTTGTTCGAACACTAGAGACCAATCATAATTCTTCTTATTCATAAAGCCAACTACAAATAACGTTTCAAATAGACCAGATCCAGTCAGTACTAGCTCACCTCATAGTATAATTCAAGAGAATCGCGAGTGTACTCATTTCCTGTATCCCAGGGCAAAGGTGGACTACTTTCTGAGAACATGTTAGCAAGCTAAGGATCGCAACAACTTTTCACATGGAATTTCAAACAGAACTGTCACTAACATGTAAGAAAACACTGATTAAATAATTACTATATTCAAGTCAGAAAACTTCTCATATGAAGAAAATGAAATGCCAGGATATCATGTCAAGATGAACTGAAAACCTGTCAGTCTCACAAAAATCCTCAATGATGTCACTGGACATAACCTCAGGATAGAGAAAAATAACTGGCCAGTGAAGCATATTGCTTTTGTCTAACATCGGTTTCTTGATTCCAGTGAGTTCTTGATATATTGCCCTTCCCACTTTTAGTTGCCTATCTTCCAAGGAGGAGACAAGGCTCTGTAAAAAATAAACGAGGAGATCACAAGCATGCAGATTTCCAAGTACACAAGAGTCAGAACATCATAAACCTCAAACCTCAGCTGTCGCCACGGTTTTAGAAATGTCAGCTTCACGGGATTCTTGTTCTGATTTCTTTATTTCGATTTGATTCAACAGCCTCTTTAATTCTTCGTTAGCAGGTGATTGGCGGAGACCCTTTTCACAATATACCTTTGCCTCATCCAACAAATTTAGAAATAATGATGCTTTAGCTGCTCGATAAAGTGCCTAAATAGCATAACAGATTTAGTAACTAAATGAATAATCATACTCCATGTGGCAATGAAATGAGAATAAAGCCACAACCTTAACATTTGTTGGACTTAGTTTACAAGCTTCCTCGGCATCCTGAAGAGCACGTCGGTAATTTCCTAGGAGCAAATTGACATGAGCCCGATTGGAATAAAGAATGGAGTGCTCAGAATCGCCCAAGGCCTTCTGATTAATGGCCCTTGTGTAGCAATCAATAGCATCTGAATAATGCTTCTTCCCCAATTTTACACACTCATTACCCTTGTCCTGGGAAGGCACGGAAAACCAAAATTATAATTCTCATCAATTGCTCGACCTTCCTTGAGTAAACATGTTCTCGTCTATCTGATTGAGCATAAATGGTACACAACTCTCAGGAGAGGTGGATGGATATTACTGGATGATCGCATCACTCATATTCCTCGGACGAAAAGGCTTTCGACCTTCAAGCTTAATTTTTCAAAAACTACATGTTTCTTCCACCCAAAAATGAAGAAGCCCCCCACTCACCAAAATCTAACAAGGGTCTGGTTAACACACAACATACCAAAAAGTACACCTTTATCTGGTTTTTTACTCTCTTTCAGCACAGGAAACACATCTCTTGGCCAAAAAATTAATTTCGCAAACTTCGATTTCCATCCAACGAAAAGCATCCCATAAACAGAAAGATGAGCATACACATCGTATTCGGTGATTTTGAAACGTAGAAATCCAACATAATGAAACACATATCTATCCATGTATCGGAAACCACAAAAATGCCCAAGAAAAAAAAGCAATAACTAAAAAAAGGACATAAACAAACAGAATTATCACGAAAACACGATGCCACAAGCCTAACCTTAAGTTCAATAGCAGCAGACTCTTTAAGAGCAGAGATGGCTTCAAGGTCAATTATTTCACCATCGGTTTTCGGCTCTGAACCGGTCTCCATCAGCAGAGCCATGGCTTCAACCTGTTAGAGGAACTTGGAGTTAAATCAAGAAAACTCAGGCCTATGTTGCTGGAGACGGTTGCAGCTACTGGGCTGCTGTGATTCTTTAGTATTTGGGCCGTTTTGGGCTTTGGTTTTCTATTTACCGATCGGGTGAGATTTTTTGGCCCACAATTTTTATTTTATTTTCTACATAAGAATCATTAGAACATAAAAAGATGTTACCGAATTGAATTGGACCGGTTTCGAACCGGATTAAACCGTTTTCAAATTGTTGTATATGATATTGGATTTAACTGAAATCGAATTGAACTAGACTAAAATATAATTTGAATCGATATTTTATTTATACCAACAATTCTGGAAATAATTTTTTTAAAGAAATCAAAAAAAAAAAAAAACTAAATATATTATAAGCAGGTCTCTTGTGAGACGATCTCAGGAATAATTATCTGAGAGACGGATCTACACTACTAATATTCACAATAAAAAGTAATAATTTTAACATAAAAAGTAATATTTTTTTTATGGATGAACTAAATAAGAGATTCATCTTATAAAATACGACCGTAAAATTGTATTGCACAAATTGGTCATTTATTATTTGTTCGAACTTTTTCGCAAAAGCCCGGTCCAATTTAACATTGATATTGAAATCGCATCCACTGTACTAAAAGAAGTGGGGAGAAATGGCTTTGTCGAGGCCCTCTTTCTTATCTTGTATAACCTGAAACCTCCAACTTTCGGAAAGAAGTGGGGAGAAATGGCTTTCTCAAGGCCCTCCCTCTTGTCTCGTTCTTCACCCGTATGCAACAGGCTGAACCCAATACTCTTATCTTCCATACGATGTCGTCGCGCCACTGTCTACCCATCTACCTTCTTTCGTTTCAGGAGCAGACGCTTCTTCGCTGGTGAGCACTATTTCTTTCAAACGAAGATAATTTCAACAACTTAGAGCATAAACCCATGTATATAGTCGAGTTGGAGTTTAAATCTTTTTGTAGTGGAAGAAAGGGATATTGCCGATTCCATGTTGATTTTTACAAATTCAGAAGACTGCCTTTTGCTTTTATATTGGCAGTCAACAAGTTATCAATATTGTGTATAAGATAGTTACGTTGATGAGTCAAGATTGTTGTTTTATCCGCGCTGTTAGGTGATGATGCTATTAGATATGATCGAAAATGGTTTTCTTTCGAAAAGGAAAACAATGGTTTGCTTGAGCGTTATTTTGTTTGCTGAAGTTTTTTTCTTTTCTGTGAATGCTAGTTGCTGCAATGGAGAGCACAGGCGTATTTACTTCACCAGAAGTAGCAAAAGCATTTGATTTTGCATCCGAGGAACGAATTTACAAATGGTAGTTTTTGGTCGATATTAATTTGTTAAGTTTTTACTCTAAATTCGATACACATTTGCAAGAAATGGGCAAAAATAAAATGAATTGCACGTTCCATCTCAAGGATTTGGTGTTTGTGAGCAAACATGATTTTGAAGGAAAAAATGAACGATATTTAAAGTTTTCCTCAATGCTACATATTATTTACTGGTTAGGAAGGATTGATTATGGGAATGTGCCGTAACTTATACTCTCTGTCTTACTTGAGCTTTGTACGAGGAAATATACATTTTGTTTATCATGACCATGTTTTTTTTGGGAATCGTTTCAGTATATTATATGTCATGTTTTAAAATATGTTTAGTATGTAACAAATGTCTCATCATTTGGCATTTTGGGATTTAGTACAAGTTTAAAAGAGCAAAAGACCTCTTATTTTCTGTACATTCATCATCTCATATCCATGCTGACATTAAAATATATTTTAAGGGAAATATGGTGTTCTTATATAATGATTAGTTATTCGTTTGTGTTACTAAAAATAGATTGGATCATTGATATTGCATAATAGGTGGGAGTCTCAAGGGTATTTCAAGCCTATTGAGAGAGGTGGTGAACCCTTTGTGGTATCGATGCCGCCGCCAAATGTTACCGGTTCACTGCACATGGGACATGCAATGTTTGTGACTCTTGAGGTAGGATAATGTTGTTTCCTTTTAACCCCAAAGTTTCTTGTTTTCAATCCTTTATGTAGTTCTAAAATTTAGTTTTTATATTATTCGTTCTTCGCATAAGGTTTTGTTCTGATATGCATGAAGATTTCTATGACTAAGAATACATCTTGAGGGAATTGACTTATCCTGCACAAATATTATCCCAAGACACTCCAAATCCTGTTAAAAACTTCACTAATTACGAATATAAAACTTGTATTACGTGTGTACCCAAGATTAACATGTGCACTACAGTTGTAGATAATTTGTGGTAGTAACCATAGCCCTCAACAGTTAGCCATTAGCTATAGTGATATAAATTAGTATGCTCATTCTTAATATAGCTTCAAGACGATGAATTTGATTCATGTTGCTGGATCCTTTAGTTATTCTGATAATAGAAGATTTTCTGTTGCTGTCCAAATAAATACTCAAGTTATGTTGTATAACAGTTCTATTTTCTTAAGGCTTGAATCGTGAAAACTCACATTTTGGAATGGTAATGTGCATGGATCAAGGGGGAACACACAGTTGTTGTTCCTCTATTCCTCATCCCCCACTCTCTCTCTTCATTCTTTACCCCCTCATCTCCCTTCTTATTTTTGTCATTTTTTTATCAAATTAATTTTCTATTGGCCATACTGAAAATGTTTAAACTTGAAGAATTGCATATTGATTTTCCAGTTTTTTTATGCATTTGTAGGACATTATGGTAAGGTATCAGCGAATGAAAGGAAGAACTGCCCTCTGGCTTCCAGGAACGGATCATGCTGGTATTGCTACTCAGGTTGATGATTGGATAAAGAATCCACTTTAGACAAACACTCTGTCATGATTGAATTTTTGTGCAGTAAGAAATTATATTTGTGATTCTTTGAACTTTTATTATTAACCTGTTTTAAAAATTAAAGTTTATGTTTTTTTTTATCTAGCTATGGTTTGCTTTAAATGCTTATCAGTGTAATTATGTTCATCTAGGATTGTTGCATGAAGCTAAAAATATATTTTACTTGCAAATATTTTATCCGCTTTTAAAAATATATAGTGCAATTGGCTGATGAGTGATTATGGTGTTCAGTTAATTGAAAGGATCATACAGTGTTTTTCTATCGACGGACAAAACTCTCGCTCCTTTTTCTCTATATCACATAATTTATCATTCTATCAAGCTATTGTTTGCTTGAAATGCTTATCAGTGCAATTATGGAGTCCTTCTATTCCATAATTTTTTTTTGCGAGAATTAAGCACACCATATTTTTTCAGCTGGTTGTGGAAAGAATGCTCGCAGCTGAAGGAATAAAAAGAGTTGATTTGGGTAGGGAAGAATTTACGAAACGAGTATGGCAATGGAAAGAAAAGTATATTTGTTCATCCTTTCTCCAAGCTCTTTTTTTTTTCTCATTTGTCTCCTTGGATTATTTAAGTTGTACTATCAGCCAAATGACTATTGATGTTTGTAAAAGTTACCGATTTTAATTTTCCTCAATTGTGTTGTATTTCTTCTGAAAAAGATTTTTATGTTTAATTGATTCACTTGTTTTTTCATTTTTTACTCTTGTTTCATTTGCGACCATTTAATGTTCATGTTATTATCATTGCCCTTGTTTCGTTCCTTGTTGCCCAGATTGGTTGTGGTTTCAGATTTTCTTTTTTTCGTTCTTGTTAGTGGATGACATGGAGGTGTGCTAGAGAGACCATATCCCATTTTTCTTCTTCACATGTCTAGTGTTGTAGTAAGACTGGGTCAGATAATTCTTGCCTTCAACCTACCTATTGTGGGACATACTGGGGTTTATAAATGGATTTGGTAGGTTGTATATTTATGTTCTAGACCAAAGTAGGGTTGGTCAAGTTGTGGCCTCTGGTCAACTTGATCCATGTATTTTAAGCCTAAAGAATCATGAAAATTATGTAATTTTCGTCATGGTTTTGATGATGATTACTTGATACATTTCTTTCTTCTCAAAAGATACCTAGGGAATTATTTATTGATTTCTTTGAATATTTTTTATGTTCATTTTTATTGGCTTCTAGACATACCTGAGGGAATAAGCGGGTAGACCTTAGATTATGATTTAATTAGGTGCCTCTGGATTGGCAACAAGTTGAACTGTCTTGCCCTTTCGCCGTTCTTACAGATATCTTATACCATGGGGGTGTTGAGGTAGGGGAGCATCACATCAATGCAATGCTACTATTCTGTCAGTAAAAAGGTGCAATAATCTGTGCAAAAACTGAATACACATTCTGTGTGATCTTGGAGAAGTTTGTAAGGCACTGCTATTCTAGATCACAGGCTGCCTTACAAACATTCTAATGAAGAGTATATCAATAGGAGACTGTCCTTAAGCGTGTGATTAATCACGATAGTATATTAGGATTTGGTGGAGCATTCTGGCTGCCAGCCAACTTTTGCTGGTCAATGATTGTTGGATGATAAACTTCTCTTTCATTCTGCAGTATTCATATTCATATGTTTTATAGAATTATCGAACTTGTTAGTCAGTGGATTTTTTCTCTGTCTTATTTTTTTTTCAACGTTACTGATTTGTTTAAATGTATTATACTCTCTGTTACTTCTAGGTATGGTGGAGCAATCACAAATCAAATTAAGAGACTTGGAGCTTCATGTGATTGGACCAGAGAACATTTTACCCTTGATGAACAGCTGAGTAGTAAGGCAATTCTTATCCAGTAAACCCTAATAAACAACAAATCATGATAATATGTCCAGTTTATGTGGCTGTGGTGATGTCTGAGATAGGACATAATTTGGCCCCAAATTATAATCAGATGCTAGTTCTCATTTTTATATGTTAGTCTTGCTATTTGGTTCTTGAAAAGTTTCTCAACTGCACTCTTCCATGTATTGTCATTAATTTAGTGAATCAAAGCTGTGCAAATGAATGCTCCCGGTATCTGAGCATTTTTTCTTTACTTTTGCAGGAGCAGTAGTTGAGGCATTTATTAGGCTTCACGACAAAGGCCTAATTTATCAAGGTAATTTCACAGTGCTTATTCAAATGTTTGAAGACATGCAATAACCTTTTTATATTTGAAAAGAAGATACTGGAAATTATTTGATCATCTGTGCAGTGTTGCTTTTGTTAAAGGAAATAAGGAGCTAACATATTACCTCAGATCATGTCTGTTTGTATAATATCTATGCACGTTTGCCAGTTAGTTGTTTATTACAGGAGAAACCTATTGATTTTCTTCTCACTGTATTTTAAAATTGAGGAATTCTGTGGATTGGTATTTTTGTTTATAATTTACTCAGTTTATGCTAGATGGCTTTGGACTCGTGTACCAGTTAGTTGTTTATTACAGGAGAAACCTATTGATTTTCTTCTCACTGTATTTTAAAATTGAGGAATTCTGTGGATTGGTATTTTTGTTTATAATTTACTCAGTTTATGCTAGATGGCTTTGGACTCGTGTAGACAAAAACCTATGTTGTGAATTGGAGTGAGAACAATTGCTTATCTTTGCTGCATTATTGAAGTGTATGGATGGACATTGAATCAATATAGAATTATGTCATTTTGTGTTTCATACTCTATATTATATGTGGTAACAAATATTTTGTTGCAGGTTCTTACATGGTCAATTGGTCCCCTAATTTACAGACGGCAGTTTCTGATTTGGTATGCAAGTGCCGAACTTGGTACCTAGTTAACGACATAGGACTAATTCTCCGCCCATGTCTGTTGTTTGTCTTTCTAATGCCACCTTTTTTATTCAAAATAATATTTCTGTAGGAAGTGGAGTACTCAGAGGAACCAGGTGCATTATATCATATAAAGTACCGTGTTGCTGGTGGTTCAAGGTATGACCACACATCTTCTCTTAACGTTTGATTCCATTACCTTTAAATTACTGGTTTACTGATCTTTTTTTAAGCTAACTAATTAATTCACTAGTTTCACAAGGACTACTTTTTGCCGGACATCGTTTTTATTTAAGCTTTTAAGTAAATTCTGGGTAATATATTGAATTAAGCTGTTAAGTGCATTATGTCATCAATTAAGCACACGCCTCACCTTAAGCATTGCACTTTGCACCTCAATGGCATCTATGAGCCTTGGTGCATGTTGCGGTTCTAAAATCTATGAAAATGATTATGGTTATTTTTTGGAGAACCTTATTTCATTCTTCTTGAAAAGATCCTTGCGTAAGACTTTTAAGACAATTGTAGATATACTGTTGAAAACAAAGGATTTAAAGAATGTGAACATTCAAAAAGTACCATGAAATACATTGGCTTCTCTCTATGTTTCACTAGAGAGAGAAATTTTTGAAAATGCTCCCCCCTCCATCAGCAGTCGAGCATCAGAGTTCTACCATGGTTCAACCTTCTCGTCCATACACTGAGCTTTGGTGATCGGCTTCTACCTTAACCACTGGCGCCGGCCACCGGCCGTCGGCGACTACCATTTTCCCCTTTTCTCCCCCCCTTTTTTCGCGATTTCACACTGTCAAAAAATCGTGTTTCCTCTCCTGCAGCATCACATTTTGTTTGTGTCTCATTCCGCATCATATTCCTTTGAACATTTGTGTCACCCCAACCCGCAACCGTTTTCTTGCCATTCACAAGTACTTGAGCATAAGTTCGACGTTCGTACTTCTCGTAAGCTTGTGAGTCAAAGGAATCTACACGAATTCTGATATCTAGACTATCGTCTCCTATCTGGATCTTCATGCTGTTAGTTATGAACCCTCCAGCAGTGCCCTTCACCTTTAACTTTGCTGATTCCAGATTGCGAAATTTCAAAGTTTCCTTGCTGACCTCCAGCAGACCCCCACATCGTTCCCCAATAATTGCGAAAGTTTCCCTCGACCAAAGGTGCCACGGTATCCCATAAATACCAGCCAACTGTTGCAGCATCTGTCAACCGAAACATTAGTGTTGATGTCCGGCCTCCATTCATCGAAAATCAAAGCCACCCCACCGTCGAAGAATCATCTTTTGAGCTTTAGAAAATAAGAATACTCCTCCGCATTAGATGGCCACCACACTGCTTTGTTGCCTAATTGCAAATGAGGTTGTGGAGGAATATAGAAGGAAACATAAAAAGGGGTGGATTCTAAAAGTTGATTTGGAAAAAGCATATGACAATGTTGATTGGAGGTTTCTGGATTTTGTATTGAATATGAAAGGGTTTGGAGAGAGATGGAGGAGGTGGATTAAGGGATGTGTTTCGAGTGTGTCCTTTTCGATTTTCATTAATGGAAGGCCAAGGGGGAAATTCAAGGGGGAGCGAGGACTTCGACTGGGGGATCCATTATCCCCTTTCCTGTTTAATTTAGTAGTTGATGTTTTGGGTAGATTCCCAATTATGTTGGAAAAAAGCTAATGTGAAACCGTCGGGGCCCGGTGCTTTATCACCGTCACAGTCAAACACCGCTCTCCTGATCTCCTCCTCTGAAAATTCAATCTCCAACTCCTCCGCCTCCCTCGACTCTAAGGGACACCAAACTACTCCATCGATCTCCCCTACCCCCACCCCTTCCGATTTTCTGTAAAGATTCTTGTAAAAATTCAGTATATGCTCCTCAATCTGTCTCTCCCCATTGATCATATTTCCATCCTCCAGCATTAGTTTATCTATCGTAGCCTTATTCCTTCTGTTTGTCAACAGTGAGTGGAAAAATTTTGAGTTTTGGTCCCCTTCCTTCAACCATTTTATTTTTGATCTTTGTTGATTCATTCGAAATCTGAAGATAGATTTTGGTCCCCTTCCTTCAACCAATAAAGTACTTAGGAGTTCCATTGGGTGGTGATCCATCGAAGATAGATTTTTGGGAACCGGTCTTATCAAAAATGGCAAGGAAACTTGCTTCATGGAAAAAAGCCTTCCTCTCAAGAGGGGGAAGATTGGTTTTGATACAGTCAGTGTTGAGCGCTTTGCCGTCATATTACATGTCTTATTTAAAGTGTCGAGAAGGGTTGAGATGCGGATGGACAAGTTGATGAGGGACTTTTTATGGGATGGTGCAGATGGGGATAAGCATTGTCATATCGTCGGCTGGAAGCAGGTTACTAAACCTAAGGTCAGGGGGGGTTTGGGCGTGGGGAATATAGGTTTGAGAAATCGAGCTTTGTTGGGAAAATGGTGGTGGAGGGGGTCGCTGGAAGGAGAAAAGTTATGGAAAAAAGTGATAACAAGCATTTATGGTACTCAAGATAATGGGAGGGATGTGGGTTTGGCAAGGAACACAACTTTCAGAAGTCCGTGGAAATTTATCTCTCGATCTTACCCGGTTTTTCTTCCTTTGGTTGGGGCGGTGTTAAGAGAGGGTAATATCATTCGATTTTGGGAAGATGTTTGGGAGGGGGGAGTCATTTTCACAGAGCTTTCCTTCACTATATAGGATTACCACAACTCAAAACAAACCGATTAGCAGCTTTCTGGCATCACATTCTGAGGGACCCAGTCATATCTTTCATTGGGACATTCGTTTTAGAAGAGAGTTAAATGAGGTAGAAGTGGGTGAGTTCACAAACCTATTAGGGGTTCTCGAGTCGGTGAGATTACAGAGGGGTGTGGGGGATTTTAGAGTTTGGATGGGAGACCAGTCAGGAGTGTTCTCAGTTTGAATTTCTGATAACTTCATGAAGTATAGTTGCTCATCATTTCAGATTGATTAAAAAGATGAGGAAAACGTGAAGAGAAAAAAGATAAGTAGGATTATATATATATTGGCATGATTCCACGTCGGTGTAAGAGCTAAAATTTGTATATATCTTATTTGTATTTAATTGAAATTGATCCTATGTAGGAACATTTTCTTTACCTCACAGGAGTGATTTTCTGACAATTGCAACCACAAGACCCGAGACTTTATTCGGGGATACAGCGGTAGCAGTGAATCCCAAGGTAACTTATTAGCGAACTACTTCAATGAAAGATGATTATGAGTAACTCTTTGTTATTTTCCTTGGCACTTAAAGTAAACTGTATTTTCTTTAGTGACTTGCTTATGAACATTTTGGTTGAGGTTAACTCATATTACTGAAAACCTGAGGTTCTTGAGTGGACAAAGATTTTAAAAAATGTGTTCTACATAATCATATTGGAAAATGTGATATTGGTTTGGTTTTATTTTCTGAAAAGAACACCTTTATTTTAGATGTTATATCGTCATATGATATTTAGTTATTTGATAATGTATGGATCAAGTGATCAACTAATTTTAAAATATAGTGTTAGGATTTAAAGTATTGAGTAAGAGACTTTTTTTTTGGGAAATAATGAAATGTAATCTAGTGGGATCCGGATCACATGAGATGAAATGTTGATATATTGTGGTGATGTTTTAGTCGCGAAATGTTTGTGATGATGTGCTGTTTGAAAAAGTGGCTGTGTGGAAGTTATTTGAGCAAAATTTAGAGACTTTGTTACTTGGAAAGAGGGGCAGTTGGGTAATATGGAACGTGGAGGCTCGCAACAAGATACTATTTAGTAAGTAGCAGTGGAAATTTGACTTGGAGGAGAAAGCATTTTGTCACAGGTTTATAGCAGGAAAGTATGTTCCTGGTCTAAGGGATGAATGTGCACATATCGTCAAAGAGCATCTTCCAAGTGTCTTTGGAAGCAATCTGGGTCCAACATGATAAATGTAAGAATCGTGTGGAATGAAAGCTGGAGATAGATGTGGATTTCAAAATTGCATTTTTAGAATGTGCCCTGGTATAAGACTTTGATGGCACCTGGTTTTCACTTGATATGGTTTTAAAATTAGTTTATCTTTTAGAGACATGTTATATGTTTGGAAGAGATAATGTAGAAAACTATGAAAGCTAATGATATTAGCAACTACTTAGCAGTTGTGGGAAAAAGACAAAAGCTGATCTTCAAAGGTATACGAGGAGACATACCTCATCTATGGGAGAATATCAGGCACTGGATCGGATGAGCTTCACCATTAGTCCTCTGGATTGTGCTTTACTTCAAGTATTTTAACTGTCTGTTTCACATATTCGTCACTGTCTTTTGTGCTTCCAATGTCTTCTTTTTAAAGACTATCTTTATCCTGTCAGTCGTGATTGATGATATTTTTGTTGATGTTTTGTTAGGATGAACGTTACTCGAAGTACATTGGAAAGCAAGCTATTGTTCCGATGACTTTTGGTCGGCATGTGCCCATTATTTCTGATAAGGTAAAACCTTGATATCATTTATTAATTCATTTTTAGGAAGCCCGTTGCTCGAAAACCTTGATATCATTTATAACATTGGCTTTTCTTTTGAGCCCATACAGTGAATGTGAAAAGCTTACTTACTATGCTTTAACTACAATGTTATCAATTCATTTCTTAAGATGTGTAATAACTTTCAGATTGCTATCAGTTTTTTTGGTCAATTTTAGTTGTTATTAGAAGTGCCCTTAGAACTTGAATGGAAATCCCTTTTGCGGACATAACATCTTGTCAATCTGCAGTATGTCGATAAAGACTTTGGAACTGGTGTCTTGAAGATAAGCCCTGGCCATGATCACAATGATTATCTTCTGGCTCGGAAGCTTGGTCTTCCGATTCTTAATATCATGAATAAAGATGGGACTCTCAATGAAGTTGCTGGCTTGTATTGGTAAGTGATATTTGATTATGTTTAAAATTTTGTTGGATCAAATAATTTTTTGTCTCTACCTTGTATTTATCAATTGCAACTAATATTCAGTGGTCTAGATCGGTTTGAAGCACGAAAGAAACTTTGGCATGAGCTTGAGGAGACAGGATTAGCAGTCAAAAAGGAGGCTTATACAATGCGAGTTCCAAGATCGCAGCGTGGTGGAGAGGTGTGAAAATAATGGATAAATATTTAATAGATGCATCTTCCCTTTCGTTTCCTCACAGAAAGTTCGTCTTACCAGATAATAGAGCCTCTTGTGAGCAAGCAGTGGTTTGTAACAATGGAGCCTTTGGCTGAGAAGGCCCTTAGAGCAGTAGAAAAAGGAGAACTAACAATTTTGCCTGAAAGATTTGAGAAAGTACGTAATAGAGATATTGTAAATCCTCCAAATTTGGTTTTCTACACCTCTTTTCATGTTTTAATGTGCTTATGCATGTTTCCATTTTAGAGTTGTCTAAAAAGCGCTAGATGGTTTTTTTTAGCTTATTTTCTCTCTAATTTTTTTCTTGTTCATCTCCATATTTATTTAAAAGTTCGTCTGTATCAGATTCAAACTTAAAATCCAAACTTAAAATCCATGACAAATTCCTCTCTTCATCCGATACAAAATCTTCTTTGTTAAATTCTCTTACATATTCAACATTTGTTTCAAAATCTTCATCTTCACCATCAACAATTCATCTTTGTGTCACAGTTGCTTCACTAGCAAGTAACACATCCACTACTTTTTCTTCTTTTCTTCTATTCTTGTTGATGATCTTAAAATGAATTGAACATAGACTAAATTGTTCAACCTGCTGCCGCCAATTAATGCGGCAACGCCTAGAGGCATCACTTTCGTAAAAACCGGGGCCGTGGACGACCTAGGTGCCTAGGTGGTCCTATGCAGCGTCTTTTAGAACACTGCTATTTTATTGGAAGAAGCCGTTCTGGTCTATGTCTTGCCTCATTAACATTGGGTAATATTTCTGCAATTTTTAGCATAACTAAAAACGTATACTGGCCTTGATGCTTTTAAGACTGTTTTGGGCTGTCTTATTTTATTGGTTTTGGTTGGCTAATCTTAACTGTATTTATTTGTATAAAGTTGGAGTCCTTTATTTATTTACTGCATGATGATGCTAGATATATAATCACTGGCTATCAAACATCAAGGACTGGTGTATAAGCAGACAACTATGGTGGGGGCATCGTATACCTGTTTGGTATGTTGTGGGTAAAGATCCTGAAGAGGAATACATAGTAGCTAGGAGTGAAGAAGAGGCTCTTAGAAAAGCCCGTGAAAAGCATGGAAAAAGTGTTGAAATTTATCAAGATCCAGATGTTCTTGACACTTGGTTTTCCAGGTTTGTTGGACCATTTTTCTTTAATTGACCAGGCCATTAATTTTGTACTTTCCTGTCTCTTTGTTTTTTGGTGTAGAAGTAGTCAATGCTTCCTGTTTCTTGAAAGAATATTTTCTGATTAGGGACTTAATATGTGGAGGAAATTTTGGAGTTGAATAGGTATTTTTCACACTTTGTTAAAGCTGCCGTTAATATAGGCACACTAACCTCTCAGATAAAGTCTAGGCGCAGCCAGGCATGATCCCTGCGCCTATTGACACTCCAACCTAAGGCCCAGCAGTTCAGTTAGGTGTGTGCGTAACACGCACTAGGGAAAAGGCTGATGATATACCTTTTTTGATGATTTAGATGATTTCAAATGTTATATAGTTTTTAATTATTTAATTCCACTAGATTTCTTACGCTCGATAATGTAGCAAGGTATAAATTTTTGTTTTTTGGGTTATTTGACTCCTGAATATTTGTATGTCCTGAATATTGATTTCAAACGTTGAATGACTGGAAAACCAGATAGTTGACCGAATTCTGTTTGCCTTTTTGTTAGTTCTCTGTGGCCATTCAGCACTCTTGGTTGGCCAGATGTATCAGCAAAGGACTTTAAGGACTTCTATCCTACTTCAATTCTTGAGACAGGGTATTCACAGATTCTACCTGTTCATCTATCTTTCTGTATAGTATTGCCGTTTGGAAGATTTCTTTAGGGTGGTGCTCAATATTATTGTCTTAAATTGTCAAGTTGTGCATCTTTTTGTATTTAACTTCTGTAGAGTGTTACAGAACATGTAATTTACATTTTAAAGCAGGAAAATCATCCATCTTTTGTACTGCACTAGATCCTCTGGTAACTCATGTAGTAACTTCCTGAAAATGAGGTGATGAATCAGATTCTTATTTCCATCATCTCCATGAGCAAATTTTGTCTCAATATGGATAATCTCCTGAAATAAAGTTAATTGCTCCTTTCTGGCTTCTTGGTGCAGCAATTTATTGTATTTTGTGAGGCTTCCTATGCCCCAGATTGTTTGACCTTTTCACATTCTTATTCCTGATCACTTTTCATTTGACAAACCATTTTACATATACATTTATATTCTTTTAAAGAGATTATAAGTGTATCCATTTCGACCATGCTTAGATATAATTGTTGCTGCTTGTTTTGCCAGGCATGACATATTGTTCTTTTGGGTGGCACGAATGGTGATGATGGGAATAGAATTCACGGGGACAGTTCCATTTTCATATGTTTACCTTCACGGTCTAATTCGAGATTCTCAAGTGAGTTGGAAATTGAGGCTAAGATCACTGCCTCTAGCGATAACTTTTAATTGACCTTGTTTCCATAACGATCTTTTAGTAGTGTTATTTATTGTAAAGCTGGTTCTGAACACGACCTGCATCGAAGCTTCATGTTTTATTCAGTTTTTGCATGCCATTATGTCAATCGAGTTTATCATTGTGTCATTGTTTTTAACCTTATTTATTAGATCGTGTAGTCAATAAGACTTCATTTTTCGGTATTATTGGTTGTAAGATTGAACATTGTTATTTTATCAAAAATTATAACTGGTTGTAATAGTGTATATCAAAATTTTAAATCGTGTAACATCTCAAGCACCATGTTTGGTTGTTCTCCCAACAGGAGCAATTATTGATCACAGTAATCCTCTCACAATAATTGCACCAACTCGCAACTCATAACAAATGAACACATGACATTAGCTATGATACTTATTTTAGTATCGAACATTTGTCATTTTACCAAAAAATTCTGGGTGATAACAGTGTTTTAAGCTGCATGACAGCTTAAGTGCTACATCGTGTGGCTCTTCCAGTTGGACAACTATTGCGTTCCAACATTGCTTTATTTATAATTGATCAGTATCAAGTAGGATAGAGTAACCAGAAAAATTGTACTTGTTGACTTCAGGACCAAAAGTAGGTCGATGGAAATCCTATTTAAAGAAGTGAAAGGTTGTATGTTTAGACCTAGGAAAATAAGGTCATGGCCCCTTTTTATCTAATATTGAGTCGACGAAATGAGGGTTCATACTCTAAAATTGGAGGTTTCAGGAGGAAAAACTTATGAATTTGTTTGGTGTAACAAAAAATAAGGATCTATTTTTGTTTTATAAATTTCATCTATTCCCTGACTGGAGCCATGATCAAATTCTTCATGAGATTGATAGTTACCAAAACAAAAATGATTACCTTGAGAAGACATTCCCTCGTTCTTCCTCTTTGATGTTTCAGGAAATTTGTATTACTTTCTTTAATTTCTCCTTGCAAAATTAGAATATTAAATTCAGCCCACTTTCTAATATGATTTCCACATTAGCAAATAAATGATTAGCGTGCTATGTTTTAGAATGTTGAGGACTTGCTATGTCTTTCCATAGTGGTGTTACTTAGGTATTTCCATCACTACCGTTTTCTGAGAGGGTGCCATTATGTAGTCACTGCCATGAGGAAATTGAAAGTATGCTGCTAAATTTATTTTATTCAAGATATTGGGAACATATAAA
Source organism: Primulina eburnea (assembly GCF_022965805.1). Taxonomy (NCBI): domain Eukaryota; kingdom Viridiplantae; phylum Streptophyta; class Magnoliopsida; order Lamiales; family Gesneriaceae; genus Primulina; species Primulina eburnea. Next base: position 31,247,144 of record NC_133113.1, read on the forward strand.
ATGGATAGCTCATCAGTTTCAAGCTTTCCCTCGTGGAATAGTTTTTTGATTCTCTTTACTTTGTATATTTCGAACTATTGTCTGGTTATTCTGATGGCGTTGTTGATAAGTTAACTAATTCGAAGTTCTGGTTTCTTCTCAAAGAGGATGCTTGATGGTCATCTGAGTAGCACTGCTAAATGCATGGATACACGCTTCCATTTTGAGTTTTGACTAAAATTTGAGACATGCATTATTCGTTTGAACATTTTTTTATTCATATGCTACTTTCTTGAGTCTGATGCTACTTTTAACTTGCTATTCACATTAATATAGGGACGAAAGATGTCTAAAACACTAGGAAATGTCATAGATCCTCTTGATACAATCAAAGAATATGGAACTGATGCTCTGCGCTTCACTCTTTCTCTAGGAACTGCTGGTCAGGTTTGTCGATCTTATCTTAAATGTGAAACTGCTCACTTGCAAACTTTTTTATTAGTCAAAAAGAGGAAAATACAAAGGTTTGTTATAGTTTCGCTGCTTCATTTCTTGGGAACTCATTTGCTTATTACTAAATACATCTGGCGGTCAATGTGGTGGTTTTCTAAACTTTGCTTTATGTTCTTCTTTCAGGATTTAAATTTATCTACCGAGAGGTTAACTTCTAGCAAAGCATTCACGAACAAATTGTGGAATGCTGGCAAGTTTGTGCTCCAGAATTTGCCTGATCAAAGTGATTTATCTGCTTGGAAAGCTATACAGGACTTCGAGGTTCTTTCGCCTCTTATTTTTTCTCCAAATGGCATTTAATAATTATTGCCCCAACTTCCATGCGAACAAAGAACAGCTATATCGGAAGTCATACTTGTGAAATATGGTGACGGTTGGTTCCACCATTGAACATCCCGAGTTTCTTTCATTTACGTTCAGGGTTGGGGGGTCCAGATTTAAAACTTCAAGAATGTTCCCCTGATAAACATACTGGTTGCCCTTATCCTACAATTTATCTTTATCCTCTTAAGCTTGTTGATAATACTACCAAATTTGAATATTTTTTTAATCAGGGGTAAGCACATATGTTATCTCAGTTTGCATGCATCACATTAGGGAGGAGGGGTCCGGATTTAAAACTTAAAGAATGTTCCCCTTTTAAGCATACTGGTTACCTTTATCCTACTACTTTTCTTTATCCACTTAAGCTTGTTGATAATACTACCAAATTTGAATATTTTTTTAATCAAGGGTGAGAACATACGATATCTCAGTTTGCGTGCATAATTCTTGAATTGAGGAAGTCATAATATTAATTAATTCATGGAATCAGTCGTTTACTAGTAGATGAACAACATAAAGTCAGTCCTTTGTTCCTCTGGCTTATACCTCTGACTAAATAGATCGATGTTTTCACAGTTTGGCATTGAAAAGGCAGTGCTCAATCTACCTTTACCAGAGTGCTGGGTGGTAAGACTCGATCTCCCAAAACTGTTGAATTACAGTCCATTATTTCCCTCTCTAATGTCATCACTTCTATTTTTATGCAGGTTTCAAAACTTCATATGCTAATTGATGCTGTCACCATAAGTTATGATAAGTTATTCTTTGGTGATGTTTCAAGAGAAATATATGATTTCTTTTGGGGCGATTTCGCTGACTGGTACGTGTGTGTGTGTGTGTATTTTGGGGGGTAGGGAGGGGGTGGTTTCGTGTTTATTATTATGATGATTGCACAAATTTTAATAAGCTGATTTTATTTCATTGTCCAAACTCTCAAAGTTTTCCTAGTTTAACTTGTCATATTTAGTGATCAGAGTTGAGATGTGAGTTGTGTGTAGTTTTTCATTTTTATCTTCTCATATGAGCCTCTTCTATGACATCCGGTAAATTAGTATGATGTTGTCTTGCTCTCCCTACCCTGGTTGGTTCAGATTAGAGCCACTAGAAGATGGGAGTAGTTAAGGACCTCCATCAGTAAACAGAACTGGAACAAAAACTGTTGGTTGTGGGACTATAGATTGTAAGACGACAGAGATTTTTTAATTTACACTATTGCAATTGAGTGCTCAGTATATCATCAAAAATTCATTTTGAGGGTAACTATTGGCATGCCAACCCCTAGCATAATCCAACTGAAAGTAAAAAAATTGTCTCTCTAGCTCTCACTACTTTTGGAGGTAATAACGAAGCATTTTTAACTCTTGTTGTGACTTTTGTGTGAATTTTAACACAGCCATTCAAACTGGGAAAACAGAATATTGTCTTTTTTTGACCATGAATCTAATAATTTTTTTCTAGTTAACATAATGAAATGGATTATTTTTCGTGTATGCTTTGTCTTTTTCAATCACTGTGTCTTAGTTGTTTCATATGCTATATTTGTCGAGAATTGCAGTTGCATAAGTTCTACACCCCTGTGAAAATTGGCCGTTATTAGTAGTTTTAGTTTGAGCAAATATGGAGTATGGATGTTTAGGTTATATATTATTATTTAATATAAATAGAGCCTTTTCAGCTGTTGAATTAGTCTGAGAATAGTTGTTCACTGTGATTCTGTTGTTATCCTATTTGTAACTAGTAACTTGTTGCGTTACCATTGCTTTTGCAAGTTGTAGAATGCTCCATATTTCTCTTTGGTGCATGACAATTTCCAGACTCATAATATTTTATTTTTCCTCATTATTGCTTTGTAGGACTCACGTATCTTTGCACCAGACTCATGTATTTGCATTTCTTGTTAGGTACATTGAAGCAAGTAAAGCTCGGCTCTATAACTCGGAAGGTGATTCTGCCGCGTCTACATCACGGGCAGTACTTTTATATGTGTTCGAAAACATACTGAAATTATTACACCCTTTCATGCCATTCGTAACTGAGGAGCTCTGGCAGGTATAAGATATAATTTAGTGGTGTTTTCCCATTGTGTTCGGAAAACATTTTGAGAAAAGTGTCTTGCAAGAAATGTGAAGTTTGATATTTGATTGGCTTTATTTTTTGACGGTATATATCATGTCATGCAAGAATTTATTAGGATAATGATTTCTTATCATATATTTAGTTATTCTAAAATGTAGTGTTAGTAGTTAAAATATCATGCTACAATAACATGTTTCTGGGGCATGATGAAAGGCTGAGTAAAGTAATGTTAGCAGTTAAAAGTAATGATGGGAGATATATTTTAGAAAAAAATTGAGTTTTGAGAGATTGGAGAATGTGTTTGGGAGAATAAAAAAATATTAAAAATGTCTCCAAATATTTTCTGTGTTTCCATGAGAATTTTAGTAGACCTTTTCTTATCAGTGTTACCAGAATCATGTACAAATTTAATTGTAACCATCACCTGCAAGCATTTTGTTCATCCCCAAATGATCATTTTGATCTATGGTTTTGGTAATTGATATATTTGCTTCGTGAAAATAATTCCTCTCTCAGAACACTTCGTATGTCACAGCCTTTTTCCTGTTTTAACAGCTACATCAAAGGAAATATGTCGTGGTCTTTTTAATTCTCGGCTAAAATATAAACTTCAGCCTTTTCGGCCTCACTTTAATTTAGAGCAGGCATTGGGATGATCTTTTTGTCATTACATTGCAGTGAACCGGAACACTTTAATTTTGTTGCAAGTGTACCTTCTGTTAAAACATGGGCAGAAATGGATGGTTCCATATTCTTGAATATGTCTTCTCATGCCTATTATTAAGACAGAAGGATTCCAGTCCTTGTTTTAATTTTGGATTCAAAATGCTATGCTTCCCTATCTGAAAATTATGTATATTGTTGTTTTCCAAAGTCATTGCCCTACCGCAAAGAAGCTTTGATAGTAACAGCATGGCCGGCAACTTCTCTTCCGAGGCTAGATGAATCTGTGAAGAAATTTGAAAACTTACAGGCTTTGGTAATAATCCTTTTATTTTTACTTATTGAGATAGACCAATTGAGTTATCTGATTGTGTGCTTAGATAGTTCTTGTTTTCCGTTTCTGGCCTGACCTTAGACCAGGGCGATTCGAAATGCAAGAGCGGAGTACTCTGTTGAACCAGGAAGACGTATACCGGCTTCTATTGTTGGGAATTCGGAAGTCTTAAAGTATATATATGTAAGTTGGTCAATCTCATACGGTTCCTATCCTACATTAATGAAGAAGAGTGGTATAATTGACGGTTAGCTTGATATTTTGACTTCCAATCAGCTAATTGTCTTCTGTTTTTTTTTTCTTTAATGAAATACATATTGACTAGTGGTAATAATATGTTAGCACCTAATTTAACCATGGTGAACGGAGGTTCATCGGTTAGGTTCAATCAATGAGTGAACCAGTATTTTTCTCAATGTGGAAATGATGAAATATTTATGAGATTTTTTATTCGAGTAGATGTATTAATCATCAAATTATTGATTTACTGTTTAAAAGAGCTAAACAGTTCATAGACTTTGCACATTATTGGTGCACGAACTTGCACTTGAACGATAGAAATATGATACATACACAGTATTTCTTAGTTAATTTGTCATGATATTTAGTTACCTCAGCCAGTAACAACTTAAGGTGTTAGAGCAAGACTGTGCCACGAGCCGCGAAGAAGAAGTGGGACGAGAAGGGGTTGTGGTTAGCAATGTAGAGAATGAAACTTACAAGCCCAAGGTCTATCAACGTTTCAATCATGGAAATTTTAGGGTTAAAGATGGAGGAACGAGAAGAATTTTTCCTAGTTAATAGGGATAATTATTTCCTTGTTTTAACTATTTCTTTGTTTTTAGATTTCAGCATATCTTTTAAAATTTGATAGGATTTCTTTCAGTTTATTTTTGGATTTGCGTCATCAGTATAGGTAGGAACTTGGGGGGAAGAATTAGGTATTGAGAAAATATCAATAAAAAGTTTATTTCACAAGATCGGGTGGTTCTCTTGTTTTCACAAGCCCCAATTCTTCAACTAATCATAGTTCGTCAAGGACGTAAATCAAAACGACAGAAATCCTGTTCCGAACTAGGAGGTTTCACTGTCCATAGGTAAACTTTTACTGGCATCAATATTCTCTTCGATTGGTGAAAGAAATTCTCAAGATCTGATTGAATAGATTGCTAATAAAGCCACATCTAAGAGCAATGCTTAAATTCACGCAAATACCTGAAATTTGTTTTCACTAATACTGGAATAACAATTTAACAGGAGAATGCAGCTGGGGATTCCGTTGGTCTTTGTGTTTTGAGCCTTTGAATGATCTATAGATTATTGCTTTGTTTGCTCTTCTTTAAACAAAATTTTCTGGAATCTACAGTGCTGACATTAACTCTTGCATTCACACATTTTCAAGTCTTATATCCATATGCAACCTTATGTTTTTATATTTTTAATAAATACATATGCCAGCTTCAAATAATTGAATTTCAATGGTAGTTGTAGAGATCATCTTCTTCTTTTGTGATGCAGGAGGAAAGAGAAGTTTTGGCTCTCCTCTCTAGATTAGATTTTCACAATATCAGCTGTACCGAATCTCCCCCAGGTACCGCAGAAAAATTCTATTTTTTGCAAGTATATAATCATTTTCATCATCTAGAGTGTCCTCTATGTTTCTGGTTCTTGATTTTCGTTGTTGTGAATTTAGACTGTATAATTACCGTTGTACAGCATTGTATTGATGAAAGATGATCTCCAGGTGATGCCAATCAATCAGTTCATCTTGTTGCCAGCGAAGGTTTGGAGGCTTATCTTCCTCTTGCTGCCATGGTAGATATTTCTGCTGAAGTGCAGCGCCTTTTGAAAAGGCTTGCTAAAATGCAAACGGAATACGATGGACTCATGGCTCGCCTAAGTTCTCCCAGTGTGAGCTGTGATCAAGACTTTTTTTACTTATTAGCGGGTCAAAATTGAAAATGAAACATGAACATGCTTCACTTGCAGCTTCATATTTCAATTTATAATTTTCATATACAGTGCATTAGGAGGAAATAAGGGAACCATGATCTGAAACTGTTGTGCTCGAGCTAGAGGCTCTACTGTTGCCTCGTCTTTTGTTTTTAAACCACGAAATCGTATTCACATTTACTACAAAACCAGCATGTTGCCATAAATATAAGATGGATTGGGCGTAAAATCGATATTTCGATTGAAGTGGCTACACCAGCCTGAACTTCTGTCGCATAGTTGTATTTTCCAAAGTTTATTTTAACTCACTGCGGTAACTATTGACTGCTTAAATGATTATGCTTGTCTAAATCAGCATCAGATCTCATCAATCAAATGCTTTAGCTCGAATCTCTCATCCTCGTGTGTTCTATTTTAGATGGATTCTTTTGTCCGCTCAGTAACTTTGAGTTCTCATGGTTTTCATTATTTGGTTACAGTTTGTGGAGAAAGCTCCAGAGGACGTTGTTCGTGGTGTTCAACAAAAGGCAGCAGAAGCTGAAGAAAAACTGACACTGACAAGAAACCAGCTTTCTTTTCTTGAATCCACCATTCCAATCTCGAAGTAAACTCGTGAAATTTTTGTTGTCAACGAGGCCAGTCCACTGGAATACGTGAGAAATAGCAGAATTGTTCTTCCTGTCAGTGTAAGATAGAGTGTTCGGTATCAATCTTTACATTCGAAACATTTTATACGACAATTACGTTTAAGGGTGGTCCTGCCCCGTTTTATATTGTTGCATTTACTGAATGCTTCTTCTGATAGATTAGTATATATAGCGAATTCACTTCAAATCCTATTTCTTTTTTTCAAACCAAATCAAATCTTTAGCTCATTATGTAACATTTAGTTGTCTCGATATCTTGTTAGGCACTATCGATGTGAAGGACGACACGTTGTTCCGTTGGCTCAAGTTCTATAGAATATTATAGTTATATATAATTGTGTTATCTACATGTATTGATGTATCATTGTTATATGACAAGTTCTTGGCAATCACCAATCCAACAACCAGACGATGACTTAAACTTTTGAATCAAAACCTTGTCTAAGTTTATGTCCATGGACAGACAGATTAGTATGAATTGAATAATCAAACTTGTGGATATGAGACGGAAGAAATTACTATTAAAATATTATAGATTAAAAATCGCCACTAATTTTCTTTTGAACTTTCGAGATTTATAGGCATTAATTTTATGATATCCACCAAAAAAAAAAAAAAGGAAGAAGAAAACTATAGGCAGGCCAAGAGTAAGCATGTATAAAGCCCATTTAGCACAACAAGGCCCACTAAATCCAATCCCCGATCGTCCACGTGTTGTATATTGGTCTGCGGGGAAATCTCGCACGGCGTCTCACATCCTCTCTCTCTCTCTCTCTCTCTCTCTCTCTCTCTACCCTTGTCGATCAGCTCTTAAATCAGATCAATGGCGAAAACCCTTGCTTTGCCGATCATTTTGGTTTTAACTCTACTTTCCATTTGTTTTATCTTCTCAGAATCGGCAGCGGCGGGTCCATTTATTGTTGCCCATAAGAGAGTTTCTCAGAAAAAGCTTAATCAGAACCTGGAACGTGTTTCCGTCTCCATCGATATTTACAACAGTGGATCCGAGTATGCTCTCTTTGATTTAGTGAATTTTTTTATCATCTGTGTTGTTTTTTTATGATCCTAGATTTAGGATTCGACCCACAAATTCAGTGGGTGATATTGTGAATTAAGCTTGAATTTTTATTGTTTGTAAACCCTTCAAATCCTCGGTTGCAAAAGAGGGGGAAATTTTTTGTATTGATTGCATGTAGATGAAAGCAGTAGCAGATTACATGTGGATGCGGACAATCGCTGATTGCACAGATTTAAATTTTTGTTCTTTCGAAGGCATTCATTGTATGCATTATCGAACTCTGTTGCCTGTATGATTTGTATTTGCCTTGTATCAGTGGATGTTTTGTTTTTTAATACCATCCTAATGAATTTATTTATTCAGTACTTAACGGAAACAGGAAATGGAATTTGTGCTACTTGTATAATTTTTGTTCAAATTACGATATGTTAATTGTGTAAGTTTCGTTCAGTCCTTGACCTAAATGGTTAACTTTTTATAAGCCGAATTGATTGATTGCTTGAAGTTGAGCCTCTCTTAGTTAGAAGTTTTGTTAAGTCCTTCACCTAAATGGTTAACTTTTTATAAGCTGAATTGATTGGTTGCTTGAAGTTGAAAAGTAATGTTTGCTTACTATATTGCAGCACAGCATATGATGTAACCCTCACTGATGATAGTTGGGCTCAAGAGTTCTTTGATATTGTGACTGGAAACACTTCTAAATCTTGGGAAAGACTTGATGTGTGAGCTTTTCAATTTTTTCCTAGGAATCTTTTGTGTTGTCACTCTTTCTTACCTTTATATTACTTATATGTGGATTATTTGCATTTGATTGTAGTGGCTCCCTTGTGTCACATTCATTTGAGTTGCTGTCTAGTGTGAAAACCGTTTACTATGGTGCACCTGCTTTGATCACTTATCGAATTCTTACTAAGTCTAAGCTACAGGTTTGCCTTTTTAAGTACTGAATTGCTAGAACAAGTTGAATGTAATGATACTAATATCTGGTTATTTTCAGGAAGCTTACTCAACCCCTGTTCTGCCGTTGAATATTCTTTCAGAAGTAACATCGGAGACAAAAATTGCACTTGTAAATTTGTTTCCTTATATTACTAACATAAAAGCAACTTTTGAGTTTTGATATTTGTAATACTTGTTTATTTTTGCTTCTGCATCCTTACTGAAATAATTCTTTTTTTATCTTGTATCTTCACTGTGGATGGATTGATCTCTTTATGGCTTTCAGGCAAAGGTACTAAGTCTTCCCTTGTTTGTCGAAAATCCTTTGATATTAGGGTGTTGTTTAGTGAGGTTAATATTTGGATAAAGGTCTTCACGTATATTCCTCTTATTCATGCATTGTGCTACTTCCTTTTATTTTGAACTGTGGGCTGATGATTGAATTTGAGAGTTTTGTTAACCTTTATTTCTTGTCGAAGCTCTCTTACCTTTTTAACATTACATGTGATAGTTCTGTGTTTTCCAGCACCATTTTTGTCCTCTCTTATGAATCTTTCAACTTGCAGAGGTTACTGGCAAATTATGGTTCGCATGTTTCCGTGGCTCTCATTGTTTTCCTTTTTGTGAGCCTTATGGTTACAAAGCCAAATGCCGCCAAAGGAAGCAAGAGGAAACGTTGAAACTTCGAGAGATGATGTTCTGATTTGCTTCTCAGGACAGCATCGTTCATAACAACGCGGCGTTTTAGACTTGGGATACACAATCAAGAGAATGATGATTCACATCGTTGAGGAACTTTTATTGATTTCCAAGTATAATTTAATGGCTTTATATTGTTTTTTGTGTAAGATGCTTGGGTAATTTTTTTGGATTTCTCTTTGGTCTGTTTCTTCGTGAGTGACTGGAGGAAAATACGCTTGGGAATGATCCAAACTGTTAGATGACATTTTTGACTAATCGGTAAATTAATCAAATAATTAATAAAATAATAATAATAATAAGTCTTTTAAAAATAAAGACTCTTGTTATTAGTTTTTTTTTTTCATTTGGGATTCTATGTACGTAATTCTAATACTAACATTAGGGATGGAAATGAATTAAACTGTTTGTGAGTTATTCGAATCTCGATTCGCTAAAAGCTCGTTTAATGAGGTTCGTTAAGATAAATAAACTAAACTCAAGATTTACAGTATTTGGTTCGTTAGCTCGTGAAAATGTTCGTTGATAAATTCATGAGTAATCTTTTAAATGAAAAAATAATGGTTTTGATATTTAATTTATTGATTTTTCATTTTAGTTATGAAATATATAGAAAAATCTATTAAATTTGTTTATTATAATAAATTTACAAATATTAATAAGATTGATATATTTTTCTTTAAATATATAATTTATTTTTTAATTAATTTAATGAAAAATTTAAATGTATAATTCATATTTATTAAGTTTGTTAGGCTCGATAAAGGCTTGAGTGCTCGTAAGCCATGTATATATTCGTTAGATAAAGCTCGAGATCGGCTCGATTATAAACGAACCAAGTTCAAACATTCAAGAGCTCGGCTCGACTCGGTTCGGCTCGGCTCGATTCGATTACATCCCTAACTAACATCGATCTTAAAAAAAATATCCAAAAATCAAATATATTTTACACATTGTTTCTACTTATTGAATTTTTTTTTTAAAAAAAAAAAAAGCACAAGTAGAAAACAACTATTCACCCCAAATAAGTTAAAAGGATACAAAGGAATAATTTTTTTAAAAAATAATTCAAATAAAAAATATGCCATTTAACGTAGACTCGTCTGTATGTTTGAGAACTTCTCCAATGCAGTTCTTTCATTCCAAACACTGGTCAAGGCCCCGAGAAATATTAGTCGAGACAAGTTCGAAACAAACGACTTCTCCCCCGAAAATGGGAGATCTACGGTGAGTGCCTGCCTCGCTGTACTCCCTGTATTCCTAAAATTAGCAGGAAATGTCAATCTTTGCTGTTGCAAAGCTCAGGAATTCACAAAGGATCAATTTAAAGATGATTTCCATGTACTTGTTTGGCATGCATGCTCTAGTTCGAATGACTTAAATGTGTTAATTATGTCTCTTGAATTCGTGGATATGAATTGTTCATCCCCTGATGTGATTGAAACACACACGTAATATATGAAACACACACAAAAAAATTGAATTGATTTTTTATGAAAATAAAATTGCTTGATGACCGGCATAGGTCTTATAAGTTTGCAAACCGCATAATTCTGATCGCGAAGAACTACTACAAATGGGAGACAACACAATAAGCCTTATATATAAGCTTGAAAACAGTGTACAACATAGAAATACAAGAAAAACCACACAAAACTAGAAGACGTGCTTGCGACACCTGGCATGCCGAGCAAATGACAAATTGCTCAGATGACTGATCCATGGCAAACCTATGACATCGGGGGGGTACTGGGATATAGATTATGGTTGGTGAAACGTTCCTTTTTCGGAAAACTTATTACCTATGAATTTTTTCTTTTTTTTTTTTTGGGCAGATAGGCGATAGAGAATGATTTAATTAAGGACGATTCCACATATGTGGGATCAACTTGTGAACAGACGGAGTAGGCTTAATAGCAGGAGAATGAGTGTTTATTGTTTTCCTGATGCTTTCCGGGCAGCAATCCACGATGTTGGCTCGACAACATGGCATCCATGGAGGTTGAATTTGTCCATCTGTGGTTGTCACGATCGAGACAAGAATAAGGATAACACACACACTGATCTTAGGTGCCATGAAAGTTTGTCGACTTTTTGATGGTTGTGTTCTTGAGATTGGGCTATACATGCACGTTCTCGCGTTATATATAAACAAGAGACAAGCTAGAGATCATCGACTAATCTTCCTTGGACATAGAGATTTATCTTATATTACTGTATCATAGTACTCGTTATTACAATGTTTGAGACGGACATATATAGAGAGAGGCCGGTTCTGTTGAATTTAATCCACACGAGAGATCAAATTCTTACTTCAAATCTTTTGATAAAAAACTTTATTTGAAATGCAAATAAATGAACTTTCAAACGTTTTGATCACTTTAAATATTTTTTTAAAATCCAAAATTATTCATCAGAATTAAGGCAACCTTAAACCCAATAAGCTACCGCATCGTCCCAAATATAATATTTGGAATATTTTCACGCATATTAAAAATTTAAACAATTCTTACATGAAGAGCACACAAAGAAGCAAAGAATCACAGAGGCAGGCGGCAAATTTGTCGATTGTGTAGAAAAAGGAAACCAAACGTGAAAATCTAGGAGCCTTCCCTCGATTTCTTCATTGCTATATTACGAGAGATGGACTTTTGCAGGTTATTAACAATTTTACAATTTTCTCAGTCAAATTTAGTAATAAATTGACCCATTTCAGTTTCATGTCATCTATCGATCTCATCTGATCCCCTACCTTGATCAACAATGAATTGTAAACTCTATCAGCAATTAAAAAAATTCGAACCTAACCGTTGATCTAATGACTCAAATTCTTTCAAATACGAGAGAATCACACACATATTATAACACTCGAATGATCGTTTAAGTTTTTTTTTGTTTAAAGTTATCATTTAAGTGACAAGCAGGAAGTATTTTAGAAGATAGGGCGAATATGCTGTGAGATTCTTCTCTGGCCTTGTGTTTCTTCGCTCCATTCGAGGTCCGCTAGTATATTCGTTTCGCATTATTCCCCAATCCCATATATATTTACTGTTATTCCTAGTTTTAAACCAAACTTTACGTTTCGACCGTACGTTCGACTAATTTTTTGAAAATATAATATAACCGGATAATGAAATATGTACGATAAATGAGCATCATATCAAAACTGATTACTGATGTTATTTAAATATGTTAGTTGTTTACCTATGATCTAAATCTGCCCGCACTTCTCTGTCCTCGGTTTTAAATTACTATTTTTAAAGCGAGAGCAAATCCATCTCAATATAAATACACTACTTACAAAAATAGACACTCATCTTTTTTTTAAAAAAAAAAAAAGAAGAAAAAATAAAATTTTCTCATTTTTGATTATTTAATCACAAAAGAGAGCCATGGCAAGTTTGGAAAACAAAACCATGGTTCTGTCTCTGTTGGTGGCTTTGTTAGGTCTGTTTTCATACAACATTTCAGCGGAGTTGCCGAGATTTGAACACAACGTTAGTAGAGGCGACGGTGCTCTCAGGTTCTTGGTCGTCGGAGATTGGGGAAGAAATGGCCATTTCAACCAATCTGAAGTCGCTTTTCAGGTCTCCGTTCGGTTTAATTTCTTTCATTTTATCTTTTTACGTATCATCGGAATGTAGTTTCTTTTTCACGTACGTGTTTAACAAAATTTATACAAGTTTTTAATGTTACGTACACTTAAAATATGATTTTATTTTTTATAAAAATAAAAAATAAAAGTTCTTTTGGTTGGGGTGGAACATATTTATTTACGTGATTGATTCGATAATTCTGCAGATGGGGAGAATTGGAGAAGAATTAGACATTGATTTTGTGATATCAACTGGTGACAATTTCTACGATAATGGGCTAAAAGGGGAAGATGATCCCAATTTTGTACAGTCTTTCACGAATGTTTATACAGCAACGAGCCTCCAAAAACAGTGGTTTAGTGGTAAATACTTGTTTGTTCTCGGGAATAAAACAATAGTGGGTCTCATGTGAGACCGTCTCACGAATCATAATCTGTGAGATGGGTCAACCCTACTCATATTCACACTAAAAAGTAATACTTTTTTCATGGGATGACCCAAATAAGAGATCCGTCTCACAAATATAACCCGTGAGACCATCTCACACAAGTTTTTGTCATAAAACAAAGCTTGTTTATTTGTTATTTTAAAGTTAACTTAATTACTATGCCATTGCAGTCTTGGGAAACCATGATTATAGAGGTGATGCATTGGCGCAGTTGAGCCCTGTTCTTAGGAAAATAGATAGAAGATGGCTTTGCTTGCGGTCTTTCATAGTAAACACAGGTGAATTTTTGTGTTTTGTATTTATATATAAACTATCTTTTTTCGTGATACGGGTCAACCCAATCCATAATTAAAATGAAAAGTAAATTTTTCATGAATCAGATCGGGTTATAGATGTGTCTTGACAAAATTCAATATCCGTGTGTATTAACTGTGTTTTTGCTTGTTTTTGGAGTAGAAATTGCTGAGCTGTTCTTTGTGGATACGACTCCTTTTGTGAGAGATTATTTTGTAAATCCAGAAGATCATATATATGATTGGCGCAATGTGATCCCCACAACGAGATACACTTCCAGTTTGTTGAAAGTGAGTTTCACGAATATACGACTCGTGAGATTATCTAACACAAGTTTTTGCCTATGCAATTAATAATTTTTATAATACGGCGTCGGATTCATGTTTCGATAGGATCTCGAATCAGCATTGAAGAAATCAAGGGCAAAATGGAAAATCGTAGTTGGCCACCACGCCATTAGAAGTGTTGGTCATCACGGTGACACTCGTGAGCTTGTGCGATCTCTTCTCCCTATTCTTCGGGTAAGCTACATGAAAATTATTTAAATACTTTAAAATCTAACACATTTTTTCCCCGAAATAATGTTAATTAACATAGAGATGACACATGCAACATGGCTAGAACCGATATTTGCTAACATAAATGATCGAAATCGTCGTGTGACAGACATAAAGGAATAAAATGGCATATTTCTCAATTTAAATATAAATGATCTATTCAAACTCATCAATTCATTACATATGAAACTCTAGGCAAACAATGTAGATTTCTACATGAATGGGCACGATCATTGTCTTGAGCAGCTAAGCGACATTAAAAGGTACACTGCTTGGATCATACGATATTTTTTATTTATTTATTTCTAAATATTCACGAAAAAAATACTAACGAGACATAAAAATAATCACGTAGTCCGATTCAATTTGTAACGAGTGGAGCGGGATCCAAGGCATGGAGAGGAGACGTTAAAGATTTGAATGGGAATGACCTAAAATTCTTCTACGATGGGCAAGGATTCGCGTCGGTTCGATTGACACAAAGCGAAGCAGAGATTCGATTTTACGATGTTCTTGGTAGAGTCATACATAGTTGGAATATGTCCAAGATGCTTCATGCCGATATTTGAAATCAACCTATCTAGGCTTAGTTTTATAGGTTTTAAGTGTACCATAGGATTTTGTCGTGGATTTGGCCACTTCAAATTCTCTTCCACATATAAATTTAGGTACGTGTATTCTTCTGTGTAAATATATTTATCCTAGTTTTAGTTGGTTTTAGGATATTTAGAAACTCGATTCGAGTTGTACGGCATGAAATTGTAAGGATAAAAATTAGGAAATTGTTGGATATTTGTGGTTGGTTAATGCAGCATGTGACCATAATTATATTATCCGGTTTATTTCCGAATGTAATGTTGGGAAAGAAGGCAGACAAAATATGACTTAAATACTTATTTCTTTATATATGTTTTCCAAGAAAAGTTTGTCACAATTGAGTTTTGGACCTGATATCTCGTCCCAAATATGAACTATAAGTCGTCGTCGATCCGACTACGATTTTTCATCATTTAAGAGAATTGTTCCTTCGTGCAATGTCTGCATGGACTCGGGTCTTAGACCCAGTTGAGAATGTCAAAATCAAGCATAATTTAATTTTAATAGGTTCAGATTTTAAATCACATGTACAATTCAAATTACACTTACATTAAGATCAGCACACATTTTTGCATGGGCCGAAGGGCACCTCAGCTTCCCCAATGCCATTGATCCATTCACATTAGTTTCAAGATTACAAAATTTTATATATATATATAATAGATATATATATATATATATATATATATATATATATATATATATATAAATCACTGTAGTTATTTAAAATCTATATTAAAAAATAATTTAAAAAATAGCATATTCTTATATCTATTATATATTATAATATCTATATATATAAATAATCACTTAGTTTCTATTTAAAATAAAAAAAAATAGCAATTTCTTACAAACTATAACGTAATAAAAGCCATTTAAGAAGTTCCAAAACGCATTATATTTAAATTGAAAATTGACTAAGTAATAGAGAGCCATTTGGCAAGACTATCCAATAAAATTTTAAATTGAATATTTTTTTTATTATATATATACACTTGCATTGATTAATGCTTTGTCTTTATCGCAGGCCTACACTACGTAATATATTACGTAAGAATCACTATCGTATCACGAGTATAAGCATCAATGCAACATAGATTTTATTTTTGAAATATAGTTCCAAATATATTTAAAAAGAGTTTGTCCCCAATTATATCAAGACAAAAATTTATGTGAGAACATTTCGTATTTTGTGAGACGAATATCTTATTTGGATCATCATGAAAAATTATTATTTCATTGTTAAGAATATTATTTTTTATTGTGAATATTGTTATGATTGACCCGTCTCACGGATAAAGATTCGTGAAACCGTCTCACAAAAGACTTACTCTTATATCAAATGTTTTTTTTATTTGAAAATATTAAAATAAAAGCAAACATAGAGAGTTCCCTGTGTAGAATTTGAGATCTATCGATTGCATTGAAAATATATTTGGGAAAAAGTCATTGCTATCATACGTGAGTCACGAATGAGAAAGACAGACTGATACAGTCGTATAAAATATGCAACAAATGTCGAAATTTTCACCAGTTAAACAGTGACATTAAAAAATATCATGGGAAAATATTTTATTATATATATATATAATATTATAAACTATATAATATATGATGCTGAATTTGTTAGTTAGTTTTGACTTCAAAATATTGACACCAGAAAGTTGAGGAATGATGTATCATTTCCGAAAAGAAATATATTGATTCTTTTTTGTTGGATTATATGTATAATATTATTTCTCTGTCTTTTTATTCTTGTTTAATTTATAAGAGAATTTTTTACAAAAAATTAGAAAATATTTAAGATATATATTGGCGTGTTATAGAATACATACCATGTCGAGGAGAACGAATTTCGACAAAAATCAAATTTTTACAAACTCCTTTATCATTCAAGAACATGATGAGTATGTTGTTAAATTCAACTTCCTTTGAAAATTTATAAACATTTTAATTAATACAAATGAAATGCTTTATGATGATATATAGAGGTTACCAAAGAAAACTCATTTTGAAGATAGGAGAGCTAAAATTAAAAAGAAAAAAACAATTTTTTTATGTGTATAATATGTTTAAAAAATGTGATTTTTAGCAGTTTGTCATTGTCTGTACTCTGTAGGTCTCTATATTTCTATCAATTATGAATATGTGAAAAGATTTTTAATTAGCATCCGATATTAAACAAGAACCGAAAACAACATGAAAGATGTACTATAATACTAATAGTCAAACCCAACTGGATTATATATAATTCCCTAATTTATTTTGAACTTCTGTAGTTATAATCAAATTTCATATATAAAAACTTATCTGAGACGGTCTCACGAGTCGTATTTTTTAAGACATATATCTTATTTCGGTCATCCATGAAAAAATGTTATTTTTTATGCTAATAATATTATTTTTTATTGAGAATATCAGTAGAGTTGACCCGTCTCACAGATAAAGTTTCGTGAGATCGTCTCACAAGAAACCAACTCAATTTATAATATAAAATTTACCTAAAACGCGCATTGTTTTCCGTAGTCAATGTGCTATATTCTGTCATCTTATTGCGGAAATTTGAGATACGTTCTTCCAAACATTGAGCCTGCTTGATGATTGTCCTAAATTCCAATTTCTATATTACCAAATAATAATGAGACTTTATTTTTTTAAATAACTTTCTTAATATTTGTCAGAAAACAAACAAACCAATATATTGATTTTGGAACGAATGAAGTAAAAATTTGGAGCATGTCCTCCTTGTTTCAAGGATGTTTTTCAAATTTTGTCATGCATGTTCTGCTTCCGACTTTTCATGTTTCAGATATTGGAAGAATTTCGTAAAAAAAAATGGACAAAATGTAAATAAGTTTATTTAGAGAAACATATGTATCTTTTCAAGTATCCAATTTTTAAAGTTTGTTCTTAAAGATAAAACACCATGTTAATTAATTATCATGAGTTATAAAAAAAAATTAAAAATACAATCTAAACCATGCTTAATTCTCTATTAAAGATTGAAGAAGATATATTTTCAAAATCAATAGAACTTAAGAAATTGGGTCCTTTTACTTTCTATTTACGCGAAAACCAGGAGTATTTCATTTGCTACGTAATTATTTTCCGTGATTAGACGATCGAACCATGATTTGGATTGAATAGTAATCATACTTGTTGATGAAGTTGAACAACTTAATTGTTTAATCAACTTGTTAAATTACCTGTGTCAATGTCTGATTATGTAGGCAGTTCATATAATTAACTTAATTGCATAAGCATTCTAGTTGTTTCTTGCCTCAAATGATTTCCGTCCAGCAAATCAAACACTAGATTCAGTTCCTATCACTTACATAATCACTTGCAGCATGTAAATAGTCGGCTTTCATCATTTTCTGCTACCCAAAACCTTTTTTTTTTACAGACAAAAACATATATTTTTCTTATATTATGACAAAGTTCTAATTATTATCTATTTTTTGTTTTTGTTTTTGTTTTTGAACATTAAGCATAATGATAATAATAAATTTCTTTCTGATAAAAGAGATATTTAATAATTTTATATTCATCCAATGTTTGTCATCTTTTTGGGACACAACCCGCTTATGACCAACTATATACCAAAGGGAAACATGACCAAGTATAGAGGAAAATGATAGAAGAGTTTATTGCAGGTAACATGCATTCGGGATCTACCAAAAAATTCAATCTCCTCTTCATTCTCTTCCTTCAAAATATATTTTCTCATCTTCTTATTCTCTCAGTACGATAAATACTTATAATTTTATAAACGGTCGTATACCATTAAAAAAAAAGCTAATAATATATATGATACACCAAACCCAACAACTACCTTATATATCATGGTACCAATCATAATTTACAAAAGAAAATCAAATATACATCACATTGGTTGTCCTTTGTTGTTTCAAGAAATAACAAAATGTGGTCCTGTTTCCAAGTGGAGGACAACAATTTCACACTCTTCTAAGCCTAGAAAGATAAACATTCATTTGATTTTTCTGCAACTTGATGTTTTCTGCTATTTCCACCCTCTTCCGACATGTCAAATCAAAGCTTATTTGTTCAATGATTTTCATATCATTGTCCTAAAATTTAGTCAGGTCCTGCCAACATCACTCTGTTTTATTACCTCTAAATATATCCATCATTTTCAGTATCCAGCTTTAAAAAAAACCTCACCACAGTAGCATCTAAAACCTTGCAAATAGGAGTGGGTCAGTGAACCTGGTCTCCCTCTTTCAATTTCACACAGCAAATTTTTTTTCCTGAATGTTAGTACAGCTAAGTGGCTGCAGTTATTCTCCTTATGTTAATCTCAAGATCATGTAGCCAAGGATGGATACTAGTAAAATCTTTAGAAAGAGAATGACCGGCAGAAAATTTGTTGTGCACACCGAGGATTTGACGAAACCGACAGGAAATATGCAAAGTACAAATCAAGAATCTCTCGGTTTCAAAAACTATTCCATTGCTGGAGAAACATTCATGTGCGAACTGTAACAAACTTCTTCTCCCGTGCTATAAGTTGTAGAGTAACTCATCATCTTGAAATTTAAAAGCCTCTCGTTTTCGTTATTTATTTATTGTGCTTGTACTATTCCATTATTTCAGGGAATCTTTAATAAAGTAGTTAGTGTTAACTTTTGTCAACTGTGGATATCAACTTTTGCCCACTAAGAATCCTTGTAAGCACATTTGAAACTGATGTTATATGTTTCTTTTCTTTTTGTCTTTTTGCCCTTCAAAAGGCTGTTTGTCAGCTCCTGGAATGCAGGAGGTATCACACCATCAGATAATTTGGAACTTGAAGAGTTGCTCGACACCGAACACTGCAGGGCAGATATATATGTTTTGGGGTAATCTTGTACTTTTATGAGATTGTGTTGTGTGTGCAAAACCTGTATAGAGAAATTTGAATAGAACTGGTTTAATTCACATCTTGTGACAAGACATGCAACTGTTGGCAGGTTCCAAGAAATTGTTCCACTCAAAGCCGGAAATGTTTTAGGGATAGATAATACCAATATTTGCTCGAAATGGAATGCTCTTATAGAACAAGCGCTCAACAAAAGAATGGCAGCCAAAGGCGCAATTGATGAGCCAGAAGTTGGAGAGATTCAAAGAGTTTATCCAGTGAAGACACCCAATTCCAACAATTCAACTGCTCCAGATTTTCAATGCTTAATAAGTAAACAAATGGTAGGAATATATATCACCGTGTGGGTAAGAACAGAGCTACATGGTTACATCAGGCATCCGAGTGTCTCATGTGTAGGCTGTGGTATCTTCGGCTACCTGGGAAACAAGGTATTAAATATCAATCCTTAACATAGAATACAACATTAGTTTTAAAACTGTCATGTGCGGTCACAAGAAATGAAAAGAAAAGAAATTAACAGATTCTGTATTTCAATAAACAGGGTTCTGTCTCGGTCAGATTCTTCTTGCATGAAAAAAGCTTTTGCTTTGTCTGCAGTCATTTAGCTTCAGGAGGAAAAGAAGGCGATGAGAGACAAAGAAATATAGATGCAACAAGCATATTGTCGCGCACTTTATTTCCTGCCGAATCCCTTCACCATCTACCTAGAAAAATACTAGAGCATGAGTATGTTTTCCTATTGATATAATATCAACGAGACCATACATGAATTCTGTTTCAACCTTGATATGTTGTATATTATTGTTTGAATTCATAACAATTCTTTGCAATCTTTATGTTTTTGTTGGATCGTTAAGCAGAGACCTTTCACTTTATTTTATCACTTCTTATCAATTCAGCCTCCTGAAATACATCATAACCATAGCCAGTTTGGTTCTGAATCTCGTACAGTGGTGTGGTTTGGCTTGGTGACTTGAACTACAGGATACACCTGCCAGATGCTGCAATAAGATCACTGGTTGAGCGTAAAGAATGGAGTACCTTATTAGAAAATGATCAGGTAACGAAACATGGTAGGACATTTTTTAAATGATGTATAAGCAAACATCACATCCAATTGGCATATGAACTTTGTCCTAACTTCAATTTGCAATCTGAAAATAAAGCTGAAAGCTGAGCTTGCAGAAGGCCATGTCTTTGAGGGTTGGCACGAGGAAGAAATTGAGTTTGCACCAACCTATAAATATAATCAAAACTCAGATGACTATTATGTATCCAATCACAAATTAAAAGCGAAGGAGAAACGTGCTCCTGCATGGTAAGTTGCCAATAATTCCATGTTTTGTTATATAATCCGTACCGTTAATTTGACAAAGAAGAAAGTTTTATAGGTGTGATCGAATAATTTGGTTTGGAAAGGGATTGAAGCAAATCCAGTACACAAGAGGTGAATCTAGATTATCTGATCATAGACCTGTTCGAGCAATTTTTATGGTAGGTAATGAGGTTAGTGGAACCAAGAAAGAGCCAGGCAGCCCTATGTCTAACAGATTTGTTGATGTATCCAACCATTTCAACAAAAGCATTAATGATTGATTCACTTAAACCATCTACACTTTCGATTTTAAATTAACTTGTATCGCCGAAAATGACTCCCTCACCGCCCACTCACCGAAAAGGAAATAGAAGCTCAATGGGAAAAATAAAAAAAGAAAGAAAGAAAGATTGAGAGAATGTGGAATCTCAAACAAAGAAAATAACAAAATGTCATAACTCTAATACTCTGCTTACATTTTTCAAGACAAAGTGATTTTTACTCAGTTTCGAGTAGGGCTTTGTCAAGACTGAACCTCCGGAAGCATGCATGAGATATTGACTTTCAGAGGGGGCAATAGATGACAGAAGGAGCATCCTACAGTCTGTGTAGCAAAATAATTTCAAGAAGTGTCCTAAAAGCACAAACTGTTGTTATTTTGCTGCTGTTAGAAGGATCCTCTGAGTACAAAAACAAGAAATAACAAACATTAAACCATCAGCAATAACTAAACCTGTCTTCCAATTTTTCCACACCATTCTCCAGGGAAAAACCATAAAGGCAAGTGTGACGCTTGAAATTTTCAATCCATGAACCGATGAATCAGCAAAGGTCCAGCATTTGTACAACAGGATTAAAGTAAGCCCTGAAAAATGCCCAATCCAAACACGCGGGATCAGTTCAGCATGCAAACTTGATGATAATTTCCAAACAAAATACAAGCAATGGGTCACTCAAATTATCCATGATATTCCATTGAAGAAGCTTTGATCATATTTTATCTCTGATTTGAAAATTTAAATCGTATTGTTGCTTTCATTTTTTATTACATAAATTATATATTATTTCAATGTAATAAAAATTTGATTTTTACACGAAAAGATAAATTTTGTACGATCATTATGATCTATATATACATCGTGTTTTGAATTATTTTCAAATTGCAAAAACCTTCTTCTTGACCAATGTTATACACTTTTAACATCACAAACTAACATACATGTTAAATTATTTTTATATCTATACAATTAATCAAGTAAAATATTTTAGATATACTTATTTTTTATTCAAAAATATTTAAAATCAAAACTTCTTTTCAAAATTAATCATTTCAAATGTTATTTTCGGTTACGATAATTTTTTTTCCTGAAATTTGTAAGTTTATGTTTGGATGGAAGGATTTAAATTGACCAGAGAATTCACTCGATATAGTTGGGCAAACATAAAGTATTTCAAAATTTTTTAGTCAATTATATACAATGAATTTGAAATCAAATTCGCTCAAAATCATTTAATATTCCATAAGTTTGCATTTGAATTGATGGATTTGAAGTTAAAGATTTCAAATCCATAATAATAAATCAATTGGTTTTTGGACATATCCACTTAATAATGATTTCAAATCTCAAAGAATTATTTTTTGAGTTTTTATAACTCATAACAATACGAAGTCATTTTAAATTCTATGATCAAATACTCACTCAAATCCATATTTCACGACTCAGACGCAACCTAATATTCTTTCTACAATGCCTAGTACAAATATAAAAAATGGTTAAAGAAAAAAGATTAAACTTCAAACAAAATGAAATGACTTGATATAAAATGTAAATTTGTATGCACGCAATGCAAGTTTTCTCTCATTTCTGGACATAGAAGTAAACCTAATACATTTGTAACTAGCAAGTAGCCCAGACCACTGTTGGTTTTTCCACATTTAGGTCTTAAATTTGGGCCAAACAAAAGAATAATAATTTAGTTTTTCTTTTCTTTTTTCTCAAAGCCATGACTAAAAGATCAATGAATAAAAGAATGGAGTACACACTTTTGTATAGGTGTTCTCTACCCTCTACCCTAAGAACACATTTTCAATCTTCAAGAGAATTCGATCCCTGTGTGGTTTTCTTGAAAGCAATGAATTCCCAAACAAGAGTCGTCGATCCCCGAATGGCTCCGATCGGCGTTTCATTCGGCACTCTGAGCTTCAATGCCCAGTCTTAATTCCTTGGTGATGTAGAACTCTAATCTACAGAAGGTGAAGGGTTCCTCCTCCCTTCTGAACCGATGAACGAAGACCTCCAAAGCTTCCCTCATCCATGAATGTGCACATACTTCTCTTGCTTCGTTTATTGTCATCTGTGGAATGAAATCCATACGACAAACTTCAAGACTCGGTTTTGCATCATGGCATTCCATGTGAAACAATTCTGAAACATTATGCATAGACTCGTAGAGAAAGCATGAAAAAACAGAAACTTTTAGACGTACCCAAGTTCGTTGGCGGACGTTCTTCTCAGGCCAGTCATTTAACTCCTCGGTCACCAACAAGGGGAACATCGATCCCTGGTGATACTTGTCTTGGCTTTTGCTCTTGAAAACCCATTCACCTAATTTATCCTGCAGGCGAATGTGAACCAAATAAGTTCGAGGCAACCGGACATGAATATTTAGCGACGACGTAATCCATTGGTTGGAAAACATTATGCTTTGATTCAACATGAACATGGAATCCTAACCTCCAGCAAGCCGATCACACCGGCTTCCTCGATGGTCTCCCGGGATGCGGCCAATTCGATATCCTCATCAAGTTCCCAACCACCCTAATGATTTCATAGCAAACTATCATGTCAAACAAATAAAAACAAGAAACATCGGATTTTTTGTTCCTATATCTTCTGTCATAAAATTCGACAAGGACATATCATGATTCTTTTCAAAGCTACAAGATTCTTCTATTTATGTTACCTTAGGGAACATCATTTTTGGGCTCTTTTGAGAGCTGATCAAAAGGATCTCCAAGTCTTCGATTGCGGTCCCCTCGACAGGGGTTGACTTGTTGGTTTTCCTCTTCCTGTATGGAATACATCTGCAAATTTTGAATATGGGATGAAGTGTTAGACACCAAATAGGTTATATTCATTCATTCAATAAACAAACATCAGAGAAAACAACCCGGATGAGATATAACAAAACCGAATCGAGAATCAATCCAAATGCAAAGATTTCCTCATCACATTTCAACAAAATCAAGATTCAGAAAATACATACCCCACAACCTGGCGAAATCCCTGATCGTAGCGCTGCAAATGCCGCCCCGTTCGAGGAGGCGAAGACGCAATCGCATTCATTTGCATCATCTTATAACCTACGGTTCCTGAATTATCACAAGAAAATAAAAGATATCAATGAGAGAGAGTGCGTTTATTTATAGAAGAAAGCTAAGCCATTTCCGTTGAAATATCCCCAGAAAAATCGGAGCCGCGATCGACTGTGTATTAAATTACCGTGAAATAATTCTATAAATAATCTCTCGATAACATGATGGATCGAGTAGCGAGCTGATCTTCAAATTCTATGAATATTTCACTTACTTATACATGCAAGAACTTAATTTACAATAGTGGCGCTTGGGACCGACATCTGAAAAAGTCAAAATGGAATAACAATAATAAATAAACAAAAGTCTGGCTAGTCAAATCGATTTCACAATCGAAGACAATGTAATTATAGTTCACTCTACTCACAGATAAAAATCCATAAAAATTTATGTCATATTATATTTATAAACAAATATATATATATATATATATATATATATATATATTTAAATTTTTTATATATATTGTGTGGGTATAATTAATTTTAAACTATAAAATCTTGGACAAGCGTTGTCGATAATTATATTTTAATCAACATCGACAATTCGGCGCTTCATGTTCTTCTTAAGTTGACTATTCTCAGTCTTAACGTTTTTTAAAAACGTGGATAAATAGAATATCCTTAATTACTCATATCAGACGATTTTATTTTTGCTTATAAAAAAAAAGGTAGGATCCTATTATTTTTATTTTATTTTTTAGTATAAAGAAACAATTTTCATGCTTTTCACTGAGAAAATCATACATATATTTTCGTGTTTACTTCATAAATTTATGATAACTGATACTTTTAGGGTGTGTTTGGTTGAGTGGATTAAATAAGGATAGATTAATAGTCAAATATTTATCGTTAAAATTTTAAGTTGTTTTAATAATCATTTTGATCCGGTTTAAAATGTAATTTTATGGATAACTATTTGATTAATAAAATTGGATCTTAAACCGGATCAAAATGATTATTAAAACATCTTAAAATTTAACGATAAATATTTAACTATTAATCTATCCTTATTTAATCCACTCAACCAAACACACCATTATTATATCTGACATGGATCAATGTGAAGCATGCAGATATATGCAAAGTCGAGTCAACTACTCAACGTGTGACAATTTCCAGCATTTAACATGTGATTTTGACTGGGTCATATTAGTGTCAGCTAATCAACTTTGTTGCAATTTTCAAAACAAAATTTCAAAAAATATAATGATGGTAGCATACTTTTAAATTTTATATAATTTGTAATTAAGTTGCATTTGGATTTGACAATTTATTTTTATCGTTAAATAACTTGATTAAACAAATAAAACTTAAATTCGTCTCTTACTTATTTGTAAGTAATTACAATAGATTCAAATTACTCAAATATTCTAAGGATCTGCAACCTACCAAATGGTGGGTTGCGGTCTTGTTGTCATTAGTTCTCTCTCGCTCTACTTTCAAAATAAAAATTATTTTATTGTATAAATAATTTTAAAAATAACGAATTTCTCCCACGTGTAATTTACTAGTTTAGAATAAATGTCCATCCACACGTCCGACTCGTCTTCAAAATTTTCAGGCTAACATGATGTTTGGTTAAACTTCGGATTTAGCTTCAGTTGTAAAATTCGAGTTTTGAAGTAGTTTGACTTTGTGCTTCCTACGCATATTTTAAATTAAATGGCATTATTGGGAAATTGTCAAAAACTCCCTATTTCCATTCTCAACCTCCTCTTTACTCCCTACCCCATTAAAACTTTGTTTCAACTCCCCATATCCCTCAAATTTCCAAGTTTGCCCTTATTTATTTATTTTAAATAATTGATTTCTTTTTTGTAGTAAAAGGCCCATCATGCTTCCGTAAAATAAATTGAATCTTTTACCTTTTTGACTAGAGTATCACCGGGTTATATCCACCGTTTTTTACGAACTGCTCCTCACAGTCCAACCACACGATCGCAACCGATGGTTACTAAGCAGATTCCTTCAGCAATACTTAGCACAGCTCTAATTCGTTTCCTACCTTAGAGCGTACAGCAAAAGATCAATTTTTGAAAATAATACATGATAGGGGCTAAGACCAAAGATCTCTTTTATTCAAACACAAACATTTATTTATTACATAGTAACCTCCTGTAGAGGAGGAGAAACTTGTTTAGCTACTTATCGTAGCTGAACTCTTAACACACATAAACTTGAAAGAAAATATTACAACCTTGTATGAAAGAATGGAGAAAATATTTGATGATCTTCACTTTCTTCTTCCTGTCTTATTTATAGAAGGCTCCTTCGGATTTGAACTTCGGATTTCAAATCTTCATAAGCCTTTACAGCTTGCATTGGGGACCATTTGGTGGTTGAGGGGTCCCTGTCTAGATTATTAATCTTGACATCAACTTCTCATCCTCTTTTATCTCTTTTAGATACCACTGACGATGAGTTTCCAGGATATCGGCAGTAATCTCATCTTTTTTATACTCTTTGAAATGATTTACTAACCATTTCAGTGCTTCTGCCTCTTTCCTTTTGTATGTTATTCTTCTTTTCAAAACTTTCAAATATACACGATACATTTTTAAGTTTTGATTCTGGTGTGTTAGCTGGTTTCCTTTCTGTCCTTATTTATGGATGAATTTTCGGGACCAGTTAATTTACTTTTATTCATTGGATTCCTTTTAGATTGGTATCCAATGCTTGCTGAGTCATCCACCATTTGTTATTGGTGGTCCATTTGTCCTTTACCACTAATTAGTGGTTGTCTTGATTCTACTACTCACATGGTAGTGGTCCTGCTTTTTGTAATGGAGGGTCACATGTCCTTTTTAATTTTGTCGAGGAATCTTCGGTTTTTTGTATCCTCGAGGAAAATGTGCATGTGGTCCTTCCCCACTTGTCCTTGCTTCGGTAAAATGTTTTCGATCAGATCTTGGTTTGAAACCTTTACCGAACTCTGGTTCTTTCTGTATTTGGCATTCAGAGCAGATGTTCTCCGACCATCTTCCTATGTGTGCCATATTACAGAACTTTCGGCGAGTCTCTTTGCTTGCCGGTAGCTTGCTGTTCCACAAGAGATTTCTTTTCTTTTCAAATAAATCTTCTGCGAAACTTGTTGTTTTTCCTGTCATGGTATTCAACAGGAATGATCCGTTCACTGAATGATTGTAGAATTTGAACGGAAACTTGACTTTGTCCATCTCAGTAAGACAGACCCATAAACCCCAAGCTCTTCTGGTAGAAATGTCATCTTCAGTGATTGAAGCAACCAGGGGTGTTTCTTCTGTTGGAGGATCCTTGATAAATTTTTGGACATTTGTATCCGGCCTCCTTAGCTTGATGAAATGAAAGGCTTCGTGAGAACCTTTCCCTGCTGGTTCTGGTGCTGCACTAAAAAAGTATAGCTCCAAAACATCTCCTCTGGACAAATAATCATTGTTTGCCCAAGTCTCGTGAACAGCTTCCTGGATCCACTTTGGTAAACCTGAGATTTCCGGAAAGCTGGGTGATGTAGTATAAACTGAGGCAAGAGCCCCAAATTCATACCAAGCTTTAACCTCCTTAGGATATGAATTAGGTTTCATCCATACCCTTGGATATTTTCCTGAAACATCAACCCTATTTGTAGCTGGGTTAATGCCAATTCGTATTTTTAATTTCTCCCAATTCTGCTGATAAACCTGAAATGGAGAAATTACACATTCATTAGTACCAACCTTAGCTTTGCCTTTGTCAATACGAGGCCTAAGGTTGATCTCTCCCTCTTCAATCCCCGAGGTGAAGGGTTGACTTGAGGACTCAAGATAAGGATCAGGAGTCTCAATTTTTGTTTCAGCCGACTCATCTCGTGATGATTCCGACT
Organism: Primulina eburnea; assembly: GCF_022965805.1. Lineage (NCBI taxonomy): Eukaryota > Viridiplantae > Streptophyta > Magnoliopsida > Lamiales > Gesneriaceae > Primulina > Primulina eburnea. The sequence continues at coordinate 31,275,197 of NC_133113.1, forward strand.
TAACACTTGTGCAAGGGGTATTTGAATCCCCCGCTACAGGTATAGAGTCCTGTACTCGAAAACTCTCCATTTGAGAAACCAGTGGTCTCTCAATGCCCTGGAGGATAGGCCTTTGCGTTACAGACCATAACTGAGTATATGCCTGTAAACATCCTGTAATTCGATCAGAGACAATTCTCTTATCAGCTTGTTGTAGCCTTCCCGCAACTTCTGCGTTAACAGCTAACTTGTTGAACTCGGTTTGAAGCATTTCAAGGTGTTCCCTCAAATGCCTCTGCATCTTGATAATAGCATCAATGTCAATGCTGTCCATCCCTTGTTAAAAAATCTGCAAGAATATTTTCATGAGATTTTATTATCATAATATCAAAAATATAATTTTGACATAAAGCTTGCCATCATAATAATCTAGCCTTCTCCGGTTTAGACTCAATTCTATTTCTCAAAAAGGCTTTAACTTGAGTGTTATCAACTTTTAAAGTGAATTTCTTTGCAAGTAAAAATAACGGCCATTTTTCAAAAGCCCTTTTTACTGCATAAAATTCCTTTTCGTTGATATGCCATCTTATGGCTTCTGCGTCTGAGAATAACCCACTACAATATCTGCATGGTTGTTCTCCATCTGGTGTGAGCTTTGTTAATACTGCAGCCCACCAATGATCACTGGCATCGGTATATAATACTAGATCATCCTTGTCTTGAGGAATAGCCATCTTTGGAAGATTTTTGCAAACCTTCTTTAAATGGATAAGTCCTTTTGTGTGTTCGTCTGTCCATATAAATCTAGCATCTTTTTTTAATAATGGACTGAACACCTTCCTGTGTTTTGCTAGGTTTTTAATAAACATCCCTGCAAAATTAACAACCCCTAAAAAACTTTGAAGTTGCTTCTTGTCTTTGAGATTTTCTGGAAAATTCTGCACTTTTTCTACTATGTGCTCTTGCAGAATTATTCCTGACTCATCGATTTCAATTCCGAGGAATTCAATCTTTCTTGTAGCAATGACTGCTTTATTTTCAGATAAAACCAGTCCTTCTTTCTTGCAAACATTAGAGAAAATCTCCAAATGTTTAACATGTTCATTCATATCTTTGGACGCTATTAAAACATCGTCGATGTAAACAAACATAAACTTGAAATAATCTTTGAAAAGATTATCCATCTTTCTTTGAAATATTTGGGGTGAGTTAGCCAATCCCATTGGTAATACTTCCCAAATATAATGTCCTTGAGGTGTGGAGAAAGCTGTGAATTTCTTGCTTTCTTCCTGCATCCGAATCTGATAGAATCCAGACTTGCAATCAAATTTAGAGAATATCTTGGCATTGCGAATGCAACTAATCAAGTGTTCTCTATTAGGTATAAAATACCCATCAAACTCCAGAATCTTATTAATTTCTTGATAATTAATAACCAATCTGGGTTTTCCTCGTTTAATTTCACCATGGTTTCTTACCAGAAAACCTGGACTGCTATATGGTGACATACCTGCTTTGATTAATCCAAGGTCCAAATGTTCCTTGATTATAATCTGCATATCCCTCTGATCAATGATGTTCATTGGGATGGGTTTACAACGGACAAATTCATACTCTTTGCCTTCCTTGATCTTAAGGCAAGCCCTGAGTTGATTTCTGTCCCACCATGCCAAAGGATCTTCGTTATAATTTTCTTTGATCCTCTTCTTGACATCTTCCAGTGATACCTTAGATTCAAACTCTATTCCATTTGTATGTAGAGTTATCTTAAGGCATTCTATATCTTCTGGTTGGAGTTCCTTATCTGCTCTTAACTGAAGCATTGTTTCTCCAAACCGTCTTGAATCCTTCATTTTTGGGTTCAGAAGTTTTCCTGAATCACCACGCTTGCTGCGAAACTGGATTGGCAATTTTCTGTAAAATGCCTCCCTAAGTCTCTGGACTATGATTTTGTGAGCACATGGTGTTGTGAACACTAATCTTCTAGTCTCATTTTCTTGTGTATAGGACTTGAACATTTGTAGGAAATTATTTCCTAACAATATGTCAGCTCCTGTATCATGAAAATAAATTGGTGGTGTCTTTACCTTGTACCAAGGTGTTTGTCCAGCACCGCCAATCATGATTTCAGTCATCTTGATCCCTTTGCATAAGATTAAGATTCTTCTGGAAAAATCTCTTCCAGCAATCTTGGGTAACTCTTCTTCCAAATTATTTGGAAAAACTCCTCGTTTTGCTGTACATATTCCAGCACCTGAATCAATATATGCAGCAAAGTATTCTGCCTTATATTGTTCATACAACATTCCTACTGGAATGTATATGGAGAATGGACTTGTGGTCATTGGATTTTCCACATTTTATCTTCTGCCATAAACTCCATTCCATACTCTAGACGTTTCCAAGGTTTATGTTCCTCGAGAAACTCTAGCCCAAGAATCAGTCGTTCTGATTCTTTTCCTGGAATTCCTTGAATATGAACCTCCAATTCTCCGATATTAATTAGTCCTTGATAAGTTCCTATCATCGGTTGTTCCAAATAGTATATTGAATTACAAGGAAATTGATTCCTTTGTTTTGTAATGTCAAATACTATTTCTACTTCCTTCCAACCTTCTGGGCATCTGAGCTTTCCTATTGTAGAAAAACTTTTCAACTCCTGTTGGGTTTCTATGACAGGCTTTTTATCCCATCTGTAACTTGTAATTCTATCTTCCTTGAAAAGATAGTCTTCTTGGTTCCAGTCTAAGACTTTGATTTCTCTGTAGAATCGGTTTGTCTTGGATCTGGATATCTGTTTCCTGTATTAAAGGAAACTCAATTCTTTCTGGATAAATTGCCTGCGCAACTTTTCCGAATATCTCAGAGATTTCAGTAAACTCGTTTCTAATAAACAATTCAGAATGATGTGTATTAGATAGAGCATATGAAATCTGATAGGTAATAGAATATGGTCTATTGCCTTCTTTCATCAACCTTTTTTCCTTGAAGTTCTGATGTAATGTCAAGGCTCGGCTGAAATCTCGATCTGCCAGGTTGTAGGCTATCCTTGGATAGATTACTCCTACAATTTTTCCTGCACAGAGGTTTCCTGAGATTGTTCCCAGTACTGAATCTTGTAGATTCCCCATTCTTTTATCGCATATGGCGATATCAATTGGTGAATCTATCCCTTCTTTGAAAGTAGCCTTTATCATAATCTGGATTGCTCCTATATGAATCCAGGACATAGTCCTTGCTACTTCTATCTTGAGTTTTTGTAATTCCTCCTTTATTTCTTCGGAAGGAATTAACTGCATCTCCATTCTATTTCCTGTAAGTTCCATTGGGATTGCCATTTCCCTTCTAGAAACTTTATAGATTAGATGATGCTTTCTGCTTCTTAGGCCAAGACTTCCTAAGAACTTTTCTACCTGTTCTGCAGAGAAACCTTGATATCTCTGTAGACTTGGATTTTCTCTCATGATTCTTTGAACCATGTTATGAGATATTGTTGTCTGGCTAAAAAACCCAGACAAATCTTCATGTGTTTCGTGTCGAAACACCTCGTCTTCAGTCAGATTCCGATTCTGTTCCATCAGATTCTTCCTGACTTAAGACTTCCTCTTCTTCATATATACTCTCATCTGAGGCAATGTCCTCAAATCGGTATACTTGAATGAGATCTTGGTAATAAACTGCATCTTCTATATCCGGAGTAGGATCGAAGCGTTTAATACCTCTTTTCTCATTTTCTGGACAGTTGGTTGAGATATGACCTCTTGCTCCACATGTCCAGCAATTACAATCTTTGAAACTTTCATTAGCTCGAGTATGAGCTCTTCTGAAAGTTTTCTTTGTAGGTGTTCTTCCTGTGCTTCGAGATGAACTCGATGCCTGGGATGATATCCTACTTCTCGATGGTCCGCTTCTTTGTCCAGATTTATAAGATCTGGCTTTCTGTCTAGACCATACGGTTCTTGGTTTCCAAGAACTTCTTCCACTTCGTGCATAAGGATGAGTCCTAAAACTTTTCCTTTTATGCTTCTTTGGTTTACTTCCAATAATTGTTGGAAGATCATTTTCCTTACAACACAAAGGAGTTCTTTTGTTGATACCCTTAGTCGTTTGTAATTCTTTTGTAATGCTGCCATGTGACACCATTCTGCTAATTTCCCTTTAAGGAAAGAGGCTCTTCTTGCCAATGTATCTGGATTACCAGGTACGTATTCTCTTATGAGCATTTCTCTCCAAGGGCTTGGCATTTTTGCGAAGAAAAGCTGCATAGCTATATCTTCTTCGACTCCCGAATTCCATCTATATTTGGTGAATAACATAATGTATTCATCTACCAAACATATATCATGTAATTCAAGACTATACAGAGCTTGAGTATATTTTTTCTTCTTCTCTGTATCTTGACTATTGAAATAGTCTACCCCTATAAAGTGTGCTTTGAATAGGGTAGCCATCTTTCCAGCGATCTCACTAAGAGATTCCCCAACTAGGACTGACTCTTTCATGTCTGATGAAGTCATGTCCCAAGCAATTTTTACTGATCCCATAAGACTCATTTCCAAAAGTTTAATGAATCCTTCTTTGTTGAGATCAAGTGTTCCTGCTGCGATCCTCATAGCAGATGTCCAATCGTCTATGAGATCTTCTCTGTTTTTGAAGTCCAATACATCAAGGTTAAGCATAACCCCGTAAGGATGTATAGGATCTAAAACAGTTTTCCCATAGGGTGTTTGGTGCAGAGGAATTTGGGTTCTCCTTGCCCTTGTTCCCGCTGGGTGTGATCCTCCACCAGTATGGAAATCAGTCTGAGATTCTCTCATATTTACATTATGAGATCCCATACTTTCCCTTGGTGGTTCCTGAGAAGATGACCAGGTTATTGTAGGTGGTATTTCACCTACTGCTGTATTCATCTTTAGATCTACAACTTTGAGATTTGCGAAAGATTCCGCAAGCTCTTGTAGATCCTCCAAACCAATCCTTTCTAAAGTTGTCATCAGATCAATTTCTTTTCTGAGACAGACTTGATTAGATTGATCATCTTTTCTTCTTCAGTTAAAGGTTTTGACACCACTCTGGCCTTTCCTTGTTGATGTAACAAAGGTTCGGTACCAAAGGATGGTGGTAACCAGCCTCCTGAAATTCTTCTACTAGAACTTGGTTGTTGTTCTAGTTTCTGTATTCTTGTTAGAATATCCTTTAAGATCTCAAGAATTTCTTCTTGTTTCTCTAGGACCTTTTCAATCCTTTGAGGTACATAATATAGCATATTGCCATAATTTTGTACCGTTTTCTGTATTTCTCTAAGATCCAGAGAGAGCTTAGAGGAGTCTGGTACTATCTCCAGAAATTTATTATTCTGAATCATAAATTTTTACCTGAGGGTGCTGTTGCTTCCCTTCGTAAATCTTCTGTCTATACAGATCCATTGTTCTCTGAAGAATTTCTTCTGAGTAGATTTTGAAGTATGTTTTTACGGTTCTTTAAACCTTGTAAACGCATACCTTTCGTTCTGAGTTCAGTGAAGCATGTATTTCGCTGTAATTCTTGTTCTAATTGAATTATTTCTAGGGAAATAAGTTCAATTTCGAACTGGATGGTAGTCCCTGGCATATTTAACAGATCATTGAAGATCTGGTCTTTTCGTCCTGTAAGAGTCTACCTTTTGTGTATGCAAGGTTTTGCAAACACTGCTGTCTTGCATCAGGAGATAAATTTCCTTTGTTCTCCTGTTTCTGATATCTAACAATAGTTAGATAAACTTGTGTATATTCCAAAATATTGGAATAGTTCTTGTAAATTATTCTCCTCGAACTAAAGTTCGGATTCATAATTTTTTCGAAATTCTCCTTCTCATACATTTAATTACTAGTAATAATAAAATTTTCGTGTTTGAAATAAATTAACCATGCTCTGATACCAATTTTGAAGCGCGGAGGATCAATTAAAAGAAAATAGAGAATAAGGATAGTTTTGTCAATTTTATAGGTTTAGGGAGTTAAAAGAGAGTTTTTGATGGCTAGGGAGTTAGGAACAAGTTAAGTTTGGGTTTAGGGATTTAGGAGCAATTTCCCCATTATTTAATATGTCTGACTCTCTTCATCACCACCAGTAAAGCCAGAGTCAATGCCAGCAGAATTAACCACCGACAGAGCCAACTCCAAGCTCGTTTTTACCACCCCCTTTTGGGAGGTAGAAGCACGATCATCATCACTCTTGTCTCTTCTGACAAATTTAAGAATTTTGGTTTTGGGATTATTTGATTTTAGCCCCAATTTCTCTTTAACGCACCTCCTGGCCCATAGTCGCTACGGGCTCTATGGGGTTCAGGATTCAAGGCTGGCTATCCGCATAAAGACGAGTACTGGGACAGGGCGAATGATTTTTGCCTTTATTATTCATTAACAGGGATAATGGTTTGATTAGTTATTGAAGTGGTTACAAGAAAGAAGGCGGCGGCTGCATCATCGTGAACTCAACAGGGATGATCAGTTGTTTGCCGGAGAGATACGCTGCCGTGGAGTTCCTGGTCGAGATTGCAAACCAAGTTATAATTTTGTTTCACACAGCGTCCACACACGCCAAACCATTGAACGTTCACATAAACTAGGAACGACGACAATGTGAACCAGTAACAACATTAACCTCATAAAGCAAAACAGCTCGAAAAAGACGATACTCATCACTTCTGCTGTTCTGTGTCCAGAAAGTCACGCAGTAGTAAATTAAATTTGCAGCAAATTTCCTTCCCAGATTTTGTGTTTCTTCTAAGCAAGGACGAAACAAGATTTAAAGAAAAGCAACGCATCGAGTAAGTAGAAAGAAAGAAGTTTGTGTACCTCAGCTCACGAAGATCTTGACAATTTCTTTTGTCAGTGTAATGTTACTTACATACACACAATAGAAAAATTATAATGAAAACGGAATTACTCATAAATCATTTTGTATAATATTATCATTTTTATACCACACATTTTAATATGATTTGATTTTATGTTCAATCAATAATCGATCATGTATGCCGCCAACAAGCGCATGCTGCTTTAATATCGTATTCGGTAACAAATAGTTTGTCAATTGGTTTTAAGATATTTCGGGTTAACTAACTACACAAACTTTCCCCTGAAGTCATACAATACCTAATTAATTGAAATTATAACAAATGCTATGCAAAGATTCAACTTAATCACATAGTTGTTGAATGCGAGCGCCTCTCGTAGATTGAGCAGTTTACTAAGGTGAGCCCAAGCATGCGTCTGGACTCGCCTTGAAAACCTTCTCAGACACGCTTTAAGTGCATCTGGTGAAAGCTTTTAAAAAATTTAAAATAAGAAAAGTCAGATTTTTGATCGCTTTGATACCTAAATCAAAGTGAAGCATGTTGTTTATTAAATTTTTTGGTTTAACAAAGTGTCTTTTGGTTTAATTAATCGATTATATGATTATTTTTTGTGATTAATTGATTTTTTTTTAGAATTGACTTTTTTTTTTTAATACTTACTACTAATAAAGATTGGGCTAAATGAAATTTTAAGAAAATATATAATATTTTATTTAGAGATGATGAAAAATTATAACGAAAAAAATAAAGGTATCAAATTTGTGTTTTTAAGATCAAATATAAGGAAAGAAATTAATAAGGATAAATTTAAGATGGAGTTGGAGGGTAAATAATATGTTTGTGCAATTAGACCGTAATTTTTCATTTTCTTTGAAATGGAAAAAATGGGAAAGTTCTCTGATTAATATTTGGTTGGCTGATGATCATCGTGTTGACTTGAATCGCATTTCACCCGATTTCCTCTCTCCCGACAGGCGTTTCCTCCCGATTCAACTGTTCTCCGCCGCTTGAAGGAATATTCTATTTCCACTAGACCTATTTCAGTACAGATGAACCGGAAGAGGACCGAGAGTCCGGTCTACTCCCGACAGTGGAGCGGCGGATCAAGCAGCACCGGTTCATCTTCCCCCGCTGGTTCTCCGGCTCATCCACGATCCAGACCTCCTCCGGCTGCTTCGGGAATGTCAACTATCAAGAGGACTCAAAATGTTGCCGCCAAAGCAGCGGCGGCGCGCCTTGCACAGGTGATGACAGCATCCAAGACTACAGAGGACGAGGATGACGATGATCTGGACTTTCGTTTCGGACTTCCGCCGCCTGTTTCGAGTAATAATAATTTTAGTAGGACGGACAGTAACAGTAGCAGCAACGGTTTGTCTGGAATCGCGGTTTCCAAGCCGAATAGATCTCCGTCGCCATCGGTAAAATTTGATTTACCATTCTTCTCGAGTTTTTTTGACGTGTTCTGACTTTATTTTGGTTGAAATTTTTGTGCTGACGGCTACTGCTTAAAGTTTGGGGATCGTTTCAATCCATTCCATGGGAGAGTTTCAATTAATTTTTGATTTGTTACGTTTTGAATTTTCGCAATCTGATCTTGTTAACCTTAATATCTTTAGTCGTGTTGATATCTAAGCGATTTGGTTATTGCTTTTGATGGGTGCTAGCCCGATATAACGAGAACTGGTTTTAGTCACGTCATGGATGTTGAGAATGTGTTTTAAAATTCAACTGAAGCTGTAATTTTTGGACACCAGGGTTCTAACAAGAAAGTATAATCCCTTTTTTTATTATTTCTTAAGCATTATATTTTAACCTGTATGATATATGCTCGATCAACTGAATTTGTCATGGTTAACAAATCTACTGGTAGTGAGTACTTGTTTGCTTACGTTTTATCAAATTGGTTTATTTTGTTTTTAGTTTGGTCGAAACTTTATGGATATCACTCCTGTTCGATCCACTTCCGCTGGAAGACCTTCAATATCTGTTCGTACCACAACGACTAATGCGGCACCTTTGAGCCGATCCTCATTGAAAACTCCAGTTATCATCCCTCCTATAGAACCTCCCAATAACAGACTAAAAGAAAAGCGGTAAGATCTTCATCTTTTTCTTATACATTCATTTTAGCTAATGTTATGAAGTACAATGATTCACAATATAAGCCTCGGTTGTTCATTGATGGTATAATGGATAGTTGGATTCTTCGTTTAATAAACCTTTTTCATAGTGTAAATTAATATTTGACTCTGATCCAAGGATAACTAAAAAATTAATTATGTTGAAATATTAAATCAAATCTAATTAGAATATAAAGTTCTGCAATTTCGCTGTATTATTAATCAATCACATGTATCAAAGGCGGCAAAGTGTGATTGAAACATGCAACCTATGGATACATGACCAAACATTTAGTTATTTTGTTGGCATTAGTTTGACTTTGTGCTTGTTAAAAGCGTACCAAATTAGTTGCTAGTCAGTTTATTTGTGCATAGCATCAAGGCTGTGCTGGTTGATTGGTATGATTTGAGACTTCAGATCTTAATTCATAAATTTCCTATGCGTCTCGAAATCATCTGATATCGGCACATTCTGTAGGTTAACACATGATGTGGGACTTGGCCTGAAAGATTCTGGAGTTCAGCATGAGACATCTGCACTTCGTGATGAAGTATGCTTCTAAACCAACTTCAAGTTATTCAATTTCACTTATGTGAAATAATGCATCTTTCTGTTGCATATTGATTCTAATGGGGCACTAGGCAGGGCTTTCTCCTGTTTTCATCGTGAGAATTACAAATGTGTGGAATGCTTTTGTAATCCGAATCGGTTTTCAATGATGTAATGTGAAAGTTGATGTGATGCTCAAAAGTAGAAAATAAGTGTTGCATTTTTTAATAGTTGATTTTCATGAGTTAATTGATGTATTTAAATTGAAAAAAAGCGAAGAAAAGTTAAAAATATTTGATGAAAAGCCAAAGGTATTTGTGTTTGAAACAATGGACATGTGATATCTAATCATCAAACCTTGACTTGGTA